>NW_024519206.1:8221129-8555490 GCF_017590135.1 Pyrgilauda ruficollis | reverse complement strand
CCTCGCCTCGCCTCGCCTCGCCTCCCCGCGGGGTGCGGGGTAGCTTTCCGCGCGGCCGCCAGGCTTCACCATGCTGCGGGGCTAGAGCCGCCGAGGCGCCGCCGCAGCGCAGCGGGGTAATAATGTTAACAGAGGTAAGAGCGCTGCCGAGGAGGTGCGGGAGCGCGGGGAGCCGCTCGCTGCCTGCCCGAGCGCTCAGCGCTCAGTGCCATGGCTCAGCCCTCCGCCGGGGCCTTCGAGTTGTCTCGGCGGCTGGCAGTTTTCCCCTTGGCCGCGGAGGGCAGAGCCACTGGCCGGCTCGCCCAGGGCAGCGCCGGGCCCCTCTTATCAGCCTCCGTCCTCTCCCGGCAGGGCGGGACGAGAGCCCGGCCCGCCGTGTCCGCTCCGTGCGGCGGCTGGGCCCGGTCCCTGTTCCGACGCGGTCCGCTGGCGGCCGGGCTGTGCTGCCCGGTGAGGGCCCGTGGGGCCGCGCCCCCGCGGCGGGCCCGTGTGTGCAGGAGCGGAGCGCACCTGGTGAGGGGAACCCGCCTCGGCCCTGGGCCGCGCCGGGGAGATGCCCCCGCCTGGGCCCCGCTCCGGCTTCAGCCCCGCTGGCCTCCTTCTCCGCGGTGGCTTCGTAAAGGCTCCGTGTTTGTTTTCTTGGAGGGTTTAAGCGGAGCGGTTCGGCTGTGCTTGCAGGAGTTTGTGTCACTAGGTAATGCTTAGAAGTTGGCTGCCCCGGTTCACCTCTGCCTGGTGGAGGGAGGATTCTGTCCCGAAGCAGCTCGACTGTGAGGCAGGCAGGTATTTGAGGATCAGTGTGGGCTATAAATGTCTGCTGTGTCCAAAGGCATTCTAAAAGGTGGAGTCTGGCAGTGCTTTCCAGTTGCTGGAAATTAGACTTTACCCCGTATTCTGTTTTGTCTACAAAGAGCAATTGATTTTCTATTTTTAATGTCAGCAAGGTGTCCTGAGTGCAGATACTACTGCAACACAATGACTGCGTTAGCCATGTTCTGTAATTTGTCATATTATTCCACAGTGGAGGTTATTAATCCAAAAGTGAGTTGTCTTAAGTCTTTCAGGGTAAAGGCTTTCCAGCGCCTGAACATTTCAGCTTTACTTTCCTGAATGATATTAAACAGTATCTTCCATGTTTTAATTTGTATCATTTCAAAGTTTTAGAAAGCAGTTCTGTGGAGCCATGAGCTCTCAGATTTCCCCAGGAGGGTAAAATTTGCAGAATGAGTTAAACCTGTAAAAATATATGACCTATTTTTGAATTCAGGGTATTTGGTGGGTGGTCAGGATTAATAAGCTGCATTAAAGAGAGCTGGTGAGTGCGATGGCTATGACTGTTAGCCATAGTAATTTAGATTATTTTAAGGGCAGCATAGAACGTTCTGGGTCGGTGCCTCCTACTGGACTGTTTGTTCCTTTTGGTGGTGGCTGTGTGTGCCCATCCAAGACATGTTATCATGGACTGAATTTTCTTTTTTTAACAGTGTTGAAATTCTGTGAATAGCAGTGTGGATGACAATCCATTGGCTTTTTGAGATAAAGCTTAATGATTTCACATGTGATGACCAGTTACGACACTTATCCTTGGGGTCAGGAGGAGAGGGTTCTGATGTTCCCTACTTCTAGTTCCTGTACATATGTTATTTGTAGACAAGATGCTTCAAGGTGAAGTATTGCAGTCTTGAGATGAATTTAAATTTTAAGGGAGTCTAGCAAAACTTCAGGCCTTGCCTGCCTGAAAAGCAGTTGTGGGGATTTCTTTGGGCTGTCAGACAGCTCTAGGCTGTCAGGATTACCCACCTAAGGTGGACTGGAGGAGTCCTTTCTCAGTGCCCTTTTCTGGGTGTTCTGATGACGACTTGGTAGCTACAACAGCCTGGGAAAACTGGACACAGTTGCTCCCATGAACCCTTACCACACTTTGGAAGAATATGCGTATTGTTTCAAGTCTTCTGATATGTGATTTCTTTATATATGAAAATTGACATTGACTGTTTGGTGAACTGATGTTAGAAGCAAAAACTGTGCTAGTTTTTGGTGCTGGATATTTATGGCCTTGTCAGGTTTGCTACTGTCTAGAGTGGCCAGAATCACTGTAATTTTGTTTTTATCCATTAAAAATTTAGATCCACTTCCCCTACTATAGCTGCTAGTTTTATAACTTACCAATATAGAAAGCATTTTTTCTTAAATATGTTTAAGAATGAAGGAAGGGCAGATCAGGTTTTACATTATTGTTATCATGCAGTTACATAGTGTTGAGTTTTTCAAGGTCAATTTCCTACATCCTTTAACTGCATTGGTATATGCAGACCCCAGCAGATTTGTTTCAGTTTTGTGTGAATGCAGTTAGGATTAGGACTTTGTAATCAGTAATTTCAGGGGAAGATCACACTTCCTGTCAGGAAAAAATACTCTGCGTGTTGTTTTTTTGGCCCTTTCTGCCCATCTTATTTTAGTTGCATTCAAAACCCGTGCTGTTGGATGCCAAGCACATACACTTATTTACCTAACTAGCAAATGCCGTTTCCAAATTTTTCACCATAAAACTAATTTCTGCAGTAGTGTTGAAGACATTCTGTCGGCATGTATTCAGAGTCCTGCTGTGGTGATCGTTTCCCTAGTCTTTTGTGTTGGCCATTCCGTGCCTTTTCACTTGTTCCCCTTTTCTTGTTCGTCAGATGTCTCCTCTGCTTTCCAGGCCCGTGTGGCCTGTTCCCGTGCGACTTACTGCCTCAGCACTTTCTCGTCTGGTGAGGCCATGGTGGACACAAATTGCAATGGTCTTTCTCTTGTCTTTTTGGACAACTGGCTTTGTCATGCTCACCTCTTGTGCTATGGTAACTGCCCTGCACGGACTGAGGGAAGCAGTTGGTGTTTTACAGCTCTGGCTCTTGGTGGTCAGTAGTGTCTTATATTCTGATGGACCAAATATTCAGTAGGATTTTGGCTTAATTTACAAGAAGTTGTAGATGTTTTTCAAATTGATGGTCTGTGCTGTCTGCATTTGTAGCCTGTGTTGTCTCTGAAGAGGGCACTTTATCTCAGCTGAGAACTAGGCTCCTTTTTTTTCTTCCCCAGCTACTCATTAAACTACTTTGAGATGCTTAGGGAGGACTTCAGAATTTATCAGCAGCTGAGTTTTTCAAAACCTAATTCTCAGCTTAGCAAGAGTAACTTGTTGCAGTACTAGTGACAGTTGAGAGGATCTTTGAAATTTGACTTTTTTTTTTTCTTATCCACAACTAAAAGTGAGCCATACTAAATGACCTCTGACGTGTTGGTATTTCTTGTTATTGCAGCTGATGATGATAATTCACTAACTATATGCAGTATTTCCTTTCCATTAAACAATCTACATTTTGTTTATAAGAGAGGTTTAGCAATCTTTTCTTTTTTTTGGTTAAATTTTGTTAACTACTAGCCATTGAGAACTGTTTCTAAGCAAAACCAAGCAAATTAGCCTTATTTTTAAGAATGAAGGTTGACTCAGCAGTTTAACTTGCTCTAGAATAATAGTGAATTAGCCTTTCTGCAACAGTAGCACATTGTAAATATATTAGTACAGCTCTGAAAGATGCAGAACACAGTTAACTGCTTGATGTACTGTAGCATTAACTTTTTCTGTTCCTTGATACATGCCAGTGGCAGATTGCTCTGGTGCTTCTTATGTCTGAACTATGTTCTGCTGGTAGAGCCATTTTCAAATGTGTAGAAATTCACCAGGGTGCTGAAATGAAAAAGTTTTCTGTCCTTTTGTGAAACTTGTGTGCTGGGGCTTTCTTTAGTGCCAGTGTTTTGCTAGATGAGATCTAGTAGGAGCATTAGCTGCAAGCCCTTGGGAGGTAAAAAGCCTCTTTCTCCTTCAGTGTTTTCTGTCAATGAGGTTTCCACTGCAGCTGGTCTGTGTTGTGTCCCTAATTGTTCCTATTACAGCTCTTTTAATAACTCTATAATTTATGAAGTGTCAGTTGAAAGTAAGTGAGAAATGATAAAATTAAGAAAACTAACCTTTTGCAAAGAGCAGTTATCATATATTCCTAAGTACTTGCTTTTAAATATTTTGCTAGTAAAACAGTGTGTAAACACTCAGGACTATTCTTAGAGTGTACAGTTGGGCCTAAACTGCTGAGGCTGAATGCAGAGTTCTGCAACAACTCTAAAATATCAGTCTGGACTGTTCCCTGAAACATCGTGGAAGAAGAAAAGCATGAAGTTCCTTACTGCAACAAAAATAGTAATAACTTGTTGGGTTAGATAGCTGAAGGAGCTCCAAATTATGATTTCCTCTGTCTGGTTGCACTCTAGGGAGTTATCTCTCTTTTAAATATGTTTGTTGTCTTCTCCCCACCCTTACAAAGATGACAAAGCATGTTTTCTTTGAGCTAGCACTGGCAGAATTGCTATTATTAGAAAAGAGAAGTCATTGATATTGTATCTAAGTTATTTGCAACAGTGAAAGTATTAATATTTAGCAGTCTCACTAGCAGTTTTCCCCATTGCTTGGTTGAGAATGCCAAGGCTGGAATGATAGCAAAATCAATTGCAGTTGGCACTTGCAGTTATGTGAGCAAGAACCTTCAAGAAGTACAAGGCATTGTAAGCTTAGGCCTGATACTCTGATTTCTGAAGTAATAGAACAAGGCATTATTTAATGATGTAAACATATTGACAAGTTCAAACAAGAGCACTCTAACCTTGTTTACATAATTTCTGTGGGATCACACCTCAAAATGATGATGGCATGATGGTGATTTACAAGTTTGAGGTGAAATGTGTGTTTGTTTGTACTGTGAGTAAGCACAGATGATTGATATGTTCGGCCAGGGGGACTCCTTGTATAACTACCATTTGTTTTGGACAAGAGGTCAGTTCCTACTCTGTCATAGTTTGAGAGGATCTGTTAAAGATTATTATTGCTCTAAAACAGGAGTGGCTGTAAAATTCTGAGAGAGTGGAGATGGATTTCTGAAGAAGTTGCAATGTTGGTTGACTTTGTGTTCTCTGTGGAATGCGATGTGATCTCAGTGTTGCAGTTAAAATAGTGTGAGTCAAATTTATTGCTGCATTCTAATGCTGACATTTTACAAACATTTAAGAAGTCCCACCAATTTTTAACTAGTTTTTTTTCAAGTGGGATGTTATGAAAGATTCGTGATTTCCTGGCATGGAATATAGAATTTGACCATAGTGGTTAGTACAGTAGTTTATTTTGAAGCTGTTCTACCAGTGATGCTGAGATCTTTTCAGTCCTGCTGTTTTGCCTATTTTCTCAGACAGTGAACACAAGACTAATTTGATTTGAACCTCACCAGTTTGTCAGTCCACTAGTTGCCAGCAGGAGACGGAAATAAAATCATCTCTGCTGGCTTGAATCCCATTAAATCTCTTCATGCATCAGATGGCTTGTGTAATATGCTTTCTTCAACTTCACATGGAAGGATTTTTGGATAATTAGAAATACTAAATTTCGAGAACTTTTTCTTTATTTCACAGGTGGAAATGGCACTATGCTCGTGTGAGGGCTGATATGGCCTAATCAAAAGTTCACAGGTACCATTAATGTCTGAAATGCTTAATTCAGTATCCCATTGTGGTTGGAGTTCTGAGTAGGAGGACAAGCTTTGCATGCATTTTCTTTCCAAGAACGTTCATAAGTTTGGGAACATTCTTGGAAGAGTATTAACTGCTTAAATGCAGTTTTGCTTTTGTTACAATGTTATTTTTTAAATCTTTTATGTCTGTTCCTTTGTAGTTCTTCCCTTAATCTCATGCTTCTTGGAGGAAGGGGGTGATCCTGGTTCTATTTTCATCATATCTGTTTGTGTCAGAATCTTTTGATTTCAGAACTGTCACTATTGTAAGATTCTTGTTCATCAGTATATTTTTGCCATTTTAGAGAATGACTACTCAGCACTTCTGCTGGTGCCTCTAAGCCAGTGCAGGTTAGGCTATCTCTTGTGATATAAAGGAATGAACTTGAGCAGGAAGTTTGAATTGCTACATATCCTGTAGGGCACCCTGCATTTCCACTCTTCCAGTCAGCGCTGTTATACAAGGCCAAGTAGAAAGTAGTCTAGAATAGCAAAATTCTCGCAGCAGCTGTCCAGCTGATTATGCAACAGTGCCTCAGACTTGGAATGATTTCCACCTACCTCTTAAGTGATACTAAAAGCAATGGGGAACAAATGTGCATGGTGTTCCCAGTCACCCCTTATTCAGGATTTGGCATTCCAGACTACACAGATGAATTGAAAATCTGGTGGTGTACATGCCTTGGGAAACAAGAATGCAACCTGTGTTACTGTAAAAAGAGTGATTGCTTTGAAGTCTTGCTGGTTGTCAGAATGATCTTGGAACTGTCTGACTTGGAGAGATGAGGGAGCCTTGTTGTCCTGCTGCTGTTCTAACAATGGCTGATGCAGGCTGAGATATCTCTGAGTCTTGGGTCTTTTCTCCTTTGTGAGGCCTGCTTAAACCTTTACATTCCATGTCCATTATAATAAATCAAAAATTTGTTTAGGTTGGGTTTCCCCAGAGGTTGTGGTGTTTCATACTGTTGTATCAGCTTACTTTTCTGAAGCCTATATAATGATTTTTTGTGATACCTTGAAAATAATGGAATCAGTAAAAATTATATATATTCCTTATTCACTGAAGGACCTCTTTGTTCTTCAAATCACATCTGTGTTTATCTGTATTTGTGTGCTTTTTATTTATTTTTTTTTTCTAAAAATCTATGCAAGTGGTTGTAGTTCTGTTCCCCTCTCCCCTGGCATATCTTGGTATATTTGTTACTGATAGATACCTTAATTTTTAATGAAACCTATTGGGGATTGAAGTATCCAACCTCTTTTAACATACTTGGAAGAAAAATACTATTTTTTATAGCTTATATACTCAAATTAGTATTTTTGATCATAATGCTAACAAATGGAAATTTCATTAACTTTGTAAAGCAAAATCATATACTGTGGAAATTTAAATCTTGTAATTTAATGCCTGAATTACAAATTTAATTTGATGGTACATATAATGAAATGGTAATTACTTTTTATGCTTGTTTATTTCTTCTATAAAATTTAAAGAGTCTTGTGGAGAACAAATTTGTTTCTGTGAATATAATTTTTATTGTTTTGATAGTTATTTGTTTATAACATTAGGCTAGGAGGATAAAGTTTTATTTAAAATTTTCACATTTACCAAAGCTTTTTCCCTTCAGAGTCAGCATTTTTTCTGAATTGAATAGAGTGAAGTAGGTGTTAAAAATAATTTGTCCTTACTTTCTGTATACGAGCACTTAATACTGGTACCTTGCTTTATGTTCTTACAACTATGTACTTAATTTCTTCTTTAGTGCTTCATGCTTAACTTGCATGTGTGCTTAAAACTTTGAAATAAATTTTATGTTCAATTCTTTAAGTTGTTTTTAAGGTCTGGACTTTAAATGGTAGCGGTCTGTCTTTCAGTTGGCAGTTGCTCTACTGCAGCTTCTTATTAAAAATTCTTATTAAGATTATGAGTTAGCAAATAGTGACACCAACAGCAAACAATATGTCTATGAATGTTTCTAAGCTCTTACTTTATTGGTGATTTTCCTTTATTGAATTCTCCAATTAATGATGGTTGGCTGTTGCCAATCACTGTTTCTTCTAATTGTGCTTTATTTTACTGGCATCCTTATTTGTTTGAAATATTTTTTCTCTTTTAGCAATCTCAATATAACATGATGCTTGCAGTCTTTTTTTTCTCTCTAGATTTCTAGAGAATTGCCCAGAACTCTAGTTTCCTTTTTTTCTCTGTTTTTTGATGCATTATGCCAAATGTTTTTTTTTGTTTTTCAGTGATAAAAGTAGCTGCATTGTTTCTGTGTAGAGTTGTGTTCCTGGGTTGGTCTATGAATGCTTCCACCTTGCTGGCTATGTGGTTTTTCTTTTGTTCATTCTTTTGTTTCTCTTTTGTATTGTCCTATTCCTTATTATTTTCTTTATATATTTTTGTTTTCCTGCTGCTGTCACTGGGATGGCCATATATTTTTCTTTCGATATTGTCCATGCATAAAGGTATTTAAGATGCTAGGAGTGCCATTTCATGTTTGACTTCACTGGGTCTAGTTTGGCTGCTACTAAAGTGGTTTTCTCCCCTCCACCAGACGCAAGCTGGTCTGACAGCTTCTTGTTTCAGGTCTAGCAGCTAAGTAGCAACTGCATGAAGGATACTTTTGCCTTGGTGAACCAGTCTTGTGGAGGGATATGAGGGTGGGAACACAGGATAAGTTGCCAAATCAACAGCTGCATGGTTTCAGTGCTTGGGAAGTGCATAGTGTTAGTCTGCATTTCCTTCTGTGTAGATCTAAAACGAGTCAATACCCAAAATAATTCCCGTTCTTTTGAAAACAGGGACTGTCACTATCCCTTCTGTGACTTCTGATTGCATCTCTGCCTCCAGAAAAAATTACAAATAAGGTTTGGTAGTTCCAGTTAGGTTTCTTTTTTTGTTCTTGGCCATGTGGCAATGATTGAAGTTTTTAGATACTTTCTCTGAACTTGCCCTGGGAGCTGGATATTCAAATGACTCTATTAGTTTAATCTATAATTAGTTTCAGTCTGTAATCTAGAAGTGGCAAGAGTTGATGTACCATTTCTGTGGTTTCCTTCCTCTCCAAATTCATTGAAATTTGTTGGAAGTTTTCCGTGCCCTTATGTATGAGAATGAAGTATTCCAGCAAGTTCAAAAAAACTGTCCCTTTATGTAAATGTTTTTTGTAGGTATGCACACTTCCTTTCTCTCTTCTGTGTCTTCATGAGAGAGGTAGTATGTGAACCTGGGAGATATCCAGGAAATAGTTGGCATGCTGATTCTGGGCCCAGATTTTGTACAAGGAAGAAGATGATTACTTGAAGCTAGAAGATTCATCTAGGGTACTCTACAGGTTCTCTTCTTCCACGGAGTGGCCAGATGGACAGGGGTGATGGACCAGAGTCTTGGAAGAAGTTGTAGGAGGCTTCTCTCTACTTAGACTTACCTGCAATGCTGCCAGCAGTGTTCTGTAGCAAACCACTCCATAAAACCTGTGGAATTTCTCAGGGTTGTGCAGGCAGTAAGCACAGTTTTCTCAGAAGTGGTGTTAAGGGAAAGGCAAAAGTGCAGAGAGGACTGCGGAAGAGATTCATGGAGTGAGGAAGCCTTCCTGAAAGGGATGGGGGGGCCAAACATCTCTGGAAAACAAACAGGTAAAGCACACAAACAATAAAGACTGCAGGAGGTATTGGAAAAGGGGGATATTAAATACATGAAGGATAAAGATTTTATTTGTTTCTGTTACATTCCCATTACATTTGTCCCATTGGAAAAAGACGGTAATATTTAAACAATTTCTCCTTCGCTGATCAAAGCAAAATCTTGAGTGCTAATTTTCTGTGTTGGCACTGTCCATTCTGTGAAGATTTAGGCATCAGCTGCTTACTGAAGAGGTTGCAGATTTTTTGTATACTGTGAACTATTGGAAAACTTGCTGACACTGAACTGATCTCTTTCTCTTGCTTTACTTTGTCTAACTGGGTGATATTCTGTCCAGAAAAACAGCTGAGAGGAACAGTAAGTTTTTAGGCTTACTCTAGCTTTGTAAAGGTTTGCATCACTTTGTATAACAGCTGTCTCCATAGTTATTTTGTCTTCATCCAGTAAGCATACTTCATACAAAATTTGGCAGTGTAGGAGTTCAGATGTACTCTCAGAGACCACTGGGAATTTGTGGTGAAATAGTGGTTGTATCAGAGTTTCTATATTTTATTTATTTAACTGGAGAAAATCTGTGGCACTCAGAGAACTGCATATAATTTAAACTTTTGAAGAAAACAGTAGAGTAACATCACGATCTTCAGAGCAAGGTGCTAGTATTCTGTCAGGGGTTTTAAGTTTTATAAAAATGGACTATATTTACACCTTGGGATCCTACTTGTTAATTGTGTACTGACAACAACTTCTTTGTGGTGCATACTCTGATCTTTGGAGTTCTGTTTTTAATATCCATTTAATTTTCCAGGTTGTAGATTATTATGCTGATTAAAAAGCACTATATCGTTTTAAGAACTGTTGTGAAACTATCAGTACATTTTTGACAAGAAATCAGTTACAGTGAAGGGGTGATCATTGCAAGTAGGAGTCGAAACTGAAGCTAGTTCACAATGCTGGCAGTGACTGAGCTCTTGGAATTAAAAGAACAAAACAATTCTGCCAAAATAGTTAAATCCATGAATACAGTTGTTGGTAGCTGTTTCTTCAGAATCCAGTATTTAGGCAGTAGATGCCCTTTATTATTTTGGTGGTAAGGTTCTAGAGACTACTTGTTTCTGTGTAGTCAGTGTGTGGCTTTATAATATAGATATATTTTATTTTAGCACAAAATCCTTCGTGGTAGAGTTGGATTTTGTTTATTGGTTTCCAGATGGATTTGTATTGTAACAGGAAGACCAAAACTGGACACAGGACTCCAGGGATGGAGAGGAATGGTTCCAAATGGAGAGGAAGGTTCACTTTGCTGTCTCTGCTGGTGACACTAATGCTGACAGAGGGTGGAATACTGTTGGCCACCTTTGCTACAACGGCATGCTGCTGACACGTGTTCACCTTAGAGCCCACCTTGGGGTGTCTTTCGGCAGAGCTGCCTTGCAGAGGGTGGGCCTCAGACTATTGTGACCCAGGGTTAGTCCACCCCAGATGCAAACCTGTGCTTGTTCTTATTGAACTCGATGAGGTTCCTGTCAGCCCCCTTCTCCAGCAGGATTCTGTGCCCCCTTTTACTGAGAGTTCACTGTGTCACATCACCCGCATTGCTCAGGCATCATCAGTCCCTTTTTGATGTGTAAAGGCTCCCACCTAGTCACTGACTGCACACTGTACTCTGTACCACTGATCATGTGTTTGCATCTGGCATTTTTCACTCACCTTTTAGTATACTCATCCAGCCTGTACCTCAGCAATTTAGTGATAGGGAAGCTGTGGGATATTGTGCTCAAGGCAAAGTGCACACATCATCTAAGGCCTCGCCCTTGTCCTCAGCATCACTTGCCTCATCATAGAAAGCAGCTGGGTTGGTCAGGCATGATTCGCACTTGGTAAATCTTTTCCTTGCTTGCAACCTTCTTGGGGACTGAGGTGATGCTGACTGGCATATATTTTTCCTTTCTCCTTGGCCTGGACCTTCTTTCTTCCTGATGGTCTTTGGCTGCCAGTACAGTCTGAGAAATTATTTATGGTGGCTTTCTGTTAAACTTTGTTTTTTTGGATTCCATGATAGCAATTATCGTACTGTCTTCAATAAAGGTGACGTTTTGCATTACAGATGAGAAACTCAATGTGGTTTTCCTTCATGAACACTGCATTATTGCTTACAGCTTTTCTCCTCCTTTTTAGTAAATTAAAAAACAAACAAGCCAAAAAAAAAACCCAACAAACTTTTTTCAGGGGTAGTAAAAAGGGTAGGGATGTTTTTAACCACATTATTTAATTTGCCAAAATAATTCTACAAGGGTAGGTGGTATGACTGACTGTATTAACAGACAGCAGCCTTTATGACTAGGGACAATGTGGAAATCAATTTTTAGTCTTGCTGGGTATGTCTGTTACTGGAGGATTCCTGGCAATTATGATAGATAATGTGAATTTGTGTCTTCCACTTGTATTCTTTCAGATTTGTAACCTGACCTAATAAGGCAAGTAGAGTCAATCTTTATATTTAGTACAGTCCTTGATAAAAATATTCTAAAGTTATGTTTTTAGCTTAGTATTTTTAGAGTAACTTTTTCATCTAGATGAGGAATGTTGTGTATTTGGGATGTATTAGATTGTGGTATGTACTGTCAAAGAATACTGCATCCAAAGCGGTTGCATCTTAACTTTAGTGGAATAATGCTGAAAATTTTGCTGCAAATAGCAACATAATATTACCAATGGGTTAAAGAACTTAACAAAACTCTTTGATGTCTAATTTTATAGCCTAACAAAGCCAGAGTACTAAAAGGTTGATCGGAAATTAGTGGCTAAATCTTTCTGCAGTAAACTTACTGCAGTACTGGATTTTGTGTGTGTATATATAATATTTGTGTGTATGTGAAATATGTATAAACATATATAAAATGTTTAACTCTCAGTGAAAAAAAAATCCCACATCCTGCTGATAAGTATTGAAATGTATGGTTTAACAGTCTGTTTAGAAGAAACTACTGATTTTAAGGAATTTGCTTGAAAATAATTATTTGCTTATTGTTGTTTGCAAGCAAGTAATCAAGTGATAGAAACAAAAAATCTTAGTATTTTTGTCAGTATAAAATTTGAAGGTGTTGTCTGCTGTTTACATGTGATGAGTTGTTTAGGAAAAAGCTAAACAGTAAAGCTCAATGACTGCTGCTGCAATGTGCAGTTCCAAAATGTTCCAAATTTTATATAATTTGTCTTACTTTATACCTTCATGTCTTCGACACTTCTGTATTTGCAAAAACTGTGCACTTTTACTTCATTTCACTTTTTGTTATAGTGGGGCTATTGTTTGAAGGTAGTGAGATTTTCCAAAGCAGAAACTGTATCATTGTGCATCTTTTTTGTATTTATTCTTTTTTAAGCTGATTCTGTCTATTCAAGATTGCACAAACTGTTTTGCACACAGCCACTGCTATGAAATTGCTTGGTATCTCTATAGAAAAAAAGAATGGATTTAGTTTAGGAGAAGTAATCATTGTTCATCAGACCTCTTATAACCCATCTTTTCCACTTGTTCTCCCTGTAAATATCATAGACAATAATGCATTGCCTTTGAAAAGAAGACTCTGTGCAAAATAGTGTTTATATAAATAATTTTTATTTTTTTTATAGTATATGATATAAATTGGGTAAGTGTAATGGAGATTTAAGTTCCAGGAGTAGGCAGATGCTTATTACTTGGTAGAAGAGAAGCTGAGCTGAAATTACCATTACCATGGAAGAACAGCTTAGAGCTAAAGAAATTTCTTCTCTGCCTTCCAAAAGCTTAGCTCTTAAGGTATGAAGAAACCTTTTTAAAAACGTGCCCCATGCAACTGTTTCTGTAGTATCTGTGAGCTCTGCTGGCGTGTTTTTATTAGAATCATAAAGAGATGAGCACTAGATCTGATTCTTGTGGAGAGAGACTCATTTAATGCATACAGCTAAATTTCCATACAGATAAATATTAGAAGCTGGAGTGGTTGAAATTGTTCTCAAGGCAAAGCTTATGATTCTTAACGTTCTTTCAGTGGAATCAGGTTTCTTTAGTAGTGGAAAAAAAAAAGAAAAAGGTGAAAAGAACTTTTAGATAACTTCTTTCCTACAGGAAAGTAAAAAGTTTAAGATGCTGCTTGAGCAGTAGTCACAAATGAAATAGGCAATAACAGTTTCTTGACTTAGCACATGTGACCTCATTATTTTGAGCCATATAGGAGAACAAACCTTTTTTTTTTCATGTGCTAAAGATTTTGCAGGCTTCCACCTCACTCCCCTTTGCCACTATTTTGCACCAGAAAAACTTGAAGTAGATGTAATCTGTTTATTTAGAGGCTGAATGTAGAACAGTCTAGATTATCTCATTGGCTTGCATTCAAGATAGAGTTAGAGGGATTACTTTATTCTCTCACTTTAGATCACCTTAGGCAATCCTGTCAAGCCTGGCCTTGTTTCAGCCACCTAAGGTGATCCAAAATGCTTTTATCTTTTCATCTTGCTTTCTGTCCTTAAATAAATTAGCTTGGATACAAGTCAATATGGATTCTTACAAAGGAAAAGGATCACTTCCTTGGAATTTGTATTAAAGATGAGTATGTCACTTTTATATTCAAGACAGTAGCAGAAACTGGGGCTTGCATCTCTTATTTCCCATTGCTATCCAAGATGCTCAAGTGCTTCTTTTAAATTTGACCAAAATTCCATATCCTTTAACTAGAACATGATTCAGACTGGGTTTTATTGCAAGGATGTTATCAGAAAAAGTGTGCATCTGTGAAGGTAGCCTCTTTATTTTTCACAGCAAGTTAAGTACTTGGGCCACTCAAGAAAAGGTTACATGGAATGAAACTTTCTGTCTCTTGCTGATACTTCTTCTATATAATAAAGTAGCTGTTAGCCCTGGAAATAAAGGGTAGTAGAATGAAGGTTAGTTCAAAATTAAACATTTCGCTTCCTAATTTCATGTAATGATGAGCAGCGGTGGCAAAGCCAGGTGTGGGAGAGGATGAAGAAATAATCTTGACTCTTGGCTGTTCATTTGAGAAGAAAATTTGACACTGAAAATATTTACTATTTCTTAAACAGAAGATTGGTCTTTTTCTTGCAAAAAACCCAGTTGTATCAAAACAGGGAACGTAACATTTTTATTTTTAATTATATTACAAGTTGGGTAGTAATATTCCGATTATTGCAAACAGTAAAGTTTTAGTAAGGGAATTTGTTGTTCTCTGGATAAATACTAAAATTGAAGTAATGTGCACAATAACTTTTAATCTTTCTAGTTACACACTGTAATGTTGCATATTTAACGAAAGTGTCAGCATGTATTTTCATTTAAATGTTTGCACTTCTAAAAATGAGCTTCAGCAATAAAACTGCGGTAATAGTGAATACAGATGAAAAATTGTCACCTATCCATTAGAGCCTAATCTATTGGCTGCCTTGAATAGCTGTAGGGGAGAGTAGGGGAAAATCCCAAAAGCTTTGCTGTTCCATGCAGTGTGAGGAACAGCAGGAAAACCCAAGCTCAGAACAGTTAGACATGATTGAATTAATGCAACTGTTAAGTAATGAAGCCATTTGACATCCAGAGCGTGCGTTAGTGGAAGAAGAGGAGGCGAGGTGGAGAGGGCACAGATGGACTCTTGCTTGCAACAGAGAGTTTCCAGCCTCTTTAACTGCGAGGAACCAGCGGGAATGTTGCACTTATCTAGAAGAAACTTCATTGGCTAAACTTCTTAACTCTTAACATTAATTAGCATTTCCTTCTTTATTTATTTAAAATATTTTAGTGTATATTTATATGCTTTTAGTATTTTAAGCTTTCTTTGGAAAAAAACCCAATACAATCTAAACTTAGAACACTAAAAGTAAAATAGACTATGTAAAATCCTTTAAATTTTTTTTTTTAAATCCCAAGAGTTTCCTTGGAAGTACTGCAGTAAATTATTGCGTAGATTCACCGCAATTATTTTTCCATAGTATGAAGTAGGAGCAGAGTTTAGGGTGTTTTTTTCTTTGCCTTTTTGGGCTAAGAAGGGGAAAGGGCGAAAGGATAAGAAGAAAGAGGTTAAAAAAGACCTTTAGTCCTGTTAGGAAATCATGATATGCAGAAGTCAAAACCACGTTGAAATATATTCTAGATGATCGCTTTAACTTTGGCAGATAGGAGAATGTAACTAGAAAGTTGTTAATGGTTTATTTCAAAATTGTTAAATATTTCTCTGAGTGGTGTAATGTAACAATTTCATTGCACTGAAATTGGCACGCTGGTTGGTACAGCTTTCCAATTTTACTTGTCATGCTAGTGAAAGAGACAGTAATTTGAAACCTAAAATAATCTTTTTAATCACTTGACAAAAGTGACACTCACCTTAATTATATAAAGGTTTATATGTGAACATGTTCCATTTGCACTCAAAATGGAAGTCAAATTAAAAGGCAGATGTGTGGAATTAACAAAATTAAACTTGACATCTACTGTAAATGCAATCCCTGACAATTTTTCCAATGTGAGCCCAGAGGAGGCATTTAAAAAAAACGCTAATAATTTAAACTACCCAAATGGCAAAAAATAGTTTTGTCAGTGTCTGTTAGAAACAGGTCAGCTACTATAACTTTTTAAATATTAATGGGAAAATGTAATTTGATCAACAAGATGAGCAAAGAAGCATGTTTTTGTTTTTAAATGTTGCTGTTCTTTCAAAGCTCAGATTATTCTGTTGTGACCATTAAATGTGAAAATAATCACAAATTACAATCTTCCAAGGTGGAATCAGTCTTTTGGATGCTATTGTAAGATTTAAATTACTCTTCTGCTTCAGCTTTAATAAGATTGACAAGCAGATGATTCCAGAGCCCTGCCTTCCTGTATGGCATTCGAACTGTGTCTCCAAACTTTAAGCCACAATTCCCACCCATTGTGTGTGGGAATTGTGAAGAGAGGCAAGTGCCTGGAACAGGAGCTTCTCACTGGAGTAGGGGTTGGTGGCACCCAGAGCCACATGAGTGGAAATACTTGTTCTCTGTTCAGTGGCAGAGGGGGCTAGGAAGAACATGTCATCTGAACTTGTGGAGTAGCACTTGTTGTGCCCTGAACGTAAGGTAACACATGTGTTACCTTATTGCCAGTTGCAAGCTAAAATTGACAGCATAGTTCAAACAACAAACTTACGTTACCTTGGTGAATAATTTCTAGAGAAATATGTGTCAAGACCAAAGAGCTTGCTTGAAAATGGGTGTGGGGCAAAGGTCTGAAAGATTGTCAGGTGGATGAAGCAAATGAGAAACCTGTTGAAGCTACTTTTTACTAAGACATAATTTTGTTTGTTTCTGGAACAAACAATTTGTATAAACTTCTGTGTGAATGGTTGTGTTAAGTGATGTAATCAATCTTAGCTCAGCACTACTAGCCATAATGTCATGCAGCTTTAACCATCAAAATGTTGCCTTGATTAGGAAGCAGAAACCAAAGAAAGAAAAAGAAAATATGCATAAGAAAGCAAATTCTTTATGTACTGTTTTTAGTACTTAGCTGTATACTGTGGAAAAACCATTCAGTGTGAAAAATGGACAAAACCTAGTCAAAAAAACCCAAAACAAGCAGGTGTCATTGAGGTGGCAGTTTTGTTAGCTGGAAAAGCTGAATCAAGCACATATGAATATTCACCTTTTTGTGTCTTCTCACACCTGATGTGCCTCTGCAGTGTACTGTTGGAGCTTACAGACTCCCCTGTACTTTAACTGTTTATTTTGCTGAAGCAAACTAAATATTTTTTTTGCTGAAGCAAAATATTCAACAGTTTATTTTGCTGAAGCAACTCCAACTGTGGAAAGAAAATTTCTGTGTTTGACCACAATTCTGCATTAACCCATTATATATGTATGACCTTGGTAATATTCTGCAGAAGTCTGCAAAATCTTAAACTTGAAAGCTAAGAAGTGATGATGGTGAGAAAAACGTGGAGTATCTGTAGTGGTGGTAAGCAAAAGTGGCTAAAACTGACGAAGTGGAGCTGCTGCTGATACGGAACGTACATCCTTTACCCATGTGTATGCGCACAGTATATACCCAACCATGCCTACCACAGCACTAAGGCCTGTATATCTCTTCAGGCTTTAGGTAACTGTCCCTAATTCCTTGAAAGTCTGTGAACAGCACTATGCCAGGTCAGTGCATACTTCCACTATGCTTGGAAGTTTGCCCTGCCAATAAAGGGCAGGTTGGCTTCTTTTAAAGGGTCTGTGACTTAAACCCCAGCAATTACACCAGAAGACTGGTTTGTTCTTTGTGTTAAGGGTGATAAGCATTCACCCTGCAGCTGACTTCAGTATAACTAACAGAGCTTCACTAAATCTGTAAATCTTCTAAAAAATTAACATTGTAAATGCAATTTGGAAATAAGTTGTAAGTGAGGTTTGAATTTAAATACCTGAACTATACTGACCAGCTGTATAGTCATGTTTGTGTATGTTTGGACATTCTATTGAAAAACAGTTGATATTTATGTATAAAATAAGTTTTCATTTGTATTCCTTGGAGTTTTACTGCTGAAGTCCCTTCAAAAAGTGTGGTGTCAGGGTAAGTTTTGTTTACAGTCAGCAGAAAGGGTACTATCCTGATGATTTAATCCCTTTGAATGTCTCAAAATCCATAAGGCTATAAAGCACTCATAAGAATATACAAGAATTAGGCCAATATCTGTTGTGCTTCCTGCAGTGTACCAAGTTGTACAATTTTTAAGAAATCCTATTAAAATACCAAATGAGATTTGAATCTCTGTACCCATATGCTAAATTGCAAAACTGGAGCATAGGACAATAGGTCACTGTTTTATTTATTAGAGTTATAGAGCTTTCTTTGTTAATTATGCATTCATCCAACTCTGACTATACATCCATCTAGATTAATTAAGTCATTTAGAGTGCTTATCCCATATTTAGAACTTAAACTTTTTTGAATGATGTGATTAAGCATAATGGGTTTCTGACATAAAAAGACCATCATTAAATGCTATCTTCTGTGTGCATATCTTCCTTATCATGCTTATAGTGCTCTGCAGAGGCTTTAAAATGTATTTCTGTGGGTATGAATATGCTGAATCTTATTTTTATATTGAAATGTAGATGTGCAATGGGATCTCATGTTTTAGTTAAATCTTGCATTTGCCATGGTTTTTTGTTTCTTTTTTTCAGCTGGTGTGTCCTAGAATGGTTAGGGTTGGAAGGGACCTTAAAGATCATCTAGTTCCAACACCCCTGCCATGGGCAGGAATGAAAAACTTTCTGCTAAACCGGGTTGCTGAAAGCCCCAGCCAGCCTGGCCTTGAACATTTCAGGGTTGAGGCATCCACAGCATCTCTGGGCAGCCTCAGCCCAGAGTGCACTCAGCAGTGTCCAACATCACCTTATATCTAATCTAAACTTAGTCTGTGTTTGAAGCCGTTCCCCCTTGTTCTGTCACTACATGCCTTTGTGAATAGTTTCTCTCTGTCTTCCTTGTGGGCTCTCTTCATGTCCTGGAAGGCCACAATTGTCTACTGCATTTACTTATTATGAGTCAACAAAACAAAATCTTCTACTCAGTTGTGATTTTAGTGGTGTGGATTTTGTGGTTTATATTATCTATTGAAGCAATTCCTCAGCTTAAAGAGAATTTAATAACTTGCAATGTTTTTATTTTAATTGCTGCTCTTTAATTACACTCATCTACATACTTGTATGTTTAATTTTTCCCAGCCTCAAACATTCAGAACAAAGCCAGTACAACTCATATCTCCTGCTAGGAAAGTTCAACTAGGAAGAAAATAGAATTTAATCTCAAGGTTCCATTAAACTTTTAGCTAGGAAGAATTAAATAATTCTGATTATTACAGTTTAGATCAGTGAAAGTCTCTCTTCAGAGCTGTGATTTTGCTTTTTGATCTTGCTCTCAAAAAATTATCAGTTGCTTTATATAGGACTCATAATTTATATTATTTTTCATTCTCTATAGGGTATTTAAAACTTTTTTTGAAAAAGTTGATTTTTTTTTTAATCCTATGCCTAAAATGAAAAGACAAAATCTAAATAATTCCTTGAGAGAAATGAGCTGTAGCTCCTTCATATTAAAAGCTAAAAAAGGGCTCTCTGCAAATCTGGTGTTCAATCTCTGTTTGTTTTCTAAATGTCAAACTGCAAGACGAGTTTATTTAAATACTTTCTTAGTGCTACTTGTTGACACAGTTGTCTGAGTTCCCATCATGGTGTCATTTGATCACTGTTAGGAAAGGTGTAAATTAGACAACAGCAGCAACCAAAAAAAATACTGAGAATCTTAGAGCTGGAACAGTTTGGGTGGCCTATAAATACTTGTCATGGTTGTGTTTCACACTCTTGGGACTTGGCTGAAGCATGCTTTCCATATTGAACTAGAGACTAGATTGAATTAAATTTATGTAAGCTTTGTTGACTGCATTGCAGCATTGTGATGATTTAAAAACTATTGTAGCTCAGATCAGTCAGGTTTTCACTGCCTTGCCTTTTTAGTTTAGCATGCATGTATGTACAGGTATCTGTCTACACAGATAGATCAAGTATATGTGCATACATGGGTATATGTAAATGCACTTCGACTATAACCTGTAACTGGAATCTCACTGCTTTTTTTGTACTCCTGCTGGCTGCCAGTGCAGGTGGAGTTTTGCCTGCTGCATTTATGCCAGACATCACCCCCCAAAATCCCACCAGCCCCATGTGTGCTCTTGTGACTGACTTGAACTTCATCATGGGCTTTTCAAACAACCCTTGCCTCCCTTCCACTGCCCAAGAATCAGTTGCTGAAGTTTCCCTCCCTTTTGTTTATGTGGAAAAGTATGCTTGTGCCAATTATTTGGTGCACCTGTTGACCTGCCTGTGACTTGACTGGAGAAAGTGATGCCTTTTTAGTCTTGCACCTGGTTTGATCTAGGGAAGAAACAGTATTGCTTGGTTGTAGAAAATAACATGTTTAGATGTGTAAAACAAGGCTGTATTGTCTCTTCCTGTTCTATCACAAAGCCTGCTTTTTCCTAGGAGATGGTGGAGAACTTTTCTCACGGTGGGGATAGGGGAAGAAGTGAGGAGGAAGGGATCTCAAAAAAAAATGCATGAAAGGAGAACAGAAAAGAAAAAATTGGCACCTTAAAGGATGATAGTTTTATCTGAAATAAGAAATGAGGAGCAGTATTTGAAAGAAAAATGCTCTTATGTTGGCTAAACTGGATTAGTGGCCCACAATATAATGAAGGACATATTTGATAGCAATATACTCTTAAAAACAAGGGTAATTTTTTATTTCATCAAGCAGAGCTTATATCTGGTTAAAATGTATCAAACATTATAGAAACTACAAGTATTGCTCTGGAGACTTAAAGTTGTATGAATATAATATTAATTATTCCTTTTCTATATGTTCTTCTTTACAGACCAGTCTTTCCATATGGGGATGGGGAAGTCTTGGCCTTGTGCTTTTTCTAGTAACTTTTGGACCCTTCGCTATATTTTACTTTGCATTTTATATCCTCTGCTTTGTGGGTGGGTAAGTATATTACTTAGTGTTTTGTTTCATTTGTTGTGAAAGTAAAATTTTAATGGGTGTGTTAGCAAAGAACTTGCTCTGAAAATCTGAAGTGGCTTTATGTAATTGTTTCCCCATTTGAGCACCTCTTTATGAGCAAGATTTTTGTAATTGAAATCTCAATTTTGCTATTTTTAGTGGATATTAGAGGACAAATGCTTACATTAAAACAGTGATAATTTCAGTTCATACTTTTTATTAGTGTCCGTTCTTTTCCCGGGTACTTCTAAGTGCTTACGTTTCCTTTTCTACCACATCTCACTTTCCTATCTAAGGCACTTCATTCATGGGAGTGGATTTTGTCCTGTGTGTGTGGAAATAATGCTACACTTTGAACAAGTAGATCAGTTCAGCAGCTGTAGACTTTTCATATGTTATCTATATGGGCAGAAAGGGAGCAAATGTGAAGTTTAGCACCATTATTACATTGTATATTATGATGTTTGTCTTGTAACCATTAAAACATTTTTAATGGCAAGTTAGAATGTCTTAGTGGTATCTTCTTTTTGCCTTCTTATTTGATACCATACAGAATGTATCTATATTCCTGTATATCTCATAAAAAATGTAATAGAATGTAGTAGCTAGAATTTCAACTGTACTAGGCTTGGTATTTCATCTCTGAGAAATCAGAATAGTCAGTCTGTTAGAAAAGGGATTTAGTTAAGGTAAAACTAACTTGAAGTAAATGCTTTTGTCTTGTTAAGTCTTGATACAGGTATGGTTGGCATATTTTGTTATCTGTCCAGGGCAAAAGTCAGAGTTTATCCAAAGGGCAAGAGTGCATCTGCTTGCTGTTTTGTCTTACCACTTCCTTAATACTTGCAGTATGAAAAATAACATGGGATATAATAATTTCTTGAGACGCTATCCTTCATTCTTGCACAGTTTTGGTTTGGTTTTTCAAAGCTAACAGTCAAAGCAGGGTCTCAGAATATGTCTGAAGTCAGCTACCGTTTGGCACCATTAAACTGCACGTGGTGCCTGAGCTCATTCATTCTCAAGTCAGCTCTCGTATCTCTTTGCTGTGGTTATCGTGCTGCTTTGATTCATTTTTCTAGCTAGTCAGTAAACATAGAATTTGTTAAGGATAAATTCATCTAGTGGTAGTGTATCTGTTAGAGCAGAGTGTTTACTTACATACATAGATGTGAAGTCTCAGCCCTTGCAGTGGAATGTCATCACTTCATTACTTTAACATGTACATCTTGGCTGTGGCTGTGATCTGGCCCTTTGTTACCCTGTTAATCTTTTTCAGAGTGATACACTTACTTTAACATTCAGCATGCAGAACTGTGAGTGCTAACTAGGCCAAATGGGTTTTTATCTAAATTATTCTTGCCTGCTTTTTTTCCTTGTTGTTGTTTAATTAATTCCCCTGAAGTTTCACAAAGTGCTTGGTCATGTTTCTGTTAGAAACAAACAGAAATTGTTATGAAGTAACTTTTGCACTTATAATTAGCAATTATACGTCATAACATCATATATATGAATTTAGAAAACAAAAGTTTAGTTTTGGTTCATGATCATAGTGGTGTCTGTAATATTTACTGTACACTTCTCTGGAGTAAAATGGCTATTTTGGACATGGATTTTTGTGATTGAATTTTTTGTTGAAACTTGGAGTTCTTACCCAATTTCACACAGTTTTCTAGGTCTTTATATTTAATTCAAAAAAGAAGTGGCCCGTGTCAAAGGTTTCTGACTCCCAGTAGCCAAAAGTCCAGTTTCTGTCCCATTTTGCAGTTTTAACAAAAGGAAATGCTGACTCACAGCTGGTCACACTCTTAGTATTGACCTAAGCATATTGACCTAATAATATATCAGTGAGCTGTGCAGGAAGACAATGGTGATGCCATATCTGTGTGAATGCAATCAATCTGTTTATACTGTTTGACTTCTGTTATGTGCTAATAATTTCTTTTTGATATGCACTCAACTCTGTGATTGCACAGATGCCTTATAGTAAATGTACTATAGTTTTTGGTGTACATAGAAGAATACTGAAACCATTTGTATATATGAATGAAAGTTCAAATGACAATTTCTCTGTATTTCATTTTGTTTTGTTTCAAGACTGATTTATAAAATGTTAGCCTTTTTCCATTCAGTGATCATTCACTTAGGGAACTGAGTTCAAAAGCAGAGGCTAAAGATAGATACTGTTTACTTAACGTGTGTAGAATATTACAGGGTGGTATTCTTTTTTCCTCTCCCTCAAGTACTGGTGTAGACCCCTTTACCTGAGTGCTGAGCCTGTCTGTTACCATCTGTCTTTCCTACTAAGAGTGTTTCTTATCTTATTCTCTTTCCTTCTCTCTTTCAGCCCTAAGGAAGTAAAATAAAAATGATGTGAATTGTGGTTTTGCCAAGTACAAAAATTGAAATTTCTTGGAAATTTCAATTGAAATTTCTTGAAATCAATTGCTTTGCCATTTAAAAGTATTTGCTCTGTCATCAAATCCCACCATTATTGATACTCAATTACATCCATGTCTATGTAACTGTCTGGCTCCATTAATGATTGTAACTGCTGACCAAATCAGGAATGGTTCTGTAGCTGCTATTTGACTTTCACAAAGCATTCAGCTGAGACGTTACTTTTCAGACTTGAGGGGAAAGTGATAAATCTGTGGTCTTCATTTTTTTATCTTTTTACCTTTGTTCTGTTGTTAATCTACCCTTGAAAAAGCTGGCCATCCAGTAATCTTTGGAAGAATTCTATTTAAATGAAGCAAAATACAATCTTTTCATTTTTCTGGTCTTTTAATTTACGGAAGACGAATACGATTTCTCATTCATGTATTAAAAATCTTCTTGATGAATTAAATAAGCATTTACACTAGAAGATTCAGATTAGCTAACAGATGTCCTGAATGTTCAGACTATGTATCCTTCTCTAATGCTCACAAGATTTTATATTAGAGAATAAAATATGTTAGTTTCTGCCAGAGAAGAAGCAGCTCCTAGCATTTCAAGCATAAAACTGATAATACTTCAAGGCATCTAAGATTAGCCTTTTTTTAAACCATATTGGTAGTATTAGTATTTTTGAATGAATCATTAGCTTTGAAAGAGAGAAAACAGAGATATAATCTTTAGGTAGTTATTTCCAAGGCTTCATTATTTTTGAATAAAAGAAGATAAGCAACTGGCTGATAGATGTTTGAAATTAAAGTTGATTTTAGGCCAAACTTGAGTATACTGTTTTCTTTAAAAGACAACTGAGGTTTCCAATAGCAAAGTCATAGATAATCAAAAGAAAATCCAAACTTAAATAATTGAAAACAACCCAAAGCATTAGTGAAACTAATATTGTGATTTTTCTAAGCAAGTTCTTGTCTGTGAACTCTGATAAGTGTTATGATTTTTAAGTTGCAGGGAGCAGGAGGGCAATTAATCCTGCTTTTATTTCTTGGTGTCATATGGCAGGTAAGGATGGCTGTAATGGAGTTGGAGGATCCGGTGAACTCCTCTTATGTGTTGTCAAGTTACTGACAATAATTTGTGTAGTGGTTTTTTTTTCCCTCTCTTTCATGGAATTAACCTCACAGCTTCTGAATTACTGGGCCTCTGGGGGGCTTAAAAAGAATTTTTTTAATTTTGGGAATTAAAACCTTTAAATGGCATATTTTAGCTTGGATAGGATTTTTTTTTTCTGTAATCTTGTGAGAGTATCATATATCAACAGCAACCTATATTAAAAGAACATGTTACTTCAGCACACTTCAGGCCTGGAATAGCTTTGTGAGTTCCTGTGGTCACAAATGCTGGTCAGCTGGCCTTTAAATGGAATGCTTTGAAATTTGTGTAAAAACTGTGTGTATTTAGCCATCTCAAGGTTAATCTATTTTCTTCTTTGCTTGATATTTCAAAGGTTACATCCTCTGCTTATGCTAGAACTGGGAGAGACACTAGGTTTTCATCTATTTCTTAGTAAAGCCAGCTTCATGTTCATGTGTTCTTGTGCCTTAGATTCATAAGCTGTAAATAAATTCTTGCTGTTCTAGAAGGGTAAGCAAAATGTCTAAACACATGCAGTGGTTAGTTATGCTTGCTGCATCAGTTTATTCCTGGACTGTGATTTTGTGGCTTACACTACAGTGGAGCAGCCTACAGAGTTTATTTCTTCATAGTGTTGGAGACTCTTCATATAAATGCAACCAAAACAACTTCTGTATGTACCCCTCTTCCCAAGTGCTAATACTTGTGAGCACAGGCAGTGTGCCATCACAGCAGGCACACTGTAGCATAGACAATGCTATATAGATCTTCTGTGTGGTAAAAATATACCAAGACAGACCATACAAGACTGGGAAACTTCATACTAAGGCTTCTGTCAGTTATTTTGAGCCGCATGTTACAGTGTGAAAAAGCGTGAGAGTAAACAGTGAGGACTATCATGTATTGTCGTTTTATAACTTGCTGTTAAATACTTTCTAGAGGTGAGAAAATGTGGCTGTTGTTGTACCTGGTCTTTCTTTTTCCGTTTTAGGGGTTTTGTGGTTACTCTTTTATTTGGAAAAAGCAATTCAGAAAAATACCTTGAGCAGTGTGAGCATTCATTTCTCCCTTGTACATCGGTTGGGATCCCTAAGGTAAGGGAAGTTTTCTGGTCTTCACTTGTAGATCAGATTTTATAACTTGGTAAGAAATAATCAGTTTTAATGTAAGAATTGTGCCCGTTTCTCAAGGTAAAAGAACCTGCATTTATCTTTTGAGTCAGCTGCAATGTGTAAATGAAATGACATATTTTTCCTTTATGAAATTCAAGTTTTTTAATAGGTTATGGGAAGTTTGATTTAAGTATTGTTTCTTCATTGTGAGAAGTGAGTATGATATGACTGGCTAATATCTGTGAGGAAATTACTAAACCATTACTTTCTAGACTACTTGTGTGTCTTGGTTTGTTTGGGGGTATAGCTCTTTCTTGCTTTTTTGTGCAAGATTGTCACAACTTATTATTGTTACTATTTTGGTGTCTTCCATCACTGGATCTATAGTCTGTCCACTTTTGATTGTATTCAGAAAGTTGCCTGCCTAACTAAGAAAGTCAAACTGTTACAAAGTCTAGATTTGCAGTGCTTCAAGAATGCGGAGGTCATCTTTCTCTCTCTTCAAGGCCAAGCAAAAATTATGGAAACGCATAGATAAATACAGAGCAGCAGTGAAATCCCCTTTCAGCTCTGTTATTTTCTGACTATCTAACAGGCACATCATTTTGGTTGATGGATTCGAGTTCTGGGTTCCTAACTGGATAAATCTGCATCTGTTTAGTTCAGAAAAAGTTGTTAAAAGCCAGGAGGTAGAATTTCTAGCAATTCCTGGTTTATGAACCAATGAAGCCATCTTCTTAGGTCAGAAGTTTAGATATATTTTGGTCTAATCTATTTGCACTCATCAGAATAAACACTTTAACCCAAAGATTGCTAATTATAGTAAATTTAATCTCACAGCTATTCTGACTGAAGCATCTTGATATTTCTTAGCTGCCAGTTCACTACACCTCATGTCTATCAAAGGGGTTGATTGTTCAGCATTATCAGTAGCACATAGAAATTTACCTTGTGATTCAGCAGTATGTTTTCTAGTCACAGAACTTTTTCTGTGACTGGTTCATTGCTTGTTTGGTGTGTGGCCTTTTCACTTAAGTCTTTGAATATTTTGAAATAAATCTGAAAGTGTACCCTAAACTGCAAAGTAAGCTCACTGCTCCAGATGAAAAGTACAAAGTTGAAGGCTGAAAAAGGAAAAGTCAGCAGTCAGCTAATGTTTCTGTTCTGTTAATGAAACCTCATTGTGGATGGCTAAGATTCTTGGTGCTAGATAGACTTTAGTGCTTCTGTTTTATAGGTTGTTACTTAGTGTCCTGTGTTTTGAGAGCACATTTAGAGAAGTTTTTCTGTTTTTTAGATTTCCTCTACATGCTGAAACTTTTTTTTTTTATGTTAATGTTCTATTTTGGGTTCAGTGTGTTGCTTTGTAAAAGAAAAATCTTGTGGAGTTTTTTGTGTACTCTTTGCAAATTCAGTAGTTTGACATCTGATTTGAGTATGGACTATTGACACAGCACTTTCCTCAACTGATCTGTCTCAACTAATCTCTGGATTTAAGTTTTGTAATACAAAGGTATTTGTTTTTAGCTGACTTATGAAATGCTATTTGAAGCTGTTCACCAAATAAAATCTCTTTGTCTTCTACAATAGTGTTTTCTCTTTTGCCACTGCACTAAAGTAGTGTTAACAAGGGTAGGTAGGCTTTGCAGTAGCAGTGCTAGTAGAGATGAGCCCAGCCAAAACCAAACATGTTGTTTTGTGAAGCCTATTTGCTATTTCTTTATTAAAGTGCTGCTGACTTGTATGGAAAATAATATTTTTAACTTTTTTTTTTTTAAAGTAATTATGGACCTAAGTGGTCTTAAACAATGAATATTCTTTCTAGTGGCTGGTGTGTATAGATTATACTTCTTCCATAAACCAAGTACAAGCTGAATTCACCTGAATATGAAATTATTTTGTGGTAGTCTGAGGAGTTATCTGGTTATATTTGTTCTTTATGAGATGCTCTTTTCATCAGAGTTTTATTGATAGTTTTGGGGCATTTTTGGTACTTAGTGATTTTTTTTTTTTAGGCTAAGATAAATGTTCAAATGCGTGATTTTACAGAAATCAGTAGTAATACAGAGCATCAAAGTTGTGGCTGGATGTAGTGTGTAGAATGTACCATACATTACAACACCAGATCTGGTTCTGATAGGTTTCCTTGATTGCTGCAGGTTATACTTGCAAATATATAGTGAATACCTCACATTAAGGAGAATACTTAAGGTACATTTGATGGAAGATTGTATACCTTTCTACAGTTTATTTCTTTGTTTGTTTACGTACAAGCAGGGAGGCTTAAAAATTAGGCTTAGACTTGCTTTTCTTTTTGCAAGTCATGACATAACTTCTGTGTCAGGAACCTACAGGATGATACAGTAATGAACTGGCTCTGCAACATACACAGTAGTCTGCAGGCTTGTATTAAAACAATGTTGAGTGAAATGTAAGTTTAGAGCCTTCTGAACTGTTAACTTGAATGCTACTTTCAATTGAAATTACACTTTCACTCCAACAGAAGAATGAAATGTTTGATTATAATAGTTGATGTCTCTAAGCTTTACCCAAAAGACAAAGAGTAGGCTTGGTACAATGTTGCCAAAGTACAGTGAGAAAACAGTGATAACAACTTATAAGCAGTAGTTACATGTTGGATCCCAAAATAGCCTCTGAGTCTCTTTAAGTCAGTGGGTCATATCCTATGTCTCGGATTTGAGGCAGATTTGTAAATACCCTATGTCTTGTCCACTCACAAAATGTGACTGCAATTGACAGTCTAAATGAGCCATATTTCATATTTGATAGTTTCCTAACAGTTTCGAAAGAGGACTTCAAAAATGCCCATTAGTGCAGTGAAATAAAAGTCTGAAATAACTCATTCAGTGGAGTTAGATGCTTGTGGAGCCCAGATTTGTTTGTGTTGCATCTCACTTTGTGGAGTCTGTCTTAAATTCCTCCGAAGTGCTTCCTCCCTGCTCAGAATGAAACAAGGAGGTGTCAAATGTAATAGTAACAAGTGATACCCATTTTTCCTAACCAATCTTTTAATACTGGTAGAGTGCATCAGCCTAATTGTGAGTGAAGTGATAGTCAAATGGGACAGTTGTCATGTGAGTTGGGTCCTTCCTTTAAGTCTGTCTTCTGTGTCAGCATCTGGGAGGCAGAAGTAAAACCATCAGTGCTTTCCAAGTGAGACTAGAGTCAGCTGTTGTGCCTGTAATGGAATAAAAGCACATACTCTAAATTTTAGATATTTTCAGACATATCAAATTAAATTATACTGCAGGCACATAAAAATTTCACTGCAGATAAAGAGTAGGAAAAAATGGCCTAACTTTGTAGTTGGCTCTGCTTTGAGCAGAAGGTTGGGCAAGACTAATTCCTGAAATCTGGGTCAAAACCTGGATCCTATGAGCGTATGAACATTCAAATTTTTACCAAGTAGTCCTGCATCTTCTCTGTGTCCCGCTCTTTCTTGTGCCTGCTGCTTTTTTACTGCTATATTTTCCTCTCTGTTTTCCAAATGTGGTTTTATGCAGGCAGTCCTTCAAAATTATTTTGAAAGTTTTGTGTGGTAATTTGTACTATGCTGTGTTTAGTAAAATGTTTAATTATTTGGTACCATGTAATTTTTACTTTGCAAATTCATTAGTCTATAGGTGGAATATGCTAATTGTTTGAATGTGACCCAGTCTTATTTGTATTAAAGTAGCATTGAAGGTTCACTTGCCTTGAAAGTTAAAAAAACCCCAGAATTTTGCAAAAAAATATTTGTGTTGTGATACAGAGTTGCTTAAATAGGAGGATGATTTTTTTTCTGGCCTCAGGTATTTCACTACCATTCACTGTTAACTGATTTGAATGAGTGATACTTGGGGTGATACTTTTATTCACATAGAATAAAAAGCTTGGATATATGGTTTATAATTCCTTCATTTATGGTTTTTGCAGTTCTTCTTTTCCCAATATGGTCATAACTTTCTCTCTAGATCAAAGAAATTACTGGTTTATTTGAACAATAGTGTGAGTTGTCGGGTTGTTATTACTGTGAAAATAGAGGAGTTTGTTGCCGATTTCATTGAAATTTTGTAGAAAGACACTGCATTAGTCTACTTGAGAGAAGCACTGATAAAGGGAGTTCTTTTTCAGTATGTCACTTGCCGAAAGTCAGCTCTGATGAGGTCAGTCTTGGAGTTAACTGCTTTGAGAAGCAAATCCTTCAATAAAGTAATTTCTTTCCCTCCTCATTAATTACTTTCAAAAATGCTCATCTGTTGAGTAGCAATGGTATGAAAAAGTAATTTCTCTTCTGGTGTACAGAATAAACTGAGGTGGATAAAGAAACCAAAAACCCAACTGAAAACTCTCTGCCTGAGAGTGCACAGTCAAGTACACAAACAAGAGGGGAACTGGAATCTTGCACAAAATCTACCTTGTGTCTCCCCCTTCTCTCCTTTTCTATTTGAGTTTTATTTCCTTCTGATTTAGTAATTTACCAAACACTTGCTCATTTATATTAAGCAAAAAGTAGGTTTTCAGGGGTTCCTCATCATTATATACTATATAGAGAAAAATACAGAAAATATTGCTGCCCAAAGAGGTGGTGGATGCCTCATCTCTGGAAACATTCCAGGTCAGGTTGAACAGGGCCCTGAGCAACCTGATGTAGCTCAAGATGTCCCTGATCATTGCAGGGGGTTGAACTAGACCTGCCAACCCAAATAATTCTATGATTATATCTTCTCTATAAATTATAATAATATAGAAAATATATATAGTCATTACTGGGTGTATACATATATATCATAAGTGGTAGAGCTGTTTTTTAATTAGAGCTAAACCCTGCAAAGTTACATTTCCCAATCTCTTTCAAGTGCATAGAAGAAATGAAACGTGAAGCCAGACCTATTAAGATTGACAGAAGACTGACAGGTGCAAACATAATTGATGAGCCTTTACAACAGGTAGGTTCTAACCAGGACTATTTATTTTTTACTTTTATTACTTTGCAAGTATTGACTATGTAATGCAGAAGTAGTTGAGTGACAAATAGAATTTCAAAATTTTACTATATATGAGAGTGATAAATGAAAAAAACATGGGAGATGGGCCAGGATATTAGGCAATATTTGAGTATGTTTTCAGTATATTTTATTTTCTCAGTGTAGTGGTGATAAAAACAATGTGTGCAAACCAGTCTGAAAAGAAGTTTCAGTGTGTGAATTCTCTTGTTTCACTCCCAGTTTCATAATGGCAAAGGAGTATCATTCATTCTGGTAACCCTTTAGAAAAACTGCTGTTGTGTTACCAGGTACAAAAACCCATTGCATATTTTTTTTTTTGGTCCTTTTTCATTAGTTCTTTTTTTTTTAATTTTCTTTCCAATTTCAGGTAATCCAGTTTTCCCTGAGAGACTACGTGCAGTATTGGTATTACACGCTAAGCGATGATGAATCCTTTCTTCTGGAAATTAGGCAGGCTCTTCAGTATGCTCTTGTTCAGTTTTCTGCCAGGTGAGATTTGTTTTTATTTACATCAATATACTGTGGGCTGTGTGGTTGTAGGTAAGTGGTTATGTTTATCTACTAGCCTAGTTCAGTGCATTTAACAGAAAGAACATATAAACATTTAGGATTATAATATAAGAAATAGGATCTTTTGCTGATCCCCTAGGGAAATAATGGAGATGACAGTGTTTGAAGTCATAATCTTTTGCAAAATGGCCATTTCCAAATTTACATTGTCTAAAATCACTGAACTGCTATTTTTTTCCTTTTTTACAACTTAAGCATTAAGTTTGTGAATCATTACTTCTTTGTATTCTTCATGTAAAGAGTAGGGCAACTCCTAAGGTAAGTCTGAATACAGTCCCAAAGTCTGAATTCAACATATCTATCACCTCAGATGATTTTTAGAAGTTGTGTGACTCTTCCATATGTAAGAACAATGGGTATTTTAGAAAGAATAGTAGTCCAGAGAGTGAAATAGAATGTCACATAGGAAAACTTTTTTTTTTAAAACATGTTTCCTGCTACTTGATTAGCAACTTGTCTGGGAAATTAATTTCTTTAGTATGGCTGATTTCTCAGCCCAGGTACCATGTGCCTTTCTATCCATATACTTGTTTATTAATTTTTTATTTCAGGTATTCACTATGCTTATTATTACTTGCTTTCTCTGCAGAAGAGGTTGTGGGTTACCTAAATATAAGTAACTTCTTAGCAATTTTAAGGTGTTATCCCCTTCCTCTGTTGACTTGAAAATGTAGGTTAGTGTGCTTTTCTGACAGTAAGGATCAAAGATGGAAGGCTGGGTTTAATATTAGGAAAAATTAATTATAAATATAATAATATATGATAAAGTAAAGTAATGAAAATCCTAGGAAACAGTATTGAAATTGTGAAAACAATGCTTAATAAACAGTTATAGCAACCAAACTTATGCATGAAATGGACCTGACTACCCAGCTTCAGTGTTTTGTCTGTTTGGCACTGTCCAGTTCATTGGGCAGTGTTGAGCACTGAGTTTGTGTCAAAGTAGGTCAAATTCTTCCAAGTTTATTTTTCTTTCCTACAGTACAATGGCTCTTCAAAAATAGGCACATTTCCTGTGCAGTTGTGTTCTGCCATAGAAAGCAAATCGGTTTCACAGGCCTGCAGCCGTTCTGCAGAAAAAATGATGTAGTGTATTTATAATGCCTGTAGTTGGATATAGGTGAAGCAGTTTAGGTTAGTACCATTACCTGTAGTTTCACACAGCCTGTCAGCTTCTGGAGAGAATGAGTACAGTGGGAATTTAGTATTTCCTGAGAACTGCCGCTTTGGGAGCCTGGGGTAAGGCTGCCATCCAGAGGTTTTGTGCGGTTCTGTCTTGTGCAGATGGGGTTCTGGATTGTTTGATCAATGGCCCTTTGGGACAGCTCTGTTTCTAATTTACACATCTAGATTTTGCAGTAGCCTTCCCTTTCTTCCAGAGTTCCTTATCTCTTTCTCTCTCCTTGAGAAAAGAAAGAGCAGGTAAGGGAACAAACACAAACAAAGGAAATGTTGTAAAAGGATTCCTGTTATAACAAAATGGGCATCTTGAGAGAGTTCATGCAGTAAAATACTTAGTGTGGTGTGAGAGCTATTACTAGCATCAAGGCTTATTAAACCTATAGTGCACAATCACATTTTTAGGTTACATAGTAAGGCACAGATTCATAAAAATACCTCTTTCCTTTTCACACCTCTAAGGAAGGAGTTTAATGTAACAGTAACTATTTTCTGATCTAAACCTATGTTTGTTGTTGGAAGAGTACACTAAGAACCTCATATAAGCTGTGGAATCAATTGTTGATAATATTAGATTGTGTTAGTTTCAAGTGAAGTGTGTGTTTTCTCACTGGTACGTATTCTGCAAGTTCAGAAGAAAATTATTTTGATTAGATGCCTTCCAAAATGGTAGAAAGTGTGGCTGAAAAAGACCTGGAGAGTGTTTTAGTTTTATGTTTTGAACTGTTTATATCAGGACTTCTCACAGATATTTGACACTGTCACAAATCAGAACATTATTCTTGATGCAAATGTTGACTTTCAACTAAATCGAACATGAATATTAATGTGGTACAAGAGTGGTATTTTACAATATTTGGGTTTTCAGTGGATAGGCAATTAGGAGACTGATTTATTTCTTTGCTTTTCCATGTTTACTATCAGTGTGGTTCTTGGCAGGAAGGAGTGAGAGGTAGGAATTTATTATTGTTCTTTGTGTTCACAAGAAAATAATTACTTTCCGTGGATGTCCTTTACTAATAGGTCAAAGGAAACAGACTGGCAGCCTTATTTCACTACACGACTTGTTGATGACTTTGGCACTCATCTTCGAGTTTTCAGAAAAGCTCAGCAAAGGATAGCAGAGAAAGGCAATCAGATGAAAGGTAATGTGAAGTATTTTTTATTTGAGTCTGAGTAGACTGGTATCTTATGTGTGTGAAGTATGGTTAGCTTTATTTTAGAATTCAATTTCTCTCTCAAATTTCTAGTTTTGACAAAAACATGCTTTTTAAATTTTCTTTTGCACAGATCAAGCTGAGGAACTTGTAGATACATTCTTTGAGGTTGAAGTTGAAATGGAAAAAGAAGTCTGTCGTGATCTAGTCTGCACTTCTCCCAAAGATGAAGAAGGTCTCTCAATATTATCTTCTGAGTAAATATTTTAGTATGGGAAACTAAATTAAAATATTAATAATTGTGTTCACGATATGAAATGCTTTAACATCTTAGCATATGACTTTCAAAGTGTGGTGATCTACCATACATGTATATTTCCTCTGATTTGTACATATTAATGCAATAACTAAAATGAAGTATGTAAGCATGACTTACCTATGTAAGTCTTCCTCCTTTCAGTGGAAAAATTTTAAGATAAAAATCTTTTTTCCTGGGAGGGAGGGGATGGTTTTGCAGATTCTTACTGCTTTTTGGTAGATGTGCCTTCCTTATCACTATTTTGTAGTCTTCCTGCAAAAAGCACTATATTTTTAGGGAAAGTGTTGAAGGAGAGGAAAAAACCCTGAATATGTTAAGTGAGGAAAATTCATTTGAGTTAGGTTGTTCCAGTTTTTTTTAATCTTGGCTTTTGTTGTCTTGGGTTTGAGGTAGATCTTTTTTATCAGTGCTGCTTATATTCCATCTGAAGGTGTTACTGTAATGCTTGGAATGTAAGAGATACATGATTGTATATTTGAACTCAGAATTAAGGATTTATCTATGGCATTTGGTGATATCAGGTAAGATGTGAAGTAACATAATGTAAAATTGTGCTGAGGGATTTTTGTTTTCCTTCTCTAGGATTCCTAAGGGATCTGTGTGAGGTTTTACTGTATATATTGCTACCTCCTGGAGACTTCCAGAACAAGATCATGCGATACTTTGTCAGGGTAAGTTCAGATTCTAAAAGCCATCCCAATTCTTTGGTTTAATGTCGTAAAAAATTTCTAAGCTGCAGGTCTTATTTTCTAAAATTGATCTAATTTAATATTAGGGTATTTAAAAGCAGTAGAATCTTGATAAGTATTTAATATCAGTGAGCAGTTTGTCTGAAATGTTTTTAAACGCTCTTTTAGCTCCATCATGACAAAAGCATGAGAAAGTAGATGTTGTTTATTTTGAGGTTGTTTATTCTTGAGGAGGCTTTTTTTTTGTAATCTCTTGCAATTGCAAATTACATTTGTAGTGTTAATTGGAGGAGAATGTGGTAGTGCCTATTAAATGTTTTCTGTAATTACACTTTTGTGTTTTAAGCTCTACACAGTGATGTATAAATTGTTGCAGTTACACTAGCTTTATGAATAAATGTATAAAATGATGATCTAGAAATCCTTTGTTTTTTAGGAAATCCTCTCCCGAGGAATTCTGCTTCCGTTAATAAACCAGCTCAGTGATCCTGATTATATTAATCAGTATGTCATATGGATGGTAAGATATAAAATGTTTAAAATCATTTGTATTTCCAGAACACAGGTTTCTGGTATAAATCACCGAATGTGTTGGCAGAGAGAATGAACTCAGGGCTGCTATTTTTAATTTTATACACACATACACATAGAGTCTATATATCTGCATTCTTTATTTTGATTGTTCAGCAATAGTTGCCTGACTGAGGACTAATGTATCACAAAATGTAATGTTCAGTCCTCTGACTGTTCTTCTTGGCTGTTTGGGAAGTATGGCCGTACCTGTGGAGTTGTTTTCTGCTGACTGTTTACAGTTTGGCCTTTCAAGCTTAAGTGGTCTCAGGAATGAAAACTAAGAAACATTTATTTTCTGCTAAGGAATTTCGGGGCAGTTATTCTAGGACTGTTTGTATTAACCCTAAATAATTCAATGGAATGGGCAGAAACAATTTTTTTCCTTTAATAACTCTCTAATAGACCTACAAGAAAAGCCCCCAAACTTTTAAAATAGTATTATATAGTAAAGTTAACATAAATAGAATATTTGTGCTTTAATTAACACTATTGATTCTTTGCACAGCAAGTTAAAACTACTCTTACACGTTATTATCCTGTATAGTTCATGAATCAATTTTAATTTTTTCCCCCAAGTTCTCTCTTTTTATTAACATAATTTAGTCTTATAGTGTACATTCAAATCCTATGCTGAAAACACCTTTGCATTTCAAAGTTCTTCTTATGTATGGAATTACGGAATAGCTTCAAGTGTATATGTACAATGTTTCCTTCACTCCAGCCTCCTTCATTTAATGTAAAAGTTTGTACGCGTTCTACAGGAATCCTAGCTTTAGTAAGAAAAAGTATTGCTCATCTGGAGCAGAATTTTAAGTTGTCGATTCCCCTTTCCTCCTACGTGTGTTCTTTATTTGTAACTTGGCCTCATTCTTTATTTACTGAACACTGCCCCCGGCTGCATCCAGAGATAGGATTCTGAGCTTTTTATAAAGCTTTCTGTTATGATAGTGATGTCCCAAATAACTAATTTTCAAAATTGCTTTCTGAGATGAAGAAGCAAATGTGCTGGGCAAAAGATAAGGAAAAAATTAATACAAGTCTTATGAAATGGAGATTGTTGCAGAAATTAAGGTCAGAAGTAGAGATGACTGAAATAAATCCTGGCTCCTTTTGGAACCTTTGACATAAAGTCGCACTTGAATGAAAAGATCAGTTTCTGGAAAAGAGAAGTTTAATTCCAGGCATACCACAGTCCAATACTAATTACGTTGCAATAAAATACAAGGCTTCAATACAAAATCAGAAGTTAATTCAAACTTCTCTCTTCACTATGAAATTCACAAATCTACAAAATGTTGTAAGTTCAAATACTGCTTGTACTATTACTTTTAAAAGCAGATTTTTAGGGAGATTTTCCCATTAACTTTGATCAATGTTATCCAGTCTCCATTCTTTCTGCTTCGTGCAGCTCATGTCAATGCACTTCTTCGGTACAGACCAAGTATTACATTTCCATATTAAAGTGAGCATTTATAAGAGATGTAGGTGAAGTGACTTTCTTAGCTTCAGATGATTGAGTTCTAATGCTGTCTTTACTCTCAGCACCTGTGTGCATGTGTTGTAAAGCTGCCAACCTTTCCCTGATCTCCATGCTGCATTCACAGCACAGTTTCCAGTGATCTTGGCAGCACAGCAGGCTTCTTTCACTTGCATAAATTCCTTTTGAGTCCCTAGAGCAGGTTCATTCTATGCCAGTACTGGTAAAATTGTATGTATTTAAATAGCTAATAGTATTTGTCAGGGTATCTGAATTAGGGTTCCAGAGAGGAGTTGTGTAGAGTTGTTTTTCCCTCAGTAGGTTGTGATTACATGGTAGAATGTTTTAATTCTTTTTGTAATTCTATATCTTAAGAAGCCATTACTCTGGGACCATGTATACTTGCAGGGGATCTTGGTAAAGGTGAACCTTTTCAGTGGTCTCTCCATTTTCTACCTACTTAGCTGAGGAGATAATAGCAGAAGATGGTGGATTGGATTTTGGAGGTCTTCATTAAGGATCTCCATTAAGGATGGACTTTGTTGTCTTGATGCGTCTGTGTTGTACTTCTTGAAAACAGGAAGTGATGGTGTGAAATAGTTTTGACTATGTATGCTTTTTCTGTTTTAGTCCATGTAAAATTTCAGTACCAAAAGGAAAATTTAGAAGCATCAAAGAACTTTCAAAATGCCACTTTGCAGTACTGTATCAAACTAATTCACTTGAAGAAGAATCATGTCTTGATGTTGCATTTTGCTGTTTTGCATTACTTACACTGTAAAACTTTGTGTTTCAGATTCGTGATTCCAACTGTAACTATGAGGCCTTTATGAATATTATTAAATTAAGTGATAATATAGGCGAGTTGGAAGCTGTGAAAGATAAAGCAAGTGAAGAATTGCAATATCTTCGATCTCTAGATACAGCAGGAGATGGTTAGTGCTGCATTGTTTTGCAAAATATGAAATGCATTTAGAAGCATGATCTCTGTAGAATATTGCAACAATTAAAAAAGAAAAGCTCTGATGCAGCATAAAGTATTTTATTTTTAAAAAATTGCATAAGAAGTGATAAAACTTGAGTCTTCATTTTCATAAGTGTTTGTTGGTTGGTGTGTGTTTGATTCCTTTTTGTAGGTTAGCTAAGTGTATTTCTGTTAAATCAAAACTGTCTGACTGGTGGTTCTGAATTTCAATAATATTTGAGGTAGTAATGGTAGTCAGTTAACCATTAATCTGAAAAAGGGAAAAGAAAAATATTTCTTCTTGTTCACTTCCATTAGCAAGGTATTTAAACTGAAAAAAACCTGCAAGACTTTTAGTCATCTGCATTTCTTAATTCTCTTTGTTTTTGCTTGCAGATATCAACACTATAAAAAATCAAATAAACAGTTTATTATATGTTATTAAAGTATGTGATTCAAGAATTCAGAGGTTGCAGTCAGGAAAAGTAAGTGTTTTAAAATTTTTTTAGTTTCAAAAGAGTGAAGTTGCAAATGACTGACTAGTTGTTTGTTTTGCTTGTTTTATAATTAAGGGTTGATAGAGCTGGTATGTTTGGCTTTACTTAGTTTCTTGACTCTTAATTTGGCCTAGATGTGGTTCCAAGATAATGTAGTGTTCTGCATGTATTGACTATTAAAATAATTAAGCATTCTATAGCTGGACCTGAAGGTATTGCTGTAATAGCAAGAAGTGTCATATAGGCAGAAGAAAATGTGACAGAGATGAATTTAAGTTGTGGTGACCTGTGGCCTATCAAATGGTGACGTTAATTCTTGTTAATTAATTTTCTCCTACTGTCACTGCTGATGAGGTATTTGGGGTTAATTTGACCTGTAGAGTATTACATAAAACAGTAGTTTTAAAATCCAGCTTATCATGTAGCAGAACAGCTGCAGCTGGTTTTGAAGGCAAATAATTAAGAAAACTTGACCTTCTAATCTAGACTTTAATTTACTAGTGTTCATGAAAATAGCTAATCATTGAGCTGCTACTTTATTATATGTATTGTAATTTTTTTAAACCTCTGTGCTTTGTAGTAAGTAGAAGTTTTAAAAGTCAGTTAAAAAAAAGCCTATGAACACACTGAACTATGGTTACAGGAAATAGATACTGTGAAACTGGCAGCAAACTTTGGAAAACTTTGCACAGTCCCTCTGGACCATATTCTGGTAGACAATGTTGCACTACAGTTTTTTATGGGTAAGTGTCAATTTATCTGATCTGTTTTATTTGTAAAGAATATGCTAACTCACAGGACTGTGTACTTGGAATTGCTAAATGTCAGTACTAAGGATATCCATCAGTTTTGTTGGTGGTTATAATCCTCTTAATGCAGTAGATGGGAACAGTCCAGGAAGTTTCTGCAGTGCGTGGGAGGTACTTCCTGACACAGTTGGTAAGGCAGCCAATCTAGAAAGGCACCTGTCTGAACCTGTTGTTTGCAAACAGGGTGATGTGATAATTGGAGGCTGTCTTGGGCATAAAGTGAACACCCTCAGTCAGTTTGCAGATGACACTTAAGTTGGGCAGGAGTGTTCATCTGCTGGAGGGCAGGAGGGCGCTCTAGATGGAAGAAGGCTGAATTTATGGTCTGAGATCTTTGTATGAGATTCAGTAAATTGAAGTGCCAAGTCCTGCACTTGTGTCAACCCCAGGCAGTGCTGCAGGCTGGGCGCAGAGTGGCTGGAAGAAAAGCACCTGGGAGTGCTGATTGACAGCAGCTGAACATGAGCCAGAAGTGAGTCCAGGTGACCAAGAAGGTCAAGGGTATCCTAGTTTGGATCAGGAATAGTGTGGCCAGCAGGACTAGAGCGGTGATTGCTCCCCTGTTCTCAGCACTGGTGAAGTCATACCTCAAATCCTGGCCTTCGCTATAAGAAAGACATAGAGGTGCTGCAGCATATCCAGAGAAGGGCAACGAAGCTGGGGAAGGATCTGGAGTATAAGTTTGTGTGGGCTGTCGCAGGAAACTGGGGTTTCTTAGGCTGGAGAAAAGTATGCTCAGGTAGGACCTTATCACTGCCTACAACTGCCTGAAAGGAGGCTGTAGTGAGGAGAGGGCTGCTCTCTTCTCCTAGGCAGCTAGCAAAAGGGTGAGAGGAAATTGCCTCAAGATGTGCCAGATGAGGTTTAGATTAGGTATTAGGAAATATTTTTTCACCAAAAGGGTGAAACATTGGCTTGCAGGCTGCCCAGGGGAGTAGTTGAGTCACCATCCTTGGAGGTATTTAAAAGACATGTAGATGTGCTGCTTAGGAACGTGCTTTAGTGGTGGACTGGAAAGTGCTAGATTGGCAGTCTTGAACATCTTTTCCAGTGTAAATAATTCCATGATCCTGTGAACCTGTTTTTAAGAAATAAAGTTTGAACTTCATCTCCATTTGTATCATGCTGTACAAGCCTGTTACATTCACGTGGTAGTGAAGGATTCACTTTTTACATGTGCATTTGAGGATTCAGTGCTTAGTTCCTAGACTTTGCTCTCAGGTTTTTTTTACTGATTGTCACCAGTATGGATACATATATACACATATGTATCACCAATATGTATATGTATTTTTTTTATTTACTCTATATGGCAAGTATTCCAGATGTATAACCAGATCCTGGTATTCCATGTGTAGTCAGCATCATAGAGAATTCCTGTTCCAAGATGTACAACAGTAACTATGGTCATGTGGTGTCTGTTTTCTGTAGATTACATGCAGCAAACTGGTGGCCAAGCACATCTGTTTTTCTGGATGACAGTGGAAGGATACAGGGTTACAGCACAGCAACAACTGGAGGTACTTCAAAGCCGGCAGAAAGATGGAAAACATCAGACTAATCAGACCAAGGGTCTATTAAGAGCAGCTGCATTTGGAGTTTATGAGCAATATTTATCAGAAAAGGTAGGAATAACTTCATTCTGCAGTTTGTTTATTCTTTGTACTGATACTTCTTTGATATAGTTATAGCTAAGTTAATATGAAATGGTTGATATGTAGTACAAGTTGCTTACATGTTGACACTTAAGCTATTGTGTGTGTATCTTCTCTTTCTCATGTCAAGCAGTAAGGAAGTCTTCCTCTTTTGTGTTCCCCCTCATTTATAAAGGCTTATATTGCCCTCATTGCTCTGACTGCCTTGTCAGATGCACTGTGTTCCTCAGAAGTTGGCTTTCTAGAATACACAAACTAGAGACAATGTAAAGACAGAATAAAAAAGTCTGTGAATGCTGTCCTTTTCCTTCCTTTTATTCTGCCCTCCGCCCTTGCCAGCCCCCTTAAGAAGTGTTATTTAAAAAATGGAACAGAGTATTTGTCCAAACTTGGATTAAGATTGGATTTTCTAATGAAGTAGCTTCCTGTGCTTCTCTACAATTGTCTGTGTAAATCACTCAAATATCACCATTGGATATCTTTCAATAGGCTTTAAGGATTCCTCTGTGGAAGAAACTGCTCATCAACTTGTATTGACAAAGCATCTTTGTTCTAAATTTGTGTGTGCATAAAAATCACCTCTCACTCAGAAATGGGCAATTGACAAACTGTTAGCCTTTCCTCAGATGTTTCAGAACTTCATCCTATTACTTTTTTATTGGCTTGTTCTTGATTTCTGAATCTTCATCTTTTTCATAAATAAATAAAAGCTGTTCATAAGTCTGAGTAAATCTGGTTTAGGTACTGCTTCAAAATGCACGTATAAATTGTTTTTGAGGCAATTCATAGTGTTTAATAGTGAAACTTCCAAGTTTTAACACAAACTCTGTACTTAATTTTGGGGGTGGATGGGATCTGACTCCTGTTGTATGTTCTAGACAGTTACAGAGATACTTGTGAAAAAGAAATTTAGTTTACTTAGAGAGTTGCAGCATTGTATTGGATTTTATTTGATAAAGTAGAATTTTCTTATTTTTATGCTGCAAAAGTTGATTTAGATCTCTATGACAGGCATCTCCAAGAGTTAATATTGATGACAACTTAGTAGCAAAACTTGCAGAAACATTGAACCATGAGGATCCAACACCTGAAATCTTTGATGACATTCAGAGAAAGGTATACTCTATTCGTCCTTCATTTCATAAGAACTGTTAATGCTATGGAGTATAAAACATAACTATAGATGCTAGAAAAGAAGTCAAATATCTAAACCCTAAAAGCTGTGTAACCATTTTTCTGATCTATGAAAATCACACTCTTTTAAAATTGTCAATTTTTACTTTTCCATTCGTTAGCCCATGGTTTTCAGAGCAGTAGACAGAAGGAGTGTCCTTCCTGTATGAATCTAAGTATGAAACACAGTTTAGATTATCGTGTTTTTATTTGTGTTAATGCACCAATTTAAGAAAAATGTCATGAGTACACGAAAACATACAGTTTTCGTTCAGTTTTACTTCTCTTTTTCAAAGGTGAATGTAATGGTCCCATCTTAAATCCTATAGCTGTTCCCAGAAATTAGTTTGACTCATCCATTTCTGAAAACTTGACCAGTGAAGCACTCAGAAGTAGCAAGTGCTGAAGAAAAACCAGTATATTTACTACCTGCTTATGTAGACTTTATCATTCAAGTGTAATATATGTATTTAAAAAGGAAAAGTGAATGATTAATATTCTGGCAATAACTTAACATACCCAGTCTGAAATGTTTTTATTTTAGATCCTTACTTCAATGTTCTCATTCATGCTACAAATTAGTGATATGAGCTGTAGAATTTAGAATCGCACTATTTATGTGGGACTCCCATTTAAGACTAATTAAAGCAGCTTGTGAAATCTGGGCCTTGCTTGTGAATTCTGCTGAAGAGCATAAATTTCCCATATGTTACAAAAGAATTGAACTTCCTCACACCTGGATGGATTGGTTTTTTTTTTCTGTTCTTACTAGATTGAACAGTGGTCCATGGGAAAAAAATAATTAAAATATTCTAGAGTTTACATGAGTATCCAAACATTATGAATTAATTCCTGCTGTGTATAGATACTTGTGTATATGCTGTGAAGGTTAATTGTTTGAGGTGGTGTGGTTAAATCTTTTTTGAGGTATGGCTGTATTGTATTGACTAAACTAGAAATTTTCAGGAAAGTGACATATGGTGTCTTCCCTCCCCTTCTGTCCCTCTTCTCACCTTTTGCCCTAAGTATTTGCTGGTCTACATTTGTAGTTTATCTACAAGGAGGGACTGAGATAACCTTTTATGAAATGGATAAAGACCAAATAGGTTTATACTGCAATTGGAAGGGCTCAGAGCAGAAGACAGAAGCATTTATATGTATTGTGCCACTTCCCTTCCTAGATGTGCGTGTCTGACTCATTAGGTATTTTCTGATAACCTTTCCATTAAGAGTAAGTCAGAGACATGTATGCAGAGGTACTTGTTTAAGTAGAATTTATGAAAACTAGTCTGATTCATTAAAAAATGCAGTAAGTATTTCTGAAGTTGGCATTTTTGTTTCAATAAGGTGTATGAGTTGATGCTGCGAGATGAGAGGTTCTACCCTTCGTTCAAGCAGAACGTGTTGTATGTGCGTATGTTAGCTGAGCTGGATATGCTGAAGGATCCCAGTTTCAGAGGATCAGATGATGGTGAAGGAGGTGAGCTTGGTATCTCTAAGGGGTATTTCCTGGGACCATTCTTTTCTCTGCTTTAAAATGAAAATAAAAAAAAAAATCCATACTGTTTTCAGGAAATTAAATACTTCTGTGGTGTCTCGTATTTAAATTTATTTTCCTCCTTGTGCTTTTTTGTGTAAACTCACATAGGGATTTCACTGTTAAGTTTATTAATCTTATATAAATTCTTGTCAGGTCTTGGTAACTAGTTTGTCATTAAAATTAATATGCAGTTCTTCCATTCTACTTTTTTCATGAAAATACTTAAAACTCTTCAATGTATTTGGTTCTTTAATGCATAAGTATACTCCTCTCTGGAAATAGAAATTGAATATGCATAGGAGATACGGCTTTTTAAAGCAAATGATATTATTGTTCTTACTAACTGAAGTACAGATCCAGTGGAAATTGTTTTCACTGTTTAACCAGCTCTTAACAAAGAGTACCATGTGGAGATAAAAACTTTTAAAAAAAGTTGAAGTATTTATTTAGAATCTTTATAAATTTACATTTCTTTAAGTGTCCTTACTGGAAATTTGAAACACTTGCATGTTGCATGCAGCATTTTGCCCAGTGCCGCAGTTCTCCTTCATTCTCCGTGTTTTGTGAATGCATTTTTATTTATGTGTGGCCCTACAATGGAGGAAAATCTTCTAACCTGGTTTTTCCTTTCCTTTTCCTCACTGCTTCCAGAATCTTTTAATGGGTCTCCTACTGGCAGCATAAATCTGGTAAGTGCTTGGATTTGATTTTGTCCTCAACAGTAGAGAAAGTGTGATAAAATAGTTTAACTTAATGTACATTACAGGTTTCACTTCACTACAGTTGAATTTCTGAAAAAGTTTTTGAATCAAATTGAAACACACAAGTTATTAATTACTCTGTAAGATGAAACTTCTCCTTTTTGTATTTTCCCATGTTTAATGGCATTTTGCATTGTTTCTCACAGAAACAGTTAATTTATGGAAAGCATAATTTCTTACCCCTATTTGCTTTTCTTAAATAGATATAAATTTGGAGTTATGTAATAACAGGTGAAAACAAATACTTTGAGATAGAAGTCTCCAAGGATTAAATTTAAATAGACTGTAAAACAAGGCTCTGGAGTTTATTCCAACCATGAGTCTTTGTTGTTTTTATCTGTCCAATTTCAAGTTCAGTTTTTTTTTAAAAGTGATTCTTGACCTGTGTCGGTTTGTCAAAACCTTTTCTTTGTTAAATGAGTGTACCTAAACCACAAATGCAAATACATTTATTTAAAAAGTCGAAATCATAAGAAGTTTGGTATATATCCTCCCCATGTTTCTGCAGACAGTGGGTAGCTGAGCCCCAAAGTATGCGAGATTCAGTTGGACATATGAGAGTATGTTTCCAAACCTTTTTGTATCATGAAGATTTTATGTGGAGATTTACAATCTGCATGCAATTTCCTGGGTTATGTGATGCCTGGGCCTTTCTGTTTTTTATTTGGAAGGTGCTGTAGCTCCTTAGGAGTACCACTGTAATGATAAGGTCATGCTTGCATCAAAAGGAATGAGTGTTTTCTAAAGGAATGCACGTAACATTAATGTTACAGTAGTGTTTCACTGTGGTGGTTTGTTGTTCATAGGGTTTGGGTTTTTGTAAGATTTGGATGTTTTTTTAATTTAAATTGGGATTTTCTTTCCTATTATTTTCCTGTTGTTGGCATTTTGAAATGTAAAGAAGAGGGGAGGTGTTTCGGTGATACAATTTATGCAAACTCCTGGTAGATGCAGAAGAAAAACTTAGCCATATTTTTCACAAGAGCCTTTTAACTAATTTCTTTAAAAGATGTTTCAAAGGTCTTTTAAGTACTCTTTCTAATAATGTTGTGACATACCACAGTTTTGTTTTATGAATGAGGATTTGTCATTGTGGTGGTTTATCTGGCTAGTGGTGATCTGCTGCTTCATTTCAAGTGACTTTCCAAGCTAAGTTAGAAAATCCTAAAGTCTTTACGTAGCACTGTTGCAGTGCTAATAATAGGTATTTGCATGGGACTTTTCAAAGACTTGATTTTTGGTTTTGTTGTGATGAGGGTATTTATAGAATGCTACATTTATTACAAAGAGTTAGGAACATTCTAGGAGAAATACATAAGTAAATTTCTCTTTATGCAGAACTACTTTTACTTTTCTGTAGTCCATATTGTTCAGGGTGTTCATTGCTTTTACAGGTGTTTGAATACTGGTAGATTAGTTTTTGCTGGCTGAATTCCATGTCAAGAGTAAGTTTCTGTACACATAATTTAGCTCCCTTGTGTTAGTCAGTTACATAAGAAAAATAGACCTTGGAAAGGTTACTTCAAAGGTCAGGGAATTTCTGTACTTGCAGCTAATGACAATGTATTAAATAAGATTGGGTTGTGATATTTTTAGGTTTTTAATTAACTTGTGTTCCTGTGAATATATCTAATAGTAGAGATATTAGCTCATATTAAATGACTGTCTGTTGTGTTATCTGTTCAGGTTTCAACCTTTTAATTTACTTGTATTAATAGTTGCTGCATAGTGCCTTGCCACAGTAGTTGAGTGTTTCCTAAAGTTTCTATTATAAAATAAATTGTCTGCAATTCATACTTTCACTGGAAGAATTTGGAAGACAGGCTCAAAACTGTTTTGAAGAAAAGTTGTTTTACAAAAATACCTTAATTTCTGCCTTTTGATTTGATATATTAATCTACTATATTAAATCAGTGGGTCACATTTTGGGAGTATAAAATTATTGTAAATATTCACAGACTCTTGCAGATTTCCTCTGAAGGATCCATAATGGGAGCTTTGCATTGAGTAAATAGAAGGATTTACACAGGTGTTCCAAGACCTTGAAGGGCAGCAGAAGTGGCTGGGTTGAACTTTTGGCAGTCATTAGCATATGTCAGCTTGAGCCCCACTCAGTAATCACAAAGAAATCTGAACTTGAGTGACAGTGAAGGGAAGCAGGAAAACAAGAAATAATTATGCCTTTAGAAATATAACAGTACCTTAATGCCAGTATTTTATAGCAAACAAAACATTTGAGCAGTTGACAGTTACTTGTCTTCTCTTACAGCATCATATCACTTCCATCTTACTGATAATCAAATCCTAGAGCTTTCATAATATCAAGCACTTTATCCAAGCTTCCACAAATGTCTTCTGTTAGTCACTCTCAGGTGGTACTCTGCTCCCAATTTGAACACTGCAGTATAGAGCAGCACACCTGACAGGGTCGTGGCTGTCCGAGGAACTTGCACAAGAATGGATTAAGTCAGTGTTGTGTCCAACAATGACTGAAAGCAATCTTAATAAAGATTAAAGGAGCAGCCTACTTATGGTGATACTTAACCAGAATAACTTTCCAGCATCCAGTAACTTATAGATTCTTGAGGTAAAGATGATGTCTGCTGTCAAAATATTTTTGCATAAATTCATCTGTTCTACTGTTCAATAGACATAAACTTCTAGCACTATAGCATTTTGTGGCAAAACAGATTTTCCCAGAAGGGTTTTTCTTTTTTCTACCTTTTCTCAGTCTGGGACCTTGGTATTAAAAGTCTACAGGCATATTGTTCAGGAGAATCCCTACTGCAACACATTATTCAGCCACTTACAAGCTGTGTTTTATTCAGTATTGAGACTTTATAACAGTCTATGTTATAAAGTTGTCTTTAACTTACCTTCAGGAGTAGACATTTAGGCACAGACTGATTGAGGGGGTTGAGGCAGACAAGATCCGTTCCTTGAAGAGAACTAGAGGAGGAAAGAATGGAATATTATGTTGGGATATTGTGAAGTTGATAAAGAATCAGATGAAGAAGGGGCAAGAGCAGAGTCTTTAAATAATTAATGTTTAAGTCCAGCCTATCTTTTGATTGTAATCTTGTATATTGTTTTATGTTTAAGGAAACAGAGATTTAGAAACTTAATTGATGTAGGTAGAGATTTTAGTTTGACATGGGCATGGCACTGCTAACCAATAAGCTCTATTGTAGGCAACTTTGCATTGTAAGTCACTATTAAACTGGCTTGGTTAAATTGTAAAAGACAAATAGCTATATTCATTCTAAATGTGTTTCTTTGGATAATTTTAGAATTATGGGGTAAAATACATAAAGTAACTGGGAGCCACCTAAGTAGAATTCACAGACACTCGGATCAAACTCTTTTTATTTAATCTGGTAATTTCAGATTAGGATGCATAGTGACCCATCCTCTATTTTTCTCAGTTGCATATGCAAGTCTTTCAAAAGTCTTGAAGAGCTTTATTATGTTAAATCTTAGTAATCAGATGTATTAATTTTAACTAAAATCAAAACTTCTCTAAAAGACCCATCAGGCTTCTTTTGATCTCAGCTATTATTAAATATGGAGACAGAGCATTAACTAGCTGAAGATGTACCTGTTCATTTTTTTATGACAGAAAATATTCCTGAGAAAAATGTTGGCTGTTTTTTTTTTTGTTTTGTTTTTTTTTTTGTTTTTTTTTTTTTACATAAAGCAGAAAAACTTCCAGATTCTTCTGCTGTGTAACATTCAAGTAAAGACACTTGAAAGAAAGCAGAATGCTATGAAGGTAAAAGCCAAAAGACCTGTTACACATCTCTCTCTCCCCAGTTGTTTGGGGAGAGAGAGATGTGGGTCACATGAGTGATCACAAAACTATGTGTGAAAATGATGGGGGAAGTGAAATGCCCTGTACTGTGCAAAAGAATGGCTTTGGAAACCAAGTAGTACAAACACTTGCATTGTTACAGTGCACTAAGCTTTTAGTATAGTGAACTGAAAGTTTGAAAATTAAATAGATTAATCAAAACACATCTCAAATATGATGTATTTTTGATCTTATTCTTTTTTTCGCATTTTTCCCTCCTACATTATCTCCCACCCTGCAGTCCTTAGATGACCTTTCAAGTGTCCCTACTGATGAGACAGTTCAGCTCCATGCATACATCTCAGATACTGGTAAGTGAATCTGTTATGATGTCTGCTAACTTTTTTGCCACCATTTATTTTGAATTTTTAATATTACAGGCCTTTGGAATCCTGATTTTCTCTTTTTTGTTTTTGGCTCATAAAACATTTGAATTCATATTTTTCATTAAGTCTTTTTGGAAATCTTTACAGTATTTGTTCTGTAGGTCAGAGACTATGTATCTGTACTTAAAAAGTGATTTAATTTTTATTGCATATGGTAGTAGTATTACTATTACTACTTTTATCTCTGGAGAATCATTCATTAAACTTACTATTGAGTAGGATTTATTTTAGTATTTATTTAAAGAAATTCTGAAAGGCATCTCTCTAGTCAGAATTACAATTCTTGACTGCTTCATTCTCTTAGTATAATATTTTTCCCTTATTATTTGTACTTCCTTACTGACTTAGCTTAGTTTAAGGAAGCAACTTCTGTCGTTATTGTGGTGGCATTTTTGGTTGTCTTTTTAAAAACTTTACCTTGAAAGAAATTATTTTTCTTTATTACATGAGATTAAATAACAAAAAAATCTCAGCTATTATTTGCAAATACTCTAGTTAAATGAGATTCCATTGGGCAATTAAATTGTGAAGTGATCTTCAGATACTTTTTTGGTAGATTTTACTGTGCAATATGCTCTTAAATCTGTGCATTTATCAAGTGGACACATGCTGTCAGCAAGCATTGAGCTACTTTACATTTTAATTAAACCTGTTCCAACTCAGTGTGAGGGCAGTGTGGAATCCAAGTGTCATGGTAGTCAGCCCTCAGGGAAAGGGGAAAATTAGTTGGTAGTTAAGAACGAAATTCTGCTTTTTTATTAAAATGGCATGCAGTATGTTTTTTCTGAATTAAACATAAAAGTTTTATTGTTCTAACCTAAGAAAGAAAGGTAAACTTAAAACCACATAGATTGCAACATCTATAGTCTGGAGGGCTGCATGTATTGATAACTACCAGTCAGAATTTGAATACATAATGCTCCAGTTGTAGCAGGAGATCTGTAAAGGTTTGTATTGCCAGATAGTATTAAACTGCATCTGTGAGACGCAGTTTAATACTTTTCCTCACCCAGTTATTGTCCTTTTCTGTGTGTGAGGGTTATATACAGACAGAATTATTTCAGTGTATTTCAGGATTCACACTGTCTTGGGTTGCAAAATAAATACTAATTAAGAGGCTGTGACATAAGGGACAGCAGGACAACTTCCTTCTTTTTCTGTCTGAAGTGGTTCTAAAGATGCCACTTGGCAGTGCCCCTGGGATGTGGTCTGGTGGCTGCAGGACCAAGAGGTCTATGTTCATGTAGAGGACAGGGCTTGTGCAGCATCTGTGGTGCTGGGGGTTCCTGGCTCTGCTCTCTGGGCAGTCTTTTGGCACCATCCTCACTGCTGCTCATCCCCCTAGGGATTCAGCACTCAACATTCTTCTTTTAGAGGTTGGATGGCAAAGACCAGATGCTCTGTGCCCACTCTTCACCTTCCTAGTGTGTAATTCTTGCATTGGCAGCAGCTGGCACTATCCTACAGGTGCTCCCTGAGTGCTTAGACAAAAGCAATATACTTCAGAGAAATCAAGACTGAAATACTACAGAGGATGATATTGATGGTTTCTCAGGAGGATTGTATTTTATGCAGTGTGGGTGCATAGAAAAATTCAGACACCTTGATTAAAAATATATTCATCTTGCCACTGAAAAACTGTACATACTGGATATTGGCTCAGTAATTAGAAATGCAACATGTTGCCAATTTAAATGGTGTACAGTGTAAACAATATTGGTTCTAGGTTATTCTCTAAATAAAATGGAAGGTTTTGAAACAAACTGTACTGGGAAAAATTCTGTGAGGGAGGAATGTCCTGGAAGACTTAAGTATTTAAAGGAGATCAAAAAGATGTTTGCTCTCTGTTTCAGATAGCTATATGTGTTCTTTTCATTTATGAATTGACTTTTCCATACAATGTGTGTGTGCACTCACGGAGAATGCGTTACATATACGTACACACGTCTGTATATATAGTTGAGTAAAATAGCATGGGGAGTGTTTTTTATCCTAGAGTTAATAACAAACTGATGTGTTAATAACAAACTATTGATGCCAATAAAAAAAACAGAATGCTTTCAGCTTGCAATCATTGTCTTGTATTTATAGGCTTTTCTGATGGGCAGACTTTTGCAATGTTTTGCAGACTGGAATTTCTTCTGGTTTCACAGTTGTCTTTCACCCCCATCTTGAGTTCTTTAGGTTAAAATATTTCTTTAAAAGTTCTGTTTACTATTTAAAAGTTGAAAATTTTTCTGTTTATGTTTTGCATGTCATTGAAACCTGTCTAGCTTTAAAGCTGCTTAATCTCTATTTAAGTTTACATAGTAAGTTTTGGAGGGTATCATACAGTGTTTAAGTTAAAGGGATAGTTTAGTCTTCTGCTTGCATGTCCACTTTTGTCTTTCAAGTCTGTCATTCCAGACATTTCTTCACTTCACATTTGTGTCCTTTCGTCTTCCTTCTTTCTGTTTGTTCCTTTTTTATTTTTGTTTTTAAAACTGCTAGTCTATGCTGACTGTGACCCATATGCTGTGGCAGGAGTGTGTAATGACCACGGCAAGACATACGCCCTGTACGCCATCACTGTCCACCGGCGAAATGCAAACAGTGAGGAGATGTGGAAGACATACCGGCGCTACAGCGACTTCCATGACTTTCACATGAGGATCACTGAGCAGGTAACCAATCTCATGAAAACCTTTACAGGTGCTTGTTTCTGTAGCTTACTAACTGATGACTATACAATTGCTCTTTGAAAATGAAATGGGAACTTAGAAAGTCTCCCCCCTTTTCCCATATGGCTTAATTTTACTTAAAATCCTTATATGGAAGTGCTGTTGGTCTCTGAGAGAGTTAGTTATATTTGTCAGATATTAAGAAATAAAAGCTGAGGCTGGGAAATGGTTATTTAGGATTTTAAGTGAATGTTAAGAATTGGTGGGGTTGCAAAAGGGAGAGCTGGTAGCACTTCACTATACGACTAGCAATCTGCCTTTTACTGCTGTACTTGTATTCTCAGACTCTTAACCCTCCTAAAATGAAAGAAGGAAGAAATAGAGAGTTGTAACTCACCAGCTGGTACAAAGTAGAACCTACTGACATGAAAAAAGGATGAAAACACAGTGCTTTTAGAAGGAGGCTGAAGTGCTTTTTAACCAAGCCTTTGGAGAAGTCAGATTTGACTGCATAACCCTTGAACTAGTCAGAAGGGTCAGTTTATTTCCCTTTACTCTGTTGTTAATTGAGAGTCATAGAGAACAAATTCTGTGCAGGTAAGTTAGCATTTTAAAGTTACAGCAGTAATAAAAATTGAAAAGGCTTTATTAAGAAAGTAAACATGTTAATACTTGGATTAATTAAAAATGAAGTCCAACTTTCCTTTGAATTTCTGATGGTCTTAGTGTGCTGTCAGTAAATTTGAAATACTGATTTTTGTACTCTTTCAAATTGATTTTCTTAAATTAATTCAGCGTTTTGAAGAATCCTGGATCTTAGAGTGAACATTCTCCTGGTACGGGGCAACCATTTAAAGCTAACATAACTTTAAATGAGTAGAAATAAATGTCAAAAGCAAAGATGTTCAGAATATGAAAGCTCAACATTTCTGATTGCTAAGTCTGATTGAATTTACAGAGACTAGAAATGTTAACCTAGAGCACTAAGACTGCAAAAAATAAACAGATTTCTGTGATTCACTGTGGCATCTCACGTGTTCCCAACAGTTCTGCTTAGTCTTGACAAGAAAATAGACATTTTTACTGTCTTGTGTGCTTGTCTAAGACATTTTTATTGACATGTTAAGGGTTAAAGTTAGAATAATTGATTTAAAATTAATAAGAAGGTCAGGGACTGTTTTTCAGAGAAAATAGATAGTTGATCCAAAATGGAATTAGTTAGCAGTTCAAAGTTAGCAATTCAAAGTATCTGAGGTTTTTTTCCTTAGAGCACTGAATAGATTCACACCAGTTCCTTTAGTCAGTCATGTAATAAATACCATTTGAAGTAGATACCTATATTTAAAATAGAGGCTGTTAGTTGCTTATATTGCTTCTGGTTAGATATAAGAGTCCAAATGAAAACTAGACCATCTTCTGTTCAGTTGCTTTCCCATATGACCTACTTGCAAGGGAATGGGATTTCTGAAGTTGTAAAGAACTATTCGGTGCTTTCTACAGACCATAAATTTTATATGAGCTTCGTTTATATGGCCTTCCAGAGTTTAATCATGCAAGAAGAGATCTTGCAGGGACTGAATGGAATCCATATCTTTAAATCTGTAATGCTGTGGTCTTTTCTAAAGAGGAAAAGGATGCAACCTGTTTCCAGATTGTTTCTTAAAACCTAGAATGCTGTATGTTTCTCTCTTTGCCACCTTAAGGACAATATTTACAGAAAGTCTGCATTCTGTATGGGGATAGTCCTGATTCTTCAGGTTTTGTTCTTGTCAATTTTTAATTTTTTGTGCATTTTACCAAATATATTCAGCCTTATTAAGTGTTAGAGCCTCTTCTTTCCTTTTTCCTTCCCTGGGACTGCCATTCTTCCTGCAAAAGTAGGTCAGAGTACATGTCAACCACATACAGTGTCAAAGAGTGCAGTGCCAATCACTGTTATTACCTGGAGAAAAGGCACAGATCATGATATATAGAGCAAGTTGTGATAAACCTGTGTGTAAACTGGGTGCTGCCATCCCTCCAGGGAGAAAAGCTTAATTATTTCCTTGATAGGCTTGATCAGGATAGGAAAGGAGAGAGATTTTAGTAAGAGTTACAAGTTCTCTTGAAAACCTTTACTCTTTAGGTAGTCTTATAATTGAAATAACTTCATTCCAAATAATAATAATGATAAGTTTTGAGCCTAAGCCTTTTGCACACTCTATTGGTTTGTATTTCAAAAGTGTACTGCAAAAGAGAGTTTTACAAGAAATTAAATTTTACCCTTGATAGTCTCTTGGGAGTTTTCATGCATTTTTTGTTGACAGCGTACCTCTCTCTTTGACTTCTCCAAGAATTCTGAGATCCAGGCATGATGCAGATTCTTTTTGTCAGGTGTTAGATGATGTATAAGAATAGGTGAATAGAATGTGCTTATGTGAAGACTTGAAACTCTTGAAAACAGAAAAAGAAATCTTCTCATTTTTTCTAGTTTGAAAACCTTGCAAATATACTAAAACTTCCTGGCAAGAAAACATTTAACAATATGGACAGAGAGTTTTTGGAAAAAAGGAAAAAAGATTTAAATGCTTATTTGCAGGTAAGCTGTTATTGGGGTTTTTTTAGCTCTGTGCTTGGAATTATTTTTTAGAGGTAGCTTGTCTTTGTGGTTTTTTCTTTTGTTAAAAAAAAAAAAAAGCTCTGTTGTATTTGGTATGCAAAACTAAATAATATACCATAACAACTTGATACTGTCTCTTAAATTTGCATTTTCTTTGGTGTTTTGGTTTATTCTCAGACAGTTCTGTCACAGCTTTTCTGAGCTGATGAGGTTCCAGGTATGTTGGTTTTGAGCTTCATGCCATTGACCTCCTCCTGCTGACAAGTTTGTGTTCACTTTTTCTTGTGCTGCTATGTAAGGATTTCTGTGGCACCCACTCCAGCAGTGTAGAAAATCACACAGTTCCTCTGTTCAGATAAGGCGTGTATCAACCCAAACCAAAAAATTCAGTTGTCTTCCTTCATAAAGACTTCCTGGTCATTTAGCACTAAAATTTGTTGACCAAGTCAATGAACATGTAAGTAGCAAATAATGAAGTTGAGTAAAACACTGTGACTGTTTGATCATTAAGGTGTATATTTTTCTGTGAGGTGCTATAATTACCATTGTGGTTAAAATTATGGTAATTACTAAGAAGCCCATTGTTTCTATCTTTAGACTAGTGTAATGTTGGAATAAAATTTAGGAATGAAAAAATACATAACTACATGTGATGTCTTTGATTGTGTCTTGTTAATTAGGTATTAAAATAACTTCTAAAAATTATTTTACTCAGCTCTTGTTAAATCCTGAAATGATGAAAGCTTCTCCAGCTTTAGCCCATTACGTATATGACTTCCTGGAGAATAAAGCCTACAGCAAAGGGAAGGGGGATTTTGCACGGAAGGTAAGAATGTTTTGTACAGTCAAGGGAACTTTAGAGCATTCTTTCGTGCAATGATTGCACTAAACAGACACGTTGAACTGATATTAAAGAGCTATACAGCACTTTGAAAACATCTTGCAAATGAGTTGCTTTAAAACTTTCAGTGGCAAAGTGTCTGAGGACATACAGAACCAAAAAATGACCATTTTTATAATAGGTAAATCTGTTTGTATGATAAGAAAATAAACTTTTGAAACTGGGCACAGTAAATTCCACTGAGACTTCTCTACTAGTCTAAAAGTGTGTTTGTTGCAAGTTGCTTTCTATCAGACATCTGTGGTTTTATTTTTTGTTTTATGGTCTTATTCCTTCTGATTCCTTTTTTCAGTTCTTTGCTCTGTATTTGCTGCTGTTACCATGCTTTCCACTTTTCAGTGCAAAACACAATATGCATTTCCCTGCAAAAGCACCTCTTATGTATTTAGGTGTAACCGTCCAGAGTCTTGGTCAAATTCAGAGCTCTGGGCTCTGCAATCTCTTTGTTAAGCCACCAAACCTGTCTCCAGACAAGTGGTTCTTTGTTCAGTTTGTGTGAGCATCTGCTTTGCAAATGTAGCCATTTCTAAAGTTTAAGCAAGTTAGATATAAAAAGCATCTGCAACTCTATTGTCAGCTCAAGTTACTGTCCTGCCTATATTCCTTAAATAATTAACAGTGAAATAGTTAAATATTTATCAAGGTTTCTATAATGACTAAGATGTGTTTTCCAGCTTACAAGTTTCTTCATAAGCATAACTTTTTAAAGGGCATTACTCTGGTATTTGTGCTTTTGCTTGGACTGAATTCAGAGTATATACTGAAAGAAAAATTGTAACAGTTTCTGTGAATCTACTTTATATTTTTAGTTATACTTGCCATGATACATACTATTCCAGTGCTGTTTAGAAGAGGCATGTTGCAAAGATGAAGAGTTGAAAGCAGAATTGAAACATCTGGAAGTAGAAAGCTTGGAAGGGAGAAATGGTATTGAATAGAGAAGAAAAGGAAAATAAATTTAAGCTAAGAAAAGCCAAGGGATGGGAAATGAAAATTACTCAGGAAAACATCTGTTGAAAGATGTAAATAGCTGCAGTAGGGCTGTAACAAGTGAGAAATATAAATGGAAGTAAAATTAAAGCTGTATTCTGCATTCTGTAATGAAGTTAAGTAATTTGACTGGTAAGAACAACTATTATGTTATTGTTCTCTGTGCCATGCTTCTCATAGTTTATTAATATGCTGGTGTCCTCATAGATTATACAATTCTGGTTAAACATCTTCCCCTTCAGATGGACACGTTTGTAAATCCACTGCGTAACTCTATGAGAAATGTATCAAATGCAGTCAAGTCTATTCCTGACAGCTTGGCAGAGGGAATGACTAAAATGTCAGACAACATGGGTAAAATGTCAGAGAGATTGGGACAAGACATAAAGCAGTCATTTTTCAAGGTAAGAAAATACTGGTGGTTAATACATCCTAGTAAATTGACAGAAGAGTCATTATTGGCTCACTGAAACTAATGTTATATAGAAGTCATTAAACAGAGCCAATCTGTTTTGTACCTGCACCTTTTAATAAGGTTCAGCAATGATTTTACTGCAAAAATTTGAGGTCTTTGCAATTAAGTAGCATGTTTTAAGATGGCATCTACAGATTGTCACAGTTCTCCACTTTATTTGGTGAAGTAACTTGAGAAGAACATGAGATTCATGGCTTGTTTTTTAACCAACCATTCTCAATCAGCTAATTTCCTGCATCTGCTGTTTTTGTTAGGGGGAAAAAAACCCATATATTTTGAAACTTAGAATAAGGAGATAACCTCTTTTCTGCTTTTTCCTTGCTGAATTCTGGTTTAAATTTTTTTTTTCTGTCTTTCCTGCCATCTTCCCTCATCTCTTACATTCATCAAATATAATACTTTAGAGGCGAGGAATGGTAGCATGATATGCAATTTGAAAGTCGTATGAAAATAGTTATGTTCAGAACATGTTCATCTTCCCTTTGTTTCTCTGCTCTTCCTCTTTCTGTGCGTAGCTGTAAGGTTTGTGGTCAGGCGTTGTTCTATTTTGTGCTATATATGGCAGATGTAGAGCAGCAGCTGAGATGGGTGAATTAATCCTTAAATCATGAAAGGGAATAATAAATCTGGGCCTGGGGGGATATGTGAGGTTTTTTAATTACTTGCAGGGTAAAATGACTGTCTCTGGACTTGATCATTGTTAGTAACTTCCCTGGTGTGTGTGTGTGACTAGCAATATCGTTGCGGTTTTACTCGCTAGACAGGAGTTAAGATCAGGAAGAAATACCAAAAGAAATATCAGTCTCATAAGAGTTTTTAGGTATTTTTCAGTTGAAGCACTAGGCACTTGATAAATCAGATGTGAATTGTCTTAAAGGTGGTGTGAATTTTGGTAGCTGTACAGAAATGTATACAGCCTTGATTTTTTTATTTTGCAAGGTAAAAGAGCTGCTGTGTATTTATCCACAGCAGTGTATATATTAGTTTGCAGTTACTTTTAACAAAATGTTGTTGTTTTATATTTTCATAACCAAACTGCTTATGAAACCTTTTCTTACTTATTTGTACTCTAAAGTATTTTTTTCATTCATTAACATAGCCTTTTTTATTGTAGGTGCCACCTCTGATGCAGAAAACCTATTCAGATCCTGACCACTGCCGTGTTGCAGCACCAATTGATGATAACGTGAGTCTAACATTTGTCCTTTCAAAGTTGACACCTCTAAAACCAAACAAATTTGTTACTTATTTTGCATTGAGCTACACTTTTTTCTTATCTGACACTATACCAGGCACTTGAAAACAGTTCTAAGATTTTAAAAAAAAATTTGCATGCTTCCTTTTAAAATTAACATTTTTGCTATCATTGGAATGGTTTGCACAACATTGGAATAACTGAAGAGTGCATGTGCTACTGTTTCTGTGTATTAGGGCTGGGGGCGTTCATTTTTTTTTTTTTCTCTTCTCCCTCCAACATATTTTTTGTAGGCCAATCTGTGTAACATTATCTACAAAAAAAGTAAAATTACAATCCTTTTCTTAATCTTCAGGCATAAAAGCACAGGATAGTTATGCAGATTACAATAATGCCTAAGTAAAAAGCAGTTCATTGCAGCGAAATGTAAGCGAAATGTTTTTAGTATCCATAAGAAAATGGTACCCAAGAAAAGCTCCTTCTTGAGTTTTTGTGCAAGGCATCTGGAAGCACAGCAACCAGGAAGAGATCAGGGATGAGGTCTCTCTTTAGGACATACTCTACATGTGTTAATTTTATTCAACTTCTGTAATAACTGTTGACTTTTGAAATAGCTGCTTCTTCTTGTCATACTTTAAAAACTCCGTGTATTTGGTTTTATATTTAATTTTCAGTCCTTCTTTGCTACCAATGATTTTATAGAAGATTTAGGGAAGATTTCATATTACAGTAAAATACAAAGTAAAGTGTTTGTCATGGTTGTGCTTATACTAAAGTATTTGACAGATAAAGTAGCTTCTACAACTGCAGCTTTCTTGAACTGAAATAAAAGTTTACTGTTTATTCTTTTACTTGGTGGTCAGGTGGATGACAATATTCCGCTGAGAGTAATGCTCCTACTTATGGATGAAGTCTTTGATTTAAAGGAGAGAAATCAGTGGTTAAGAAGAAATATAAAAAATCTGCTTCAGCAACTTATTAGAGCAACATATGGTGACACAATTAATAGGTACTGCTTTTCTTATATAGAGCAATGATGTGAGTGATGCTGTCTATACATCCTTCATGGTAATACTAAATTATCATGCTTTAAATCTGCATGCATTCCTTCTCAGAGCAAATCAATAAACTAAGTGAAAATGTGGTGTAAAATGGGGGATAAACACAAAACATTATTGAAAGAAAAATTCTAGTAACTCTTACATGCCAGAGAACTTACAAAAGAGATTTCACATGTAAGAGTTCTTGTTTCTGTGAATGTAACTTAATATTTATGCTTTTTGTCCTGTTTTACCACTATACCTTTTTTTATTAATATTATTTATTATTTTCTGCACTATTTCTGCTTACATCTCTTTTATGCCACAAATGATGCCACAAATGATAGTGGCCCTTTCAAATTATGTGAACTGAGTTGATGTGTTAAGTTTTTGCTCTCACACTTAAAAGATGGAAGTGGGAAAGGAAAAGGACTCCTATGGGGTCTGTTTTGGCCACTTCATGTTCTTTGTAATTCACATGTACTCTTATTTATGCCAATGCAAAGCCAGGTAATAGTGCTAATTAAGTAATGTTTCTTGCCCTCAGCTTAGAAAGATACATTTTCCAGTCTTGCCTTCTAATAATTTTTTTCTGAAATGTGAACAAGTGTAAAGATACAGCTTTAGAACTGCATTGTTACTTTCGTTTTAGTGCCATGAATCAAAAACTTAATTTCTAGATGGTGAGAAGTAGCTTCCTCTTATTTTTTTTTCAGGACATTTTTCACTGTATCATTTCTTTTTACCCTTCACAATTATATTTGTGATGTTTTCATCATCACTGTTAAACATACAGACTTGTGGTAGCAGTAATGAGGTAACCATGTGATAAAATAGCACTGGTATTTTTCAAGTAATTCCTTATGGCCGGTTGAAAACTGTCTGGATAACTGTACTTCTAAGAACATGCTGCCCTGTTGAACAACTCTGAATGCTTTTTGCTGTTTCCAGATAGTAGTATAAGCAGCAGAGTTTCTGCACAGGCTGCTGCTTCCTTATTACAGAAGTGACTGTAGTGTAGTACTGGTTTGCTTGTGCATTTAGAGCCATTTCAGATACTCATGGCTTCCTTTGGTCAGCAGTCATACCTTCCCTTGGCAAGTTCTTGGGATTTAATAGCATTCTGCAGAAAAATCATCTTTTTCTATTTCTTAGAAAACTAAATTCAAATTGTGGCTAGGGAAGCAGTCCTGGGATTGTGGTGATACACAGATGCATCTATCATTTCTGTAAGCATCCTAGTTTGGATATAGAGCTGTGTGTATGGGTTGGTGAATGAAGGCCTGATGAATTACCAGTCTGTATCTCCTGTTAAGGATTGTGAAGTAACTGTACACATTACAGCAAGTATTTTGAGATTCTGAGTAAGTCCTTTGCTTACAGAAGCAGAACTTAAGAGTACTCCATAAAGAGCGTGAAGAGGAGCAAGCAAACCAGTTATCTAATGCTGACAGGAAATGCAACAGCAGCTTTGCAGCCAACTTCATTATCATATATTTTTCCAAAAAAAAAAAAAAGCTTTATCTTTAGGGAGTGATCAGTGAACTTAGATGTCTATCTTGAGAATCAGTGTTTGCCTTCCTATTGTGCAGTATTATAGAACCTACTTACAGAGTTGGAGAAAGTTGAAATTATGCTTTGTTTTCCCTAGAGTGCTCATTAAAATGCTTCACTTATGGGTTCTCTGCTTTAAAAATTAAACGAGAGACTTGTTGCTTTGATTTTAGAAAAATAGTTGATCATGTTGATTGGATGACATCTCCTGAGCAAGTAGCAGATGCAGTGAAACGCTTCAGGTATGTCTTTTATCACAGATGTTAAATACAAAGCACTCACCAATTGATGTCTAATATCTATATGTCTTTCTTTTCCTCTTACATGAGGAAATTATTATTCTTCAGAATACAATTGGATCATACACTGCTTTTTACACGTTAAGTGAGAGAAAGCAATTGTCACATGGAAAAGAGTATTTTTAAGTTTTCTCCTCTGCCTTAAAATTTCTCAACCACTCTAGAAGAGCTAGCGTACAGGTATACTTAGAAATTTCATCATTTATCACTGTAGCGATGTAATGCCTTGTTTGCATTGATGAAGGCACGTATGTGCCTTGCTTTTAAAGGCAAACAATCAGTGCTAAAAGAGCCCTAGCTCTGAGATAGTGTTTCACTTTGGATAGATACAATGGAACTGAAGTCTGAATTTGAAACTATCAATTTCCTAAAAGTTTTAATGGCTTCTACATTGGTGTTGAGAAAGTGTTACACACTTTTCCCCTATAGTTTGAGGTTTTTTTTGTTGGGGCGAAAGTCAAAGTAGGGTAATGTATTCTCCAAAGGATCATACTTTACAAGTGTACTGTTATTCTTTGATGAAACTGTAAGAATGTGTACTTTTTATTCAGAAAAAAATTGGCTTTCACTGAGGCAAAGCAGCTTATTAGAGGCATTTTGCACTGGACTTTCTACTACACTGGAACTACTTATTCTCAGTTTTAGCTTCCTGAAAGTCTAACTGCTAGTGTCAAAATTTTGATGAAGCAATTAATAGACCTAGAGTCTCATTAGCAATAAAGCCTGGTAAAAGCAAGGCTTAGGCTTCTTTTATGTAAGAACTGTGTGGTATTTGAATTGTTTTGATTTGCATTATTTTATTAAAATTTCATTTCTTCCAATTCCTGTAATAAAAAAGTATATGGTAGCTACTGATAGGTTGAGTATATTGTGCTACTTGCTTTTGATTTCTTCATCTTCTTCATCATTCTTCATTTTTTTTCCACTCCTGATACTTGAAATGTGTGTTAAGTTGTGTGCAAATTACTTTCTTGTATTTATTTTATGAGATAGCCTTGAGAGATTTAAAAGAGCTTTTCATTTGATAAAACGTTAATGTATTTTGACAGATTTGCTTTTGTTACAGAGACGCTTTTTGGCCCAACGGCATTTTAGCAGAATCTGTTCCACGAAGGGACAAAGCTATTAGAATGAGAACAAGAGTGGCAGGGAAAACCAAATTGCTGGAGGTAATGCCAGGTAAGTGAGTCTGGAATTAAAACCGAATAATCCCTACCACATATTGTTACGAAATTGATGTCAGTATTCTTGTTGATTGTTTTAAGTACTGTAAAGAAACCTTGATATATGAACTGTATTTAAAAAATGGGTGTGTTCCAAACCAGTACAATTTCTTGCAAACATGGTTTCCACTTGTGTAGGGCAAGAGTGAAGTAATTTTCAGAAATGCTCACTTATGTAAGAGAACTTTTAGTTTAGTCATGTTGTGTAGGGGCACTGTTACCTCGAATTTCAGGCTCCACAGTTTGGAAGACTTAATATTCAGTTTAAGTTTGTTGTTAACATGGAATTAGAATTTAGCTTAAACTTCTGTGTGACTTCTGTTTTTGTAGATGAACTGAAGCACATCATAGGCGCTGAGACTACGCGGAAAGGCATTCTTCGGGTCTTCGAAATGTTCCAGCATAGTCAGCTGAATAAGAGAATGGTGTATGTGTTTCTAGAGAGATTCCTAGAAACCTTATTTCCACAAAATAAGTTCCCTGAGCTGTTCCACAAACTGCATTCAAGGTCAAAGCAAATGCAGAGATATAAGCAGAGACTACACTCTACTCAAGCGCCTTCATTACAGAAAAGGTGACACTTCAAATCCATTAAGCTGGTGTTTGTTTGTCCAGGATTAATTACTTGGACAGATTCTCTGGGGCTTCAAACTCACATGCCATCATTTCTGCACCAGTCTTCTAGTGTCACATATTAGATTATTAATGCATCTGTAAGACCTGTGGATCTTCTCATCTTCACTTGTAGTTCAACCACGACCAGAATGATTTGTGTGTCTTAAATGATTTGGTGCGTCTTCATGCAACATTGGGAAGAAAACTGGCCCAGTATATCAGAATGCTGATCCCTTCCGTTCCTGAGTCGATGTTTTGCCAGCAATGCAAAGTGCCAGACTGTCCAAGTAAAGCACAACTGTGGTGATACAATTGAAGAAAAGGCTGTTTTGGCACTGGGAGATAGTGCAATGTGTGAGAGTCAGGTGGAATTGTTCGGCGTTACAAGTGTTGAGGCTCTGTAGGGCTATTTTAACATTCCTGTAAAGGCTGAATTAACCGGAAAAGCAGTCTCTGGAATAGCAGGTTGATAAGAGCAGGGAGAAATAGCTACAGCCCCATAATAAAAGTACATTTATTGAATAAAAGTGGAGGTAAGGTGGCTTTTATGCCACATTTGCATCACCTTTCATGTTTTGAAAATTAAACTAACCTTATATCTAATGGGGGGTTTAGCAAAAGCAGAGGTGTAGTAGAAACAAACCCTTTATTCTGATTATTCTGTAGCATTTAAAGGCCATATGCTGCTCTTACAGCACCTGGCATACATTTTGCATGTAACTTCAGTGGAGAAGGAGCATCATATTTATGTTCAATTGGTCTATTGGAACATAAGTCAAGTTGGTAGTTGTAGAAGGAAAGGAGTATATGTTTCAAAGAGGATAGATATTCTGTTAGAAGATGAGGAAGTTGCACTAAGACACGGTTTACACACAACTCCCCACTAAAATCTGGAGCATTTTTGGGATGTGAAAGAACTATGTCCTACTTAATTGAAAGATTCCTTACCTTTTAGTGTGTAAGCCTCATATGGAAAAATGTTAGAATTACTTGGTTCCTCACAGGTAAAAGATTTCATTAGTCATATGCAAACATTTGGAAATTTCTGAATGCATCTCAGTGTATATATGAAAATAAAAAGGAAATAAAACAACAATATTTTTTTAAATAATTTTTTTATTTTTTGCATAGTGTAAAATTTTAATAAAAATTTGACATCAAGGCCCCACATCCATCTGTTCAGTTTCATGGGAGAAGTTCTGTCTGATTAAAAATACAGTAACATTTGAATAATCCTGTTTGGCCACAGCATATCTCAGTTTGTGTTTTCTTTTTCATAGTCCCCGACTGTTTGAGCACTGTCTTGAGTGAATAGAAGGTAATCTTTTAGAGTCCCTTTTTTTTCTGAACACTAAACACAGGGTAAAATACAGTTATGGATCAAGGATCCCAAGGATCCTTGTTGTAATTTGTGTCTTAATGGGAGCAAATGGTCCTTTTATGCAAGAGAGAAACATCGATCTTTAATGAAAGCATTCTGAGACAAGATAGAAGGCTCTCAAAGGACCTCATTAAATTGACTGACACTTCTATATAGATAATTTTTCTCATGGACTCTATTAATGAAATGTAGCCTTTTATCATACTACTTAATGATGATCATATTGTACTGTTAACATTCTCATACAGTATGCATGGGCTCAAGTGCACTTGTTTTTTTCTTTTTTGCAGAACTAAATGCTGTAAATTAAATCCCTTTCTTTTGTAATCCCTAGGAAGACAACTTGGTAAATATAGAAGAACCCCTCTCCCTTCCTCTCTGCAGGTTCTGTGGAAGTGTGATGGTTAAATGCTTTTGAATTTAACAAAATTCTTGAGTTCTGTATGAAGTAATCAACATAGCCAGCTCCTATTGTTTACATGCCTGTATCTTCCTGTGTCAGGGTGCTCACGCATAACTGATATCTGACGGATGAAACATCATTCAGCAGTTGTTCTTAGTGATACAGTAAATATCTCATTAATCCTACCAAATCTAATTTATGTCTTCTAAGTCACTAAATTTGTTAAGCAGTATGAAAGTGGGAAGTTCAAATACTGTCTTGTCAAATCTGTGGAACCTTTTATATATCTGTAGGTACCATGAAAAATTTCAACAGGATAGTGATAATATACAAATTTGGCTCTTTTTTTTTTTTAGTTATCTGGTACATTTCTGTACAAAAATAAAATAATATCTCTAGGAATGTGAAATAAATATAATACACCATACTTATTAGTCATTTTACTTAATAAATTTATTACATATACCTATACACACATTTATATCCGCATGTGTGCATACGTATATATGTATTGAAGTTTTGTCTTCTGTATTTAATTACAGAATGTGGCTTCCTAATTCAGTGGTGCCTGTTGGCTGGCAAGAACCATCAGAAATGAGCACTTTTTGTTAAAGCGAGTTTGTATGTGTCTTTATTTAAAAGGTTCTCCTGTCGACAATTTGAAGTACCCACGCTGTCAACCCATGCAGCCTATTATCCTAGGAAGTCTCCAAAACTGAATGTTAATATACAGCACTTAAGTGTCTGGGTGTATCTTCTGGCCTTTAGGTGCTGTGACTGGCCGCTGAAAATTGTGCCACTGTCAACAAATGCACTTGTTTTAGCCTTAATTATTTTTAAGAGAAAATAAGCAATTGAATTTTTCATTTGGTTCATCCTCAAGCTTGTGCTGCTGGTGTTTGCTAGAACTAAACAGTTAATTTTAAGTGCTACCAGAATGTGTACCAAAATGAAACTATATAAATTCCACAATCTAAATTTTAATTTTGTGCAATATATTCATTTTATGCATGTGTATTTGAATAGCTATAAAATAAATGAATTTTTTATGTTCTGAAGTCTAGGTTAAAAATGTCTTCTCAGGTGAATAATTCTGCATTCTGTTGTTACTTTAGTTTATTTAAGGACTTGTTTTAAAAGTCTTACTTGTTACTCCTTTGTTAATTCCTTTGATCCTTGCTCTCCTGAGCAAAGCTCATGTATTACAAGGGAAGAATCTGAAGAACACATCTCATAAACTCATAGAGCTGTTATAAATTACTTGTGCATATCATTGTACAGTAAGTGTCAGCTGTGTGCCTAATTGTTCTATTGATGCTTTTCCCCTCCCCTCCCCCTCCTCTCGTTTCTGTAACAAAGAATGAACATGAAATGGACTGCCATGGTCACTTCTACTGAATGGCAGAGGACTCTGAATTTTTTTGGAGTTTGCATTTATGTTCTGTCCAATAGAAAGCTAAAAAATTACACTAATAAAGTATTAACAGGATTAGTATGAGTCTCCATTTATTTTTCACATAACTTTCTCACTAGCAGGTACGAAAGGTTGCAAAAGATAAAACTATTAGTGTTTAAATAAAACAATCATTCTTTGAAGTTTTTCTAATGTTTTATAAACTGGGTTTGCTTCTAACAAAATAATCTTTACATTAATTTTTGACCAGTGTATGCAGAGAGTCCTGTGTTTTAAAAAGAAGCAGAAATAATGGGATTGTATGATGTAAGAGGGGTTTGTATTGCAGGTTTTTTAAATCTTCGGCTCTTTCCCCCCGGGTTTATTTTTGCAGCAGCTGGGTCTGCCATGGGATCACAATTGTTACCCTTGATCTGTTTATTCCAGCTGCTTCACATTCATCAAAAAGATGTCCTGAGCTAGAGAGATGTTAGTTCTTTGGCCCCTGAGTAAAGTGTTTACCACTTTTGCTGCAGGATATAGACACATATCAGGAATTTTACTAGCTGATTGGAAGTTCTTATTTGTTGAACCTGTTGTCCTAGGGTAATTTCATGGCAAAAATACACTCCAATATAAGCTTATTTTTTAAAAAGCATCTTAAAATTGTCTGCCCTTTGCTAACTGAGGGTTATATGTGTCTGTGGTTTATTTAAATCTTCAGTCTAGCAGATTATTAATTTTGGTTTTGATGTCTAATGTAGCGTGATTGCTAAAGTTTTTGTGTCAGCATCAATCTTCCTTAATATGACTACAAATTCCATAATTTATCTCTTGGAAGAAGGCAAATTATGTCATGGAAACAATTAGTTCACTTTTGTTATGTATTTCAAAAGAAACTAATCTTCAGTAAACACTTGAAACACATACACCACTACAGTATGTGTCCCTCCCCAAAATACGTTTGCCTACTTTTGTATTCAGATGTCTCAAATAACTGTTTCCCAGTTATTTGAGATATTTGCCATGTCTCTGAATTACTATGGCATGTTTGGCTTGGGATAATCTGCATGGGTCAGTTAAATAACTTGATACCTGCTTCAGCAAGGGCTAGCTGGAATTCTCATTTGGCACATTAGAATTGGGCTAGCCTGCTAATTAATTCTGAGGTTTGGTTTAAGTAGAGAACAAGATTATATTGAATTTGTTGGCAGTCAATACGTACTAAATGAAAATAAAAAATGTAGATTTCAAAAATTGTATTTTTATTTCTAACCATAACACTTTTAAATATGATTCCAAAGTAGTCTTTAGAGGTTTTTGTGCTGAATTTTCTCAGCTTGAGCTCTGAAAACATATTAATTCTGAACTTAATTGAGAGATAGTGATGAAATTTTTCTGTTACCAACTTTTGGGATTTTTAGATAATTTAGGTAATTTAGGTATTTGAATTGGGAACATTCTTCATTTGGAGCATGTGGAATATAGTTCTGCAAGTTCCTGTATAATTCCCTGCACAGAATAGCCAGAACTTTCACTTCTTTTGTTCTTTTTCATAAAATAGCCAGCCTGTATTAGGGTAAGTACAAAACTTTGCAGATGTCATCTCCCCTACATGTTTGTTATTTTTCAGTGTGACAATGAAGTTGGAATTTGATTATCAAAGGCAATGTTTTTGTTATCAAGAACTTCATACAAAGCATTCCCTTACAGTTTGTTTAAAAAAGTTTCACATTTTACTCAATTTTATGTTATCTATGTGGATTTAAAACACTGGCTTCCCATTAATCCCAAACATTGTTTCTGCAAACAAACAAGACCTGCTTATGTCTAATGTAGAAACATGGGTATCTGGGGAAAAAAAGGGATAGGACCTCCATGCAATGTCCTTCTGTCTTGTATCAGTGCAAACTTGAAACTGGGATTCATGCATTTGGGAAGTGACCAGTTTTGCTGACTTTGTACAGTACTATGTAAAGAAAACATGGTCTCATGGTTCTCCCGTGGATCTCAAGGAAAAGTATTTTATTTTCTTCTTATTGCATGTGTGTTCTAAGTGTTGCTGAGGCTAGTGTTGAGTAGTTGTGGTAAGTGCCTCTGAATGGGCTGGAGCCTCACTGTTCTGCTCATGAGGGAAGTGCAGCATGTGGAAATCTGTAGAACTGACGGGGGTTCTCTAGAACCAACACATGGGGCTGTCACCACTGAAATAACTTGCTGAAGCACCTGAGTGATACAGAGTGGTTCCACACAGAAACATTTGTGCTGTTGTACTTGCTATAAAATCCATCCTTTTTTACTTTCTATCAATGGTATTGCTATTGCCAAGAATATTCTGGTCTCTAGAGGGTGTATCATCCTGAGCCTCAGGGGTGTAGCAATACTGGATAGAGGGCGCCTTGTGTAGGTGGACTCTTGGCTTGACAGTCATAGTACTTTTCTCCTAGTATTGTGGACTACAGCTGAAAAGAATCCATAAGAAGCAATAATAAGAATAAGAGGAATTCTAAATAATAATGATTAATTATTAAGAAAAATAACTTTAAAATTATTTTAACAATAAACTTTTTAAATTTATTTATTTATTCAATGCCAAGTCAAGTGATCCCTTACCTAACTGAGAAAGATGTGGCTCTCATGGTGGGTCTGTTAACCCATTTCTTAGAAAACAAACAGTAACATTTTGTACTCATTTAGCAACAGCATGTGAAGTACAATATTCTCAGTTAATTAACTTGAGAAAGAATTGAATAATCTGAAAAGAGAGCACTGCAGAAGAAAGATTGGTAGGTCAGAAATATCTCTAAACTTCAGATTTATTTTGAAAACTTAAGTAAAACCTCTATTGACATCCCATTCCAATACTTTAAGCTTTTACACTGTTAATACAAATTAGACAGTAATTTATTGAAATTTGCAGCATAATTGATTTTTTATGCATCTCTAATATTGTGTGCATTTGTACTTCTGAGACTTACATTTTGTATTTAGCATTTCACATCAGAAAAATACTAGTACACATGCAATACTTGTTTTCTTTCCCGTTAGCTGCTTGCAGGTTTTACCACAGATGAAGGGAAGCACTCTGCAAATAAATTGCCTAGTCTTTGCAAACTGCTTTAGTAGATCACATCAAAATTAGTTACATTTACTCAGCTGGAAAATACTTCTCTTTTGTTAAAAGACAAAAAATACTAAGTACCACCACTAGGAATTGCCAGAGATAATGTTTGTTTCATCTGATTTTTTTTTTATCAATCAGCAAATCTCATGTTCTTTCTTACAAGGACACCTAAATCAAGGAAATCTAACATGTAGCATTAGGTTATATATAAGTACATAAGTGTATGTTGTGTGTTTCAAGGTATAGAACCAAGTACCACCCTCCTGACCATTTTGTGGGAACTGTGCAGTTTTAGAATCAAATATGGGAAAATTAAAAATAATGCTTTTTATTTTATTCAAATATAAAATATGCCAAAATAAATTTTTTTTATTGTGTGATTCATTAATTGCTGTATGAGCAATGTTTTGACAATCCTTTTGCCTTCTACATGGTGGCCATTCCTCTAAGTTAAATAAGAGAGAAACCCCAGTTAGGACTTCTGTTTCTGTGCCTATTTTTTATGGGCCTGCAATAATTTAATTTAAATTAATCTTCTCTCTCCTATTAACAATTCCACATGTGAGCTAAATTCCATTCTTAACAGCTTGCTGCATCTTTTAGGTAATTTCAATTTACAAGTCCTAATAAAAAATATTGCAAGGATTATTACTTGAGATTTTCCATACTTCCACAGTGTATTACCCTAACACATCAAGTTAAAAATATTCTACTCTTGATTTTTTAATTTAATTATGTTTGAAGTAAACCAGACAATTCTAGTATTGTTTGTGCTCAGTAGGTTTTACATCAACAAATGTTTACGCAGTGTAGGAATAAGTTTGAAAGACTGTTTTTTTGTGAAAAAAATGTAAACTCATAAAAAATGTAAAATATTTCCAAATGCAATTAAACCTGCTAAAACACTTTTTAAAATTTGCTCTTTTTCGCCTCTGTAGTCAGAAATCACCATTTTTGTTGTTGCTGTTGCTCAAATTGTTTTGTTGTAAAGTACAAGCACTGGATAGTATGTTTCGAAAAGCAGATGTATTTTGAAGGAGACTGCATAGTGCATATGTACAGTTGAATGATGCCTGTGACGAGGTACTTGTGGGCAGGCAGCAAAGTTACTGAGCTCAGTTAAGAGGTGGAGTAGAGGAGCTGAAACCCTCTTGAACTGTAGAGGTTAAAAAGAGGTCAGGCACTGAAGTTCTTGGATCTATACCCCTTCCTCTTGTTCATCCTTCCCACTCCCTGCAGTGTTTTGGTTATGTTTTATGGCTTCAAAATTCAAGAATTTTGTCTCCTGGCCTGATTTGCTGCTGACATTTCATAAGAATAATTGGTTGTATAAGATGAAAAATACTTCAGAAATATTTATGAATTCTCATCCAAAGCTTCATGGTAGCTAGTTCCAGGCCTCTGTTCTCATTTATTCTAACCGTGAGCCACGTTCCTGGTCTACATTCCTCTCTCTCCACAAAGTGTTTTATTTCTGTGGTTTTTATCAGTGTGTGATGGTCCAGTAGTGCCTGAGATCTGCTTGGCATAAAGAAAGTGGTTATGTATGTCTGTGTGATCAGTGCATGCAGTAAGGGAGCTCCACTGGGGGAAAACTGACACACAGCAGGTGTGCAAGGAATAAGCAAAAACATTTTACTATGATAAAGATCATGAAACTGAAGGCCAGAGAATGTCAACTATTTCTAAGACCCCTGACATTTTCTTAAAGTGGTCTTATGGTACACGCTTGCCATCATCTGTTCAGCTGTGGAGGGTTTTAGAAAAAAAACGTTAATTCAATGCTGTTGTCCTTGATAGAGTCCCAAAACTTCATGTTATTGCACAAAAGTCTGTAATCTTTGAAATTAGTGGAAGGTGTAATTAGAAGTATTTTCTTCCAAAGCACTTGATCTTTATGCATTGTAGCACATTTGTGGTTGTTTGTGGGTGGGACCATGCTTTGAACTTTGGTTTGAGAAGCACAGGAGTTTGTGTTTCTGAGCCCCGCAGGATAGGGCTGAATACTTGCTACAGCCAGGTGTGTTGCAAGATGGGCACCGCCTCACACAGACAGAGGTAAGCTCCACCAAAGGCATTTATTCTGAGAATTCTGGTGCTTTTGGGAAGAGGGAAAGGTCTGCTTTGAAAGCTGCGCTTTGGAAGTTCTCTGTTCCCACAGACCTGCTGTCCCTTTTGTGTCAGAAGAGGCTTTTCTGAAAATATGTGGGCTGTGGGTGTACCAGGAGGTTGTCATGGATTTAGCAGTTGGATATGGCATATCTTCTATTTAACCTTATCCTGCCAAAAGTCAGGGATCTCCTTAGCATCTGAGTCATCAAGAGATGTGTTTGCAGGTCAATTTGCTGAAAATCTGCCATAGTTTCCCTCCTAGGAAAGAAGATTTGAGTAGGAACAGGTTGTGTGGAACCTGTGCTGAGCAGAAGCCTTGAGGAACATCTGGAGAGTCCCCCAGCTGAGAGTTGGCCAGGCTCGGGGCTGAGCCCATGGGAGCCTCCATGTCTGAACAGGAGAGACTGTCTAGGCAGTGGAAGAAGAGTTTTACACCCCAAAATGTGGTGTGACCAGAGGAATGGCATCCAGGTGTAGTGGTACCGGGATGAGATCCTGCACCCTCACAGGTAAAGCCTTTCTTTCATGGAGCCCCAGATTGAGCCTACACAAAATCATGGTTCTGCTTTCAGGGGCACAGAATGAGCACAAGGTTCTGCAGGGAACAATTCAGTCCATTGCTTTTCATTTTAGTCCTTCCCAGGAGCTTTAGGGTGGTACTCATAGGTTTCAGCTTATTGTCTGAATGATAACTAGTAGGATAGCCTTGAATAATGCAGATAAATGAATCCATGAGTTTTCCAACCTGGTGTTATTGATGCCTTGAGAGGCATCATGCCTAGAACAGAGACTAGACAGTGTTAAAGGAATAAAGCAGTCATTTATTTAAACGACCTTCAAAGGATACACCTTGGGCAGTACAAGAGCCTGGCCGTGGCTACACTCAAGATGGACTCTGAGTCATGAGTTTTCACATTTTTATAAGTTTTGGTCCAGTTACATATTGGGATTAATTGTCCAATTGCAGCTTCAGGTTATTTAGTCCCATCCTCCCAGACTGCTCTCCTAAATTCACTGTTGTTTACACTTTTTGGGCCTGAAGCTGCAACAATGTCCTTGGTTCTCAGGCTGGAAAAGGATTTGTCGGACTAAACTGTGAAGAGAACTTGCCAACACTTTATATGAAGTTCAGAGTTACATACTAATGCAATACAGAATCTGGAAAACATGAAAGCTAAAACTTAAGGCACCACTATTTTAAAGCCCTATCTTTAGTGCTCTTTTTTAAAAAAAATAGAATTTAACTGGTTGCATCACTATATTTTTGCTTTGGTGTATCAGTCTTGGCCAGCCCAGCTTCACAGTAGTTGGCACTTTTACCTTCTTGGAAAAAAACTTTCTTGCTACAGGTGTTTTTCTTTTTCTGTAAGGGGGTTCTAGAAGGTCACAGAAGCGTGAAATGTATCCTAATTCAGCTTAGCTGCTAATCACAGAGAGAGAAAGGAAAGTGTGACTGAGTATTGAGTAAATGTCAGTTGGCACCTGTTTTCACAATCTCAATTTGTTTTTCTTCTCACACCATATTACACCTCTTAATTTAATTTGTGACTAGCCTTTTCTCCTTCCAGCTGTCCAGGGCTGCAGGGCACACGTTCCAGCTGGTGTTTTCGGGGGCTTTGCTTAGCCTGAGGACTGAGCTGAGCAAATCACCCAAGTCCCGCAGCCGCCCAGGATCTGGCCGCTCTCTTGCTGCCTTATCTCGCTTACAGGCTGGTAACTTGATTCCCTGGACCTGAAATGGAATATGCATATTTCAAATGCCTTTAAAAAGTCTTTCCCATCCTAACTATGTTGTTTTGGGATTAAAATGGACTTTAGGTAACAGAGTGGCCCATTCATCAGCTTTGCAATAATTATGGTGCTAAAGTTGATTTAAGTTTGTTTTTTTGAAGAGAAAGGTTCCTAATGGCATTTGCAGAAGGGTAGGCTGCCTGGCAGTTGTACTCTGAGCGTGTCACGTGTAAGGGCTGCATTCTCCTTCTCTCCCATGTGAAAGCACATGAAAAACAGCAGGGCTGGAGAAATCCAACATCCCACCCCTGAGCCCCAGAAAAGTTTAAGGCAGTCCCAGAGTGAGGTTCAGAAAAGTAGCAAATTTGATTTCTTGGACCTCAGGCTATGGTAGCTTAATCCTTCCTTTCCAGAACAGCTATCTTCAAAAATAACATGCATGACTGGCAAAATTAACAGACATACTGAGAGATGATGAATTTGTAAGATACAGAAGCCAGAGTTATCTCCAGAGCTTGTCTTTGTGTAGATCTTGTATTCCAGGTCAAGAAAGAAGGAACAGCCCTGTTCTCCCTGAGTAATTTTTTCTTGTTTTCTGTCAACTCTGAATTTCTAAAAATTATCGTGTATGTTGTAGTACACATTATTAAATAGGCTGTTAATTTGTTGTACAGATGCTAATCTGTTGCCAGCTCTGACTACCACTGAAATCTGCTAGCTAAGGATACTTCCATCCTGATAAGCTCATTTTTTTTTTTTACAAAAATCATTGTCATAATTTCTCTGACTACTGTTAGCAATTTCTCCCATTTTAATTTAGGAAAGTCCAGTATAGTATCGTGGTCCCTATATTAAATGATTCTTCTTTTCCTCTCCATAAGTTGTTCCAGAGTGAATGTGTTAGCAGTTGTCTTTGAATAAGTAGTCAGATTGAAAATGTATTTCTGAAAACAGGTTCTAAACAGAAGAGTTGTATGAAGGGTTTTTTGTTGACAGCTTTTGTTTCTTTGTTTAGTTTGTTTGTTGTTGATTTTTTTGTGGGGGGGAGGGGTTGGTGGATTTGCATGGAAAAAAAAATGGAAAATCTTTTCTTTAGATACAGTTTTGATCAGCACAGGCTGTAGTTACAAGTGGTATTGGCAGGGCAGGCATCAGACACATGGTCTTAGAGGTGGAAAGGGCAAAGACCTCGGTAGGAGTGGCTGTCAGCCCTTCCAGCTTACAGAGGCTGTATAAGAAGGTTCTAGAAAGTCTTTTTAATTTTCTCAAACCCCAAATAATTGCAACATTTGTATTAAGGATGACTCAATATTGAATTTCATTTCAGGGGTCATTCACTGTTGCCCTTCTCTATCATTTTCTTGGCTTTGTGTAAAAGGTCCTGGTGGGCAGAGGATCTGACATCTATTGAAATGCTACCCCCATTCTGCATGTATTTCATGGATGTGGGATGGATATTTGAGAAGAAACAATCTTTCAGTCTACAGGTTTTGATTTTTAGTAAGTCTCTGCTTGCACATGATGACTAAAGAGGAATTTTTAGAAAAGTCACTCTTGTCACAGCTGGTGACTGCTTGAAGCTTGAAACTTAACACATGTTGAGACTATCATCATATAGGTTACTGCAGCTTGCTTTGTCCCCCAGCCTTGACAAGGGCAATCTTACCTCTCCAGAGGACTGCCGAAAAGACTGTATTTTTAACAGGAGCTATTATAATTTTCTGCTTTTCCCACTGTAGCTGTTTTCAGAGTACATGATCTTTTAGACCCCCAGAACCTGTAGGAGCAGAAACAGGAAAAATTAAACTGCAGAGGGATCCCAAAACAAAGTCAGAAAAGTGCACGTTGGCAGTTTTTGGCAAATGATATTTTTTAAAACCTCCACATGCTAATTTTGATTTGTAATTTTGTTTTTTTTCACAAAAAACTGTCCCAGCTGTACTACTTTATATTTCTCATAGACCTACTTCCTGTGTACAGCAAACACACTTTGAGCAAATGTGAAGAGTCTGGTGCTCAGGTCCAGTGTGGTGGCTGCTTCTGCAACTGGTAGAAAACCTGGGTCTGCTCATAGCATCACCTTCCTACTCAACCTGGTGCAATGCATTAGATAGATAGATAGATAGATACATCCACTGAATGATAGAGATTAATTTTTCTTGATTTTTCTGATGTTTGCTCTCCCTGTTGTGCCTGATATTCAGCAAAATTATGTCATAGAAATTGGAAGTTTCTCTGTTTTGAATTTCCATATTTCTTTTTCAGATCTCCCAGTCTGCAGGTTTGCCATAATAAAATTATTAGGCTCTTTTTTTTTTGCCTATATTTACTCATATTTTGTGCTGATTGCCACTACTTTGAGTCAAAAATGTGCAGATGGCAACACCTGATTTTCAGCTAAACTCAGCAAGTAGAAGGTTTTTATAAAATGTTGGTAGAGATTTCTGACTTACTGGCAGTCTTCCCTCTCTCTTGCCTCATGTTTCCGTCTTTATTTTAACCCTTACATTGAAACCTGCCCTTTCGAGAAGGTATCATAGGACTGATATGGCAAATGATTTTACTTGTGTGCCTATTGCTGGTGACAGAAATGCCACGTTAAACTTGAGCATTTGCAGGTTAATCTGTAGAGGCTGCTGAATTTCTCTTCCATTCTCTCTAATGGAGGATTACTGCTGCCTAAAACCGTCACACTGAGATAGGGAAAAGTGAAGCTTGGAAGAGAAGTAAACAGTGGGAAAATTTATTTGCCTAATTATGCCTTGTGGAAACAGGCTGGATTGAACTTCCTAAGCTCCTTCTGTGTTCTGGTGAACTTTTATTTTTCTAAGTGCAGAGAAATTCCCTAACAATAAAACAAAGACTAAGGCACTTGGCTTTAAAGTAGAACCACTTAAAAATAAGTATTCCACTTTTCCTGCAGTAAAAGTTGCTATTCTGAGTATTTCAGGCCCAGCACATCTTGAAAAGTAATGTGGAACGACATCCAAACAAAGTCTGTAAGGAGAAGTGGTGCATCCTTTTCCTGCAAGAAGAGGCTTCTCTTGAGAGGAGTCGAGAGAAATAAGAAGGTTTCCTGGTTGAAAGTGCAGCAAGATTCTCTGCAGAAGGAAATAGAGAGATTTATTTTACAAGCTCTGAATAATTGACTCAAATCAATGAAATGAGACTTTAAAAATAATTACCTGTTTTAGAAGGTCCTTGTTATATGGATACTGCAGTGTCTATAGGACATTTCTGTCACAGACCTGAACAAGTCTTGTCCTGTGTCTCTCCAATTGCTCACATACAGCTCCACTCCTAGCCCAGCATAGTGGGGGAAGAAGGCAGTAAACATGTTCCTGTGTGGCAAAAGAAGATCTACAGAGCTGGGGAAGGGTCTGCAGCACAAGTCTTATGAGGAGGGAACGTAGAGAAACTGTGGGATTGTTTACCCTGGAGAAAAGGAGGCTCAGGGGAGAGAGACCTTATGGCTCTTGACAAATGCCTGAAAAGAGGTTGCAGTGAGGTGAGGGTCAGTCTTTTCTTCCAGGTTACGAGTGACAGGACAAGAGGAAATGACCTCAAGTTGCACCAGAGGAGGTTCAGATGGACATTAGGAAAAATGTATTGTCTGAGCATGTTGTCAAGCACTGGCTCAGGCTGCCCAGGGAAGTCGTGGAGCTGCCATTCCTGTGGGTATTTAAGGGAAGTGTAGATGTGGCACTTAGGGTCAAGATTTGGTGGTGAACTTGGTTAATTGAACTCTATGATGTTAAAGATCTTTTTCTATCTAAATGATTCCATGATTCTCTGAAATTTGTCTGAAGCCTCTGCTGCTGGAGGGACATGGCCTGGGCACTCCCTCACTGGTCTCTGCCTGAAGGATTCCAGTCCTGCAATATTTCACTGATTCAGCCATCTGTGTTCATGTGGATCTTTTTGCATGGCTGAGAATTAAAACTGGTGTTTAAGGTCTTTAGATGGCAGTACCTAATAACTGAGAGCTGCTGTTTGTTCAAGTTACCTTTGTTAATTGTGCCCCCCTGCCTCTTTCTGTTTGGGTTTTATAAGCATGCATTTTTAGGTTAGACATTCTTCACTACCAAATCTACTCATTAAAGGAAACTTTTCTGCCTCTGTTTTTTACAGCTGACCACCCTGACTTAAACACAGATTCAGGTTTTCCTGAAAGAACATCTTTTCCAGGGTAATTGTGACTTTGCTTTTGGCTGCTGACTCCTGTGCCAGTATCTTAAGTGTGTAACTAAGGCAGGAAATACATGACTATAGTTGTTGCCTGTCTTGTACTTCCCTTGTTACTGGCAAGCTCTTAGACAAATTTCGCGTTCAGAGCAGTATGTTTCTTCCAATGTTCATTGGCAAATCAGGGTTTAATAACTGGTAATATTTGGGTGCCTGTAGACAGAAATCTGTTGAGCCAAAGGTGCAATTAATAACTGGAACTGCATTTATTTAAAAAGTTAATCTTTTATATAAAGAACTTCTTAAGTAATACTCAAACTGAGGAATATCAAGCATTTATTGAAAGGTGACCTAGATTTTTCATGTGCAACTATGCCTAATCTAAGCACACTGAAATACCACAATATTATCTAAATTCAAGGGCAGAAATTATACTGTGTTTTTTGCAAGGTTTAGCACAATGGTGGTGTCCTCCCAGCATTTCCCCTCACAGAGGGATGGCTGCAGGGCTTTGTGGCCATGCAGAAATAAGTATGCTGCTGCTTTTTTCTTTTCTTATATTTACCAAGAAGGAGGGGTGCTGTCAGCAACCGTAACAAACTTTAGCAGAGGGCATTTCCCAATGACCTGATGACTGACAGGTTTTAATGACCCTCAGCTTTTCTATGGGTCATTAACTCTCTTAGGTAGTTATTAATCCCCAGGAAACATCCAGGGTCTCAATGTTCACTGTTTAAAGACAAGACAGACTCTTGCAGATATTTTTCCTACAAGGCATCCAAAACACATATTCAACTATTTTCTTTTTTCTTTCCAGATGTTCCAGTGTTTTTCAGTCTCCAGGAGGAATCTTCTCTTATCTTAGTGATTTATTTTGGTCTTATGTTGCATTGGTATGCAGCTAGTGTACATCTGTGAATTGAAGGTTTCCACACCCTCTGGTCTTGGGGCCTTTACTCTCATTTCATTAAATGAACTGCAAACGCCTGTGCACAACATAATGATTGTTGTGCTTTGAAACATATAATTTATTGACCTAATTCTTGCTTTCTGTCCTCTACAGTCACTGTGCTGTACTGGTGTCCAGAACAGCAGCCTCTTGCAGAGGACAGAGGAATAACTACGGGAGCCAGGGATGACGAGCCCTGGACCTCAGCGACCACAGCATGGCTTAAATGGATGGTGTCTCAAAGCACCAGAAATTCTTTGGTTCTTCTCTTCTGTGCCCTTATTTCCTTTAATACAGGAGTGCTTAGAGTTATCGGGACTGTTCTTTGAAAAAATTTACATGATGATGAAAAAACATCTGCTGCAATGTACAGCTGAGTCCCAGAGAAAAGAGCCCATTTCAGGAGCTGATCTGGGAGGTGTAGCCGTGCCCTGGTGCACCAAGCACCTGACTTGGCAGTGGTGGGGATCCTGACACTGAGCATGTCATGGGACACTGATGAGAAGCCTCAGCTCCTGGTGCTCTCTGTGAACAAGCTCTTCCTTTAGCATTGAACATTTTGGAATCTGCAACATCAGAAATGAAATGGTTTGTTACTAATGGTAGACTTCCGTAGAGGCTGATCTCTTGGTTTTTCACACAGCTTGGAAGATGAAGTTCTTTTCTCCAAACTTAGAATTTCTTGAAACATTTCTGGGGTGAAAAATACCAGGTTATGTCATGCAGGCTATGTTAGAGTAATCCCTCTGGAGAGCAGAAGCACAGCTGTGATGCCTGTGAAAACTCCCAGTCAAACTCTTCTCTGTGATGCACCTCTGTCTCTCGGTGTGTCTGTGTATACACCCAGGACCTTGGAAAGCCAGAAAGGCCAAACTTTCCCAAAATGCCCAGAAATGCTGTGGCAGAAGAGTAGAGCTCAGGGAGTGAAAAATCATCCCAGACTTGTGTTTCCTCCTGTTCAATAGTGATCACAGAGTTTGTTGTGGTAAATCTTCCATTTCCTTCACTGGGTAAGGTGTTGGTGAGTGGGATCAGGCTCTGTGTAAGAAGTAGCTCCTTCCTCTTTATTTGCAGGAAATTTTTTTCTTTTTTTTTCTGCAGACCAGGGCTGAATTTCTTTGTAGTGTATGCATTTTTTTAATATATATTCAAATATTGTTTGTGTGTGTTCAGACACCTATCAATTTTTTATTTTATTCCAGGTTCTTCCAGGAAGCCAAATTTACAGCATCTTTCCAATACCAAGTTCCTCTGTGCTCATTTTGTGAGGAAGGCAAATCCCACCTCCTGTAAAGAAAGCTTTCCATTGAATCTACTTCCACTTTAAAAGTTCTGCCTATGAAATAAGCTCATGGTCAGTTTCTCCACTCTAATTATAAATAAGAGACCTGTTGCAAAATAAATCTACCTACCAAGAACAACTTTTAAAAAATATTATTTCCAGTTGGAATGCTCAACTTTAATATGTCTTTATTTCTAGAGATGAGGAGGTTTTTTTCTCTTTTGATGTTGTGCCTGTAATAAGATGTAGCTGCCAATTTAAAATTGAGTTGGTTTTCGTTATTTATTCTGCAGGCACGCACAGGTCAAAGTCCCGATGCTGGAGTGTGACTGAAAACAGCACAAGTATGAAACAAGATTGCCACCTCCTGGTTGGAAACTGAGCTGAATTGGATGGATTGCAACAAATTTAAACAGATTTTATGCGACAATATTGATGCCTGCTTTTCTGGCTCTGTGCTAGCTAACTGCATGCCTGGTCAACAACTGTGATGAGTCAGGATCCCTGGGAGAGGGTGTCACACAGGGAAACCACCACAGTCATGTTTATTACCTTTAGTCAGCTCTGCAGCCCCTTTTAAGCCCTGGAATCCAGGGGGGAATACATATTGAAAAATTTAGAGATATTAGGTAATTATAACTGTGGGAAATCCAACCAGTTAGAGCTGTCTTTTATGCATTAAAAATGGAAAAATAATTGTAGTGCCTGAAATATTCCTGTGGTGACAAGACAAGGCAAATATTTAAATACTAGACCTTTTTAAACTATCTCTTGGAAAAACAGTGGTGGGTAATGTAGATGTTTACCAAAGCAGCACTTTGGTTTCAGAGTTTTGTACTAATTCCCCCATTTGGAAATGAAGCTAACAAATATTGTTTTAAGAACTGTTAAATATCTCTGTATTTAATGTACAGTGGTATGGATAAACATTTGCAGGCCTATTGAGCTACAAATCAAGGGTGACTTCCTTAACAAGTAGGAACTGCAATATCAAAACTGAATCACTTCACTGATCTGATATTTTTGTAGTAGAACAAGCAACCTTACTTTTACATTCCTACTGCACATACTATTTTTAAAGACATATATTTAACTGTTGGCATAAGTCAGTCTAAAGAACCAGAAGCTCTAGACCATCATTTTCATTAAAATATAACTTGTCTTCTCCTATCCTCTCAAAGGGCCACATTACTGTCAGCTGTTTTCTGCCACATAAATGGCATCTGAAATGGCGCATTTGCTAAAATATCTTAATTAAAAATATTTGTGAAGGATGAGGTCACTTCCTTGACCTTTTCTCAGCTGAAGAACAGACAGACTGTATGGAAGTTGTATAGACATACATCCAAACTAAGGATAAATCAACTTATCCAAAGTGTATGAGCAATGGTTAAATGCTTTATCATCCAAACAAAACTAGGTAAACTCCATTTACCTTAACCACCCTCTAAATATGATTGATATATTGTGCTCTCTTTTAACCTCATGTATTTATATTGATATATGGCTGTAGATTACAATACCTCTTTTCAGGCTAACTGAGCTTTTTCCTACTCCCTACAACCTACTGAAATTATCTTACATTGCTACCTGGCCATAAGGAAAAACTGCAGAAGAAAACTTATCCATGAGAGGAACTTTTCCAGTGTGCACTTTGTTAAACGAGGTCCATAAAATGGATGTAGAAATAGTACTGAGGGTGCTAATTACTTATTATTGCTTATTGCTGAAATAGAGAAGAAAAGAATTCCCTAGCTTTTGAAAACTGGGCCCAAACCTTGCTCAGAGGTGACTGTTTTTGTCCAGCAATTTTTTTCTGGAAACTGAAATATCCTCCTGCAATGTTTGAGGTGCCAGATAATGTGCTACCTGAAAGAACCCTTGGTGTTGAGGAATTGAGTACAATACTCTAAAATGTGTTTAAACTGATGGGTGGTGGAGGCTGCTAGTGCTGCTGGGTGGTTTTTGTGGCAGAAACATGCCGTCACAGAGAGGCTGCAAGGTCTCAGCTGCAGGATTAACCTCACACTGGCCACTGGGGTACACTGGCTGTGTGCAGCTACAGCAGGACAGGACTCACATGCCCTGCTTCCTTCCCAAGCCTGGATAAATAGCTGAAGGGGAGATATATGGAGTTATTTATCTGCTGGGAGTTGGACTGAGCTGAGTCACTTAGAAGAGGTCATTACTTGGAGATTTGCAGCTGTCTCAGTCACACTGCTGGGAGGAAGACTTTAGACTCTCAGCCATGAAGCACTTGCAAAGTAATGCATTAACTCCTATTAAATTCAGCACTTGTTCTTCCTTTTTCAGGGTTTGCTTGGTGAAACAGCAAAATGAAAGTGTATGCCTGGAGACAGAGCTACAGCTCTAAGCATTACTGCTGAAAATTTGAGGAGAGCTGCCAACTAATTAACACATCCAAGTCCCTAAGCTGTCCTGCTGAGTTACAGCTGCCAAGGGACTATTCAAAGAGCTGCTTGGGAGCACAGTGGTGCTCTGTGCCTTTTTCTGAACTTTTGATATGTGAGCAAGTGACAAACTGGAAGGAGAAAAACATTCAAATAAATACTTTTAAAGTACCCCAGGAATTACTCATAAGCACACGTGCCTGTGAATAGTAATATATGATTTTTAAAAAATATCCTGCTTGGAAACATTGAAGATATGCTCAATACAGAAGGGTTGTTTTAGGTGGGAGGGATTTTCTTCTTTCATATTTATGATTCTGACACCTTCTAAGAGACAGATTTGCACCATCTCCTATTTCATCACCTGAGATCCAGATTTTCAGAAGTAGTCAAACTGGTAAGTGTGTTTGAAAATGAAATTCTAAAGGGCTCTTGGTCATTTGGAAACCCAGCATATGATTTACTGTCTGAGCAAGGCTGTGGAATTTGTCCTGTGGGAAGGCTGGGACACATACATATAAATGGGCCTTTCTTTTCTGTGGCACACAAATGAGATAGGAATTGTAGCCTTGCAAGAGGTTGTGCACCTCTGCCCTGTGTCCTGGGTACCTGTCACACCTGCCCTGGCATCCTGGCTCCTCCTTTTCATGTCCCACGTGCATGTCTGCCATTAGCTCTGCTTTGGAACTAGATCACAGACCACTTGAAAGTGTTGCTTGTGATGTACATGACCTTTCCATCATGGAAAAGTCCCCAAGGGGAGTGGGCTCTGGTTTTCATGGGCAACCATTGGGTCTTCACTTTGACAGAGCAGTGCCACAGCTGTTTCTTATTTTGGCTTTACTTTGTGTTTTCTTTGCTTTTCCTCTCCGTGGGCTGGTGCTGGATACTGGCCATGCCAGCTCCTGGCTGCACCCACTGCATCCGCAGCTCATGGACAGACAAGCTGGATGGGTATTCAGGAAAAGTAACCCACCAAGAGTGCTGGAGAAACGGCACAGGCACACAGCAGGGCCTGCTGCTTTCCTTTGCTATCAAAACAAAATTGGCTTTCCTTTCCACCTTTCTCTTGGTAATCAGCCTTGTGAATCATTGGCCTGCTGGCCAAAGCAGTGTTGCAGATCAGAGCAGTTTCAGTGTGTTTTGTTGTACATCAGTCCTGCTGCAGGCTTTTGTGACAAACCCTTGGGCTGGCACCTCCACCCTCCCTGCAAGTGTGTCACCTTCACTGGAAAGCATTGGATGTTGTGTCCCAAGTTATTAGCTCTTCAGGTTAAGAAAAGTCAGGCTCTAACTTCAATTCCCATCATTTCACTTTTTTTTCCTCAATAAAAATCAGCAAACCTACTACATGGACTATTAGTTCAAGTTTTAATAGTCAGTAAGTAAATAAATACAAACAAAATAAGTAGCATCCATTATTACTATTACTGCAGCTCAAATTCTCTGTGTAAACATTTAGAAATGTCAAGCTTAAGGCACGAATTTGTTGTTTCTTCCTCCCCCCATGCTGGATCTTTCAGTTTATGAAGTTTAAGCACCATTCAGAGCAATATAAATATAAAGTGATTTACATGCTGCATTTTGTGGCCTTAATATCTTCTAGAAAAATTACTTTCCTGCTTAACAGGACAAAACATGTCAAGTTAAACCCCTGAAGAGCTCTTAAATAAGGCTTAAAAAGATAATATTGCTTTTTCAGACAGATATTTGCAACAACTAGAGTAGAAAATACTGAAGAGCTTTAAATTCACTGGTGGACTCGTAGTGCCACCTAGTGAATAGGGGAGAATTAGCCAACTTATACAACCCTCTACTAAATGAATTTATTTTTTACAAATATGTCATGAGTTTGAAAGAGTAGCTTTGAAAGTCAATATACTTTCACTGGATTTCAAGCTTGCAATGCTTGACATTAAATACACATATTCAGCCTTGTGAAAAGGCTTGTCTACTTGATAAAGTATTGCCACAGGGTGATATATATCATGTAATGGACTTTTTTCCCAGAAAGCCTATGCAAGTTATTTTTTGTGGCCTCTTGAAAGTTTTCCCATGCTGTGATTTTTCTGTTTATTTGGTTGGGTGGGTTTGGTTGGTTTACAAGAGGAAATTTTTTGTGTGTGTGGTTTTTTTTTTGTGGGTTTTTTTTTTTGAGTTGTTTTGTTTGTTTCTTTGTTTATTTGGGGGTTTTTTATGCTGCAGCTTTGGTTTTTTATTTTTTTTTTTTATGCTGCAGCTTTGGTTTTTTTTTTTGTGGGTTTTTTTTTTTGAGTTGTTTTGTTTGTTTCTTTGTTTATTTGGGGTTTTTTTATGCTGCAGGTTTGGTTTTTTATTTTTTTTTTATGCTGCAGGTTTCTCTGGATTTTTTTTTAAAGGGAACTCTTAGATGGTAGACTTTGATTTGCAATATTAATCCCTATTTTGTGTCTGTCATTCCCATTGGTGACTGCTTTCTGCTTTGTGGAAAGTTTCACTGAGATAAATGCTGTAAATATTTGGTCTTACACACAGAGAAGACAGAAAGGCAAAACACTAAGTATCCTTTCTTGTATATCACTACTTGGGTAAATGCAAACAGCTTTTAAAAGGTATTTGCTTTAAAATATGCAAAGAAAACAGGGAGCGTTTCAAGTAATAGGGAAGGAAAAGCAAGGAAAAATATGGCCTCTTTGTATTTGTCAGAAGTATTGTCTGTATTTTTTTTACTTCCATTTAAGCTATCCGAAACACACTAAATTCTTACTGGAAAGAAGAACATTTACCATCAATAACCTTGATGTGTCACTGTGTTTGCTTCCTGCTTTCAGCTATTTGTCTCTTGCAAGAAGAGTCTTAAAAAAGAATTTTTTTTTGTAGTTTTCTTTCACTTGTTTGAATTTTTTAGGAAATAAAAGTCTGCATTTAATCCCTGCATTTTTAAATTTATTTTGGTAATATTTGCTGTCATTTCCCTCATACTGTTGTCCATATATTGGGAGCTCTCTGCCTGTACCTGATTGCAAACAAAAGCTCCCTTGTGGCTTCCCTGTATCTCACTCTTGTGGGATAGCTCTAATTTAGTTGTATATTATTTTGGGGTTTTCCCCCTCCCCTGCTCTGAATAGAGCCCTTTGGTTAATTTTACTGGGATGTAAAATTTTGTGACTGCTCTGCTTGGAAGTTCTTTCTCAGCCAGAAATGGTGGAGCAGACCCTGTCCCCAGGTGCCTCAAAGAGCACTTCCAGGTTGGATGAACCCCTTTTCGAATGGAGCCATGGCAAATTGTTGTAGAAAGGAAATGCAATTAGAGAAACATCAGCCCGAGCTCTTAGATATGAGTCTTCAGGAAAACCAACCAACAACAGATGCGCAGTCTTTTGCTGACCTCCAAGGTCAAAAACTGGCACATTTAAAAGAAAAATGCTTTGGTGACTAATGGAACCCTTGCAGTAACATCCTTTCCCAGCCCTGGAGAGTGGCCATTTCAGCTTTGTCAGAAAACTGCCTCTGGATTGTATCACAGCCCTGATAACTAACTCTTTCAGAGTAGAAACAAATTCTAAAGCATTCAAAAGCATCTCTGATCTTTTATCTTTATCCATACTGTGGTGAAAAGAGTGTGTGCACTCTGGGCATGCTATGAATAGGGATGCAATGAGTGTGCTGGCAGGTTCTTTTTTTCAAGGAAGAAATTCTATTTAATGCACTGAATCCAACTCCTATGAGGTTAAATTTCAGATATAAACTAAAAAGTGGGAATTTACAGGCTTGTTGTTTCTTTAATAACTCCCTTGTGAGTAATGTGCATCTGTTTTAACGTCAGAATCTTTCATGGCATAACCGTGTAACACTGACTAACCTCACCATATTTGATGATACTGATCATCATGTAATTTTTCTTCTTCAACATGTGTATTTTTATGGTGTAATAGGAAGACAGTGGGTTCAAGTTCTTAAGATTTTTTGAGAGTTTCAAAATGAATGTAGCATTTTTCTTTTATATTTTAGCAATGCTTTAGCAATGCTGAAATCTGAGGTTCTAATCCCTAGACAATGCCAGAAAAAAGCAAAGTAGAAAATGGTGAGGATCTCAGGCTGGGGAAAGGTTCTGGCACTCAATGTTTATGCACACAGCATGGAACAGGCAGCTCCAATGGGATGCAGACAGACACCTTTCAAGCTTGTTCTTACCGAGAGCCAGCACAGGCCTTGGTGTGGGATGACACAGCTCAGACACTCAGAGAGGCTGTATTTGTTTGACTGCAAAGTCAGAAAAAGGACATTTGCTTGTCCATTGATGAGTCAAACCAATGGTTTTCCAGGTGTTGTTGAATTAATGACAGTTTCCCAGAGCTGGGGAGAGAATCCTGTGTTATATCCCTTTTCCTAAATGCCCCTTGCATGCTCCCATTCCTACCCTGTCAGCCATCAAGAAAAGTGGTGTTGAGCAGCTTCTCATCATAATTGAATAGAGACCTTGCTCGACATGTACCAACCCCTTCATGATCCCCCCAACCAAAGTGGTGGCACTTTTTTCTTTCCCTGCTTGCTGGTCTGGTCAGTCCTGAAGGAACAGGTCCAGTCACCAGAACAGCAGCTTGGCTCTTAACATCAGCCCTGCAATAAGTCCTCTTCACACCAACATAACTGTATCAATCAGTTACTAAATGAAATTAAGTTGATGTGTTTGAAGTGCTCTGGTGTGTTTTACTAGTTTTGCAACTTTTGGTGCTAGCAGTAGTTTCAGAGGCACTTCAGCTTTCTGTGTACTCTGTCAGCTTCTGTTTGGCTAGCTGTGTAAGGGCTGTCTTTTTGGAAGACAAAGGAAAGAGACTGTCAATAAGATTTCAAGGCCACTTAATTTTTGTCCTTGCCAGCTGAGATAGCTCTCTTTGGTCCTTAACAACTGTAGTTAAGTGGTAACTAGGGACTGAAATAATTTTTACTATAAAAAATATACTGACAGTCATGTATATTCACCACTGGTTTCAGGCTGCTGTAGGCAGCTTGCTTCAGCACTCTTCAGAGGGTCAAAATCAGAAGTCTAGACTTTCAAATGCAATGCAGAGGGATGCAGATATTAACTATGCATAGCCACAAACAATCACTAGTGCTGATGGGACTCCAGGGAAAATTAGTCTTGCTTCCTTAACTTTGACTTGTATGCCAACTAGAACCAAGATTTCTGTATGTCTTTCTTGTTTATGTGCACTCTGTGTTTCTATTCTTAGTGAAGGAACAAAATTGTGTTTTTGTAGTACTGCGTTTTTTTTCCCTGCTGAAGCTGATGCTAATGGTGGAAATATGTAAAGATTAGACTGATTTTCCTGAGCTGTTTTTACCAAGCAATGCTTCTGCTTTGGCATCCAGTAAGTGCCTTGATACATACACTTGCACTTCATAATAATTCTCTGTGACTTTTGCTGAGAGGCTCTCAAGAGCTATTCCTACTGGACCAGGATTTGCAGAGGGATGTTGGGAACATCAGCCACTGGCTGATACTATTATCCCGTGGATGCATGTCTGTGCATGCCTACACTAGCTGATGGCTGAAAGATAATTCCTTTTCCTCTGCTAGATAGCATTATGTCTTAGGGCAGAAAATTCTGCACAACTCTATGCTTAGTTTTATCAGCACATCTTTTCAATTTGTTTTAGCAGCTGGTTTTGTTGTTGTTGTTGGTTTGGGTTTTTTTTTCCAAACTGGAACATGTTTTTGTATTCTGATGCAAAATACCTATTCAGTTAAAGACGTGTTATTGTATGGGTCACAATATGGGGGAAACTATATCTCAGGTGCTTTACTTATAATCACTGCTTGCTAAAGGTAACTTGCAGCCTTCGGCTTGAAATGTGGTTAACTAACAATGTGCTGATGGGCAGAGTTGTGCTTTTGGAAAGCTTTCATTCTGTTGCAGAACAATTCAAAAAGGATGACTGTTTGAGAAGTTTACTGGGTGGAAAATATGACTTGGGTACTTGAACATGTACCTTCCAATTGAAGTCATCCATTCACACATCTCATATGATTTGGCAGGCTAACATAGAAATGCATCTAGCTCAAAACTAACCTTGCCTCATTGCGGGCTGGGGTGGGGAGAGAAAGGAAAAGTTACACAAGGAGTAAAGCAGAAAATTTATGGCTTCAGCTGACAGAGGTTTGGCACAACAGGCTGACTTCAAAGTGTACTAATACTCTGCAGAGATCAGTAAACATGATTAATATATAGTCTGTGGGATATTATTTTCTCTGTGTGTGAAGTTATATAAAAACAAAAACAGCTTTTATATTTAATGTCTAATGTGTTCCATATGAGGGAGTGTGTATCAATATGTCCCCACTAAGGGACAGATTTGGGACAAAGTGCACATGCGGAGTAGTAACTTAGTCTGCAAATAGTGCAACAGCACTCTTCTAATGAGAAAATAATTAGCATATGAGTTTAAATCTCCCATATCAATATGTTTAGAAAACCAGCAACACGTTTCTCCAAGTTTTCTCCTCTGTGGTCTCCTATTGGTCTCCTATACTGGTTTTCTATGCATTTTCTCCCTGGAGTCTCCTATTGGTCCCCTTTAACAGGCAGCCTGGGGAAACATATAACTCTGATATTAATTTTTATTCTGTGGTGGGTCTGCTGTGTCTGACTATGTGGTCTGTGCTACTCATGCAGGGGTGGCTTTACTGGAAATTCTTTCCCAGAACCCACTCTTCCTTTGTGCATCTTTTTTTAGCTTGGTGGGTGATACATCTTCTCATCAGCGGATGTCATGAGCCTAGAGCAGTGCACTGGTGGGTCTTGTGTCTCACATGGTAATCATGCTCTGATTCAGGTGTCCTGAGTCATCTCTTCACCTTCCTTAGCTTTCTTTAAATGTCAAAATTCATGCAATTTGTGAATTTGTATTTTGTAGACTTAGAAGGGTCTCCTTTAGATATTTGTAGAGGAGTTAAACTCCAGATGTTCTGCTATCTAGCTAAGGGTATAAACTGTTCTCTTCTGTTATCATTGGTCTTTCAGCTGGTACAGAAATTTGGTGTCTGTAAATGTCTGTGTCATTTCCCTGCAATTCTCTTACTTCCTTTTAAAATGGTGGGGGCAAGGGGGAGAATGTATGTTTAGTGTGTTTGCTTTCTTCTTCCATTTCACCTTGAAATTATTTGTACCAAAGCTATATGCTGTTAAATTGTAAAATTTCCCTGTTTCTCCTCCTTTCCTCTGCAGCTGCTAAACAGTTGGCAGCCAGCTGTAGCTTAAAAGGAGAATTTTGATGCCGTTTGTGATTTTCTGCTGGCATTGAGGCCAGCTCTGCCTGCAGCCCCACTTGGGTTTGCTGGGCTTTGTGCAGCATATGTGTGCTCCCTGTGCCCTAACTGCTGTAATTGCTGTGAGCCTGGAGAACACAGCCTTTTCCTACTGTTATATAAACTCCCTTGGCCAGCCTGTGTCAGCTGTCCTTTCATCTACAGGCGTTGCTTGCCATGGCCTGCCAGAGAATGCAGTGAAAGGTGCTGTATTTTTCTTCATTCAACTTTTGTAAAAAGCTGATATCAAATGTAAGACATTAATTTATTAAAACTAAACACTGAAATACTGTAGATCCCAAACTGAAGTCCACAAAATGCTTGTGTACAATGTGCAAAGAGCTGCCCAGTTCTGCAGTATGTATTATCCCCTTCTCAAAAAGCAAAGTAAATTTATGTTCTTTCTAATAGGAATGTGGCACAACTAATGTTTATGACAGCAATAAGCAAAAGATCGTCTATTATTTAAAACGAAGCATTTTGAGGTGTAAATCTGCAGGTGTCCAAGAGAAGCCAAGCAGGTGGGTTTTTTGATGACTTCAGTCCTTTCTTCACCTGTACACCACTCTGACAGGCCAGCTGGCAAGGGTGGCAAGACTGGGATATGGCCCTTTGTTGTGATATCCTGCCACTGCAGAATATATTCCACTCTCTGACCTTCATCTGTCCATTTAGAGATGGGCCATGTCTATCCTGGATGTTGGAGCTCTCCCATTCTGACTTTCATACTAACATTGACAAGGGAAGGCACCTAGGGCTGAGTTTCTGGAAAAAGACCCTTCTTTATTAGGCTGAAGGCTGGGATTGTTGTGGAGCATGGCTTTCTTGCAAGATGGAGGGAAATTACTTAGGGTGTTTCCAATGCTGCAGAGCTTCCAGGAATTGTAAGGTTTTAACCAATGCTGGTGAGGCATTATGTAGGGACTTTTATTTCTCATCCATGACATGAAGTTAGAATTATAAAAATAGTAAGCCCTTGCAAGAATTTGGGTTTGCTAGAGTTGTTTTCATTTTTTGTCTATTACTTAAATTTCTAACTAAATTTTTGAAATGTATTTTTATTTTCCTGTAATTTGACCATGGATTAAAATAATTATACCTATTACACCGTGTGCTTGACAGCATGTTTGGACTGGAAACCTGTTAAAGATCCATTCAGTATGCTAAAATCTTATAACAATCAGGTGCATTACTCAATAGCAACAGTCAATTAACCCAGAAACTTAATAAATGCAACTTTTTCAATAGGTTTTCCTTGCTTGTGCAGGCAGTAGCATGCATCATGCTTTGCCAAAACACACTGTGTAACCAAGAGCAGCAGAAAGTGAATATATGAGGTTTCTGCTGAGGACAGTGAGCTCTTGGAGGGAAATATTAACCATATTCCATCAAAACCAAAGCGATTAGACATACAGTATTAGTGCGAGAAATATCTGCTTGCTCAGTGGAGTAGTTACTTCTTCAATTGAATTCTTCTTTTGAAGGTGGAATTAAAGGTTCACAGCATTGGATGGACAGAGATCAGGCAGTGAAGTTTTCCACAATCTGCAGGAATCTTAAGGATTGAAATCCATTCCTCTTTGCCACTTGTTATACTAATCTTGATTTGAAAAGCCTTAAATGATCCCAGGTTGCAAAGAGTTAAATATTAAGATGTTTTCATTAAGGATTTCAATGCTCTGGATTTCACAGTACTCTATCAAAAAGAAATACCACAATGAACCAAATATTTTGGAAGAGATTTCTCCTCTGGGACAGAGACATCTACAGAAATTCCGTACATGAAAATGTCAAATGTTACTCATCCTCTCTGCAGCTTTTTTCCCCTTTTTGAAGTATATTTACTTCCACTTGCTAGCTGAGGGTGTCACTGCTTGTTATTTGATATGTGGAACTGGGACGCACAAAAGGATGACTAATCCCATTTACTGGAATTTTACAGTTTTCATCAAGGCCACAGTTTCCATCTCAAGCTTTATAGTAAAAGCAAAACGTCAACTGGCAAACTGACTTCTGGTTATTGTTGCAGTAAATTAACATGGATTACTATTAAAGTAAAAGTGTTCTTTTTGAAGGTTTTTTCTTGAATTGAAAAGAAACTTACATTTAAATATTTTCTCAGGGGCAGTTTATAGTAGCTACACTGAGAGTATAGAAGGTTCCCTGTCCTGTTACCTGGCAGCATATGGTGTCCTTTTGCAAAAACACAGGCTCTCTCTTTCTGTGTCTCAGTCACCCTCTCTCTTTCCCTCCTTCATTTCATGATTGAAATGTCAAGACCAGTGGTTTGCATCCAGGCTGAAATAAACTTCTTGTTATAGCTATGTGACTGTCATATTTATCAATGAAAAATGCATGCATGCATGCCTTGTAATAATTTTTCTTTATAATTCAGCAGAACTTGAGGAAAAAGACCTCATAGTCACTGTCTTAAGCTATTCCTTGCAAAAGCCTTTCCTTCTTCCAGTTTCTCATGCTTCTACTGCAGTGGTGTTTCTAGAGCCTCAGTGGGGGCAGCCATTGTAAGCTGTTCTGAGCTTATGTGACAAATTTGACTCCCCTTTTTTACAAAAAGAAATCAAATGTTAAGAGCCACGAGTCTGCACTCCAGCTCTAAGCCCCTTTAAATTACACTGCTGTTGTGAAGTCTCTTCACTGGGCCTGGATCATACCTACAGCTTCTCCTTCTTTCCCTTTCTGCTCCCATGAGTTCCAGTGAGTCTCGTTTTTTTCTTCCTTCCATCTTGCTCTCTCCATATTACACCCTATTGTGCACCACTTTCTGGCCTCCTTTGTAGTGGGTTGCTACAAAAGACCACAGACTTTGGAATAACAAGATAGACAAAAAGAGATTAGATTTATATAGAAACACAATCAGGGTTGACACATTCTTTGCGTTATTGAAAATCCTACAGTACATGGTATTTTCTCAAGCCCAGCTGCAGATTTGTCTACCTAAAGACCTGACCTGGGTGAAGCTGGAGGATTTAAATAAGTAAACTCTAAGGGTTGGTAGTCACAAATTTGGAAACTTCATGGGTTTTAAACCAAATCTGTTTGGATTGACTAGTCCTGAATATATGACAACTTATTTTATTGCTCAGTGGATTTTTCTCCTCTTTTCCTTTGGACACTGGGTCTCCATAGCAAAGTCCCTTTTTTGTGATGTTAAATACAATTTTTTCTGGGGGGGAATGGTTAACTGCCCTTTCTGGTGTAATCAAATAAAGAAATTACCAACACACAAAGGATAAGAGAAATCTTTGGAAATAAATGAAAAATGGGGCTAATCTGCATTGGAAAGATCTCTATTGCAAAGTCCTCCAATTCCTGAAGACTGAATTCCTCTTTTGCTGGCAGCTCTGGGACAATTTTCGGTTTATTGAGACTGAATGCAGGTTTTGGCCACATGCTGGGACCAGACAGATGAATTGTACAGGCTGAGTTTCTTTGGAAGTGGGAAATGTGGGATGTCCCCCTGTCAGGTATGTCAGGTAGAACCTGTCTGCGTGGGTGGCAGGTCCCACCACACTGCCAGCCTGCTCCGTCTCTCAGGGCAGAGACCTTGGCAACTGCATCCCCCAGGTGTGTTTTGCTCTGGGCTGGGTCAGTGCCAGCCAGCCCTGGTGACTTTGGGCACAAGGGTCAGTCTCCTGTAAGTGCAGCCAAGCTCACCTGATTTATTTTGATAATTGTAATGACTCTTTCCCATGTAATACAATTTCCTCTCCCACATGATCCTGTGTCCAAACTAAAGGTCAATGCTCATCTGGTTCAAATCATCATGGCTGTGCTGATTTCATGCTTGCATATATAACTAATGAGCTGGAAATTTACAGCTAGCACTGTTATACAAATGGATGGAGACTCATGGCACAAGGGTCATCAGTGACAACATGAGTACGGATGTTGAGACATTTTGGAGTTGGTTCTTGTGATGTCAGTAGTTGCGAATTTGGAAAATCACCCTGCCATACTTTTTGTGGGGGCCTAACATCTCTGTTTTCAGTTAGATTTCAGCTTTTTATAATAAACTGTCTATACTCCTACACCATTCTTGCACATGCTGTTCATCAATGTAACTCTGCTAATGAACCAAACGTGGCCATCCCCAGATCCCAGATCTTCCTTGTAAAACTTTCATTTGCTTAAATGGCAGCCAGCCTCAAAGCCTTCCTTTTCTCCAAGTCTGGTGAGACACAACAGAGCCACTCTTTTGACAGTGTATTGAGAGTGGTCTCAGAAACCACTGCTGATGCCAGTGTTACTCCTTTGTGTATTGAGAGAGCCTCCCAGAAGCTGGAAGCTCTGCCATGACAGTTGTCAGCAGCTGAACTGCTCTCTAGAAGTGGAAACTGTGTTTTCACATCTTCTGCTAGTCTTCTCTAATGAACTTTGAGGGTTTCTTTTCCCTGCTTTGCTTGCCTGATCAAGCAAGTTACCTAATCAGCTGAACCTGTGTACTACAACTATTGTTGTCCCTTAAAGACTTGGTATTAATACAAATGTCTCTCTTAGCATATAGAAATATTTTTAGTCAGTATTTCAAACAGAATAAATTTTAATCCAGAAAAAGTAACTACCTCTAGTTTTATTTTTTTTTCTCTCTGTGAGATGCTAAGAATGATACTATGACTACCCTACATTTTAACACCATTTTATGGAAGAAAACAAACATGACCGGATTAATGACACAGCAATAGATTTGTTTTCTTAGAGAGAGCTGAACTGTAGGGTATCTGTAACAGTGCTGTACATGTACTTGGACATTGAAAGTCTGCCAGGAGTAAGTGCTCCAAACTGATTTGTGTTGATTACATGTCTCCCCTACACACTCTCTCTTTATGGAGCAGCTTCCCCTCTCTTAGATTTTCCAGAAGGTGTCACTGTAAGGCAGTGATGGTCAAAAGTCTGCATGCTTAAAATTAAATGAGTGAGAAGTGCTTAATGGCTCGAATTTTCTTGCAATTATTATTATTTAACTCCTAATAAATCAACAAGAATAGTTTAAAACCTTAGAATAAGAACAAGAATTAGGAGTGTCAAAGTTTCCATAGTTTGAATTTACAGCCTGTCTGTTTTGTCATCCCAAACAAAATTCAGCTGCTCAGGCCATTAGTTCAATAGCAGAGACCAAAATGACTGAGCAGTTTTAAAGCCTGCTCTTCTAATGCTCCTATTATGTGTGTGCACACAGGGGCACGTCTGAGAAGCATATGTGCACATCAGTGGATGCAACTTCATAAAGAAAACTGGAAAAAATAATATCTATTTTTCCAGGTATTCAGTGAGTGTGTTTGCTTGCTGATTTCAGCTTCCACTGATCTTGGGGGCTCAGCACAACACACTGGGGGCCCTTACAGATTTGGAAATTGTGCTGCTGTGGGTGGAAGGATTGGAGGGTAGTGCTAAAAGAGCAGATGAGAATGAGGTCTCCAGCTATCTGGAGGTGATACACATATTAAAATGGAGTGCAAAGGCTCAGATTTAGGAAGAACAAGCCAAAAGTTTGTCTGTAGGCTACAAGTGAAGACATGAGAAGAAGGCTCAAGTCACACTGGAATCCATATATCTCTAATCAAGGTGTAGAATCAAGGGGAAGAGTTTGCAGTGAAGCTGGAGGAGCTTGAGCATCTGTGACCTGAGGCTGGCTGAGCACTCACCTAGAATGTTGCACCCAGCTCTAGTCCTTGGCCTTGGGAAGTGGTGAGTGTGGGCTGAAATGCAAAGAGCACTGGCATGCCAGGGGGCCAAATGTAGCATGCCAGAAACACAACCTAGAATGTGGGAAAGTGGCAGCACAGACTAGTCAGGGGATAGTGGCCATTCAAGCTGTAAAGTAGACAAACAGACTTTGTGGACAGCACCCTTTGATTATGGTAAAATTAACTATAGATTATATGATGTCCATAATTATAACTCAAGACTAACGGTGACAGTTCTGGAGCTGCCTGTGTCCTTCCTGTTTCCTCATGAGATAATAACATGCAAATGCTGGATCATTCATTCCTCTTCTTCCTGGCAGGGGGTGGGTGCAGCCCCAGACATGATGCTATGTGACCTATCATCTGTTTCACGCTATCCCAAGCATAAACCTCTATGGACTGCTCTTGGGGAGGAGGAAGAGGAAAGCAACCACTTTGTTCTGGTCTTGGCAGTTTTCCTGGAGGAGCTCTGTCTTGTGAAAAAACCCTGTAGCAGGAACAGTTTTGGGGCAGGGGTGGATTGGTGAACTCCTGGGTCTTCATTGAGTGGGAAGGGGATGCCTGCCAAAAAACCCAACGGATACCACAGATGTCCTGGTTGCAATTTTTGCAGACTTGGTTTGTGGGTCCTTTGGATGAAAAAGCTGACCTGAAAGGTGGCCACAGAGCCATGATGCTCCTGTGATTTCTGCTTCCCCAGGACATTCATCAGAGTGGAAAGAGGAAAGGAGAGCAGCGGAAAGTGGAGGGGAGGCAAGGCAAATATTGGAGTTATGTCCCTGAAGGACCCTACTGGGGCAGACTTTCAGGCATTCATTTTTACAGCACATTCTTTAGCAACAAATTTTCTATTTATCCAATGTGTTGACAAATAAATCCTGATTTGAATTTGTACATTGCTTTGATTCTTCAGGCAACTCTTGGATACGTAGCCAGATTCTTAAAATAGAAGCAACCGGAAGTAGGTCATTTCCGCCCTTCAAATACCATTAAAAAGTTTCTCTCTGTTATGGAAGAGAGGGAAAAGTTTTCCCTGTCTTTTTATCTTCCTAGGTTTCTGCTGTGCAAAGCAGCCTATGAAAATAAATTGGCATCAAATAAAAGTTGTTATTTCCTTTTTCCTTCGATTTTACTCTTCATCAGGACAGATTTAATGAAATCCATCCATTTAGTTTGTGGGATTCTAGTAACGTACCTTCTCATTATACCATAAATAATGGCAAAGTAAGAATCTTATGACTATTACTTTTAAATCAAAGTTATGGGTTTCCTAATGGATTCCATAATACAAATTTCAAAGTTTACAGTAGTTTAACCATACACAAACATTGTGTCCTCCCCTCCTTTGTAATTCAGCTGCTCTTTATTTTCTTCTGGAGCTTCATATGGTTTAAACATCTGGGCTTTCGGAGCCGTTCCATGCCTGCTTGCCTTGTTAGAGGGTTTGGTGCTGGAGCCTCAGACTGAATGCCAGAATCCTTCCCTTTGTGTTCCTCAGTGACGTACACAAGAACTTTGAGGTGGTGTAAGAACAGAAGGATTCGTGGCTAATAAATACTTCATCTGAATGGGTGAATGTTCGAGCTGGGCTGTTGGTTTAATTCTAACCATAAGGAGAAATAACCACAGCATACTTAGGGTGGGAGAAGATATCAATCACTGTCACTTTTCAGCAGAGGAAAATGAGCAGAGAGAGAAGAAGCTGGGGTAGATTTTAGCTTTTGGAAACCAGGATGTAAGCTTCTCATCCAGGATAATTGTCCTCTGGGTTATTGGTGTTCCTAATGTTTCATTTCAGTAGTAACATTTCTCCTGTTACGAGGTAAAACAAGATGATTAATACATGTATAATGACCAAGGCTGGCTGCAGTTACATGATTCAATTGTGTTGGATCTTAGGAAGACCATATTGGTGCCTGGGTGTGTACAGAGGTTTTCAAAGTAACTCCCTTGACATACCAGAACTGACATACCTCTGCTGTGCTCTGAAGTTTTTTCAAAATTATTCAGCCTTGGGAGAAGTACTGTGAATCTTGTCACAACTTAACATGCTGCCGTATCAAGCATACAATAATTTTAGAAGCTTCTTTCTCATGGTCATTTTAAGCTTAATTTACACTTAATTTACTAATTTATATTTGTAGGCAATATAAAGATTTGCTTTTAAATCATCATGGTATGTTTATCAGGAACAGTGATTCCCTAACAGAATTCTTTCTGAGGTGGAAATTATTTATTCCATTTAGTAAGTATTGCATTCACTGTTTTACATACAGAGGATGAGCTCCTGGCCCTGTAGATGCCAGGAGAAGGTTTGCTTTTCACTCTAGAATTTTGAGACATCACCTTCAGTCTTCAGTGCAGTCCGTCTCCTCATAACCCTCATTTCCCTGACAATCTCCTCAGCATTTCCATGATTAATAAAAAAACTCATTGACACTGTCGCTTCCTATTTGGTTTTTGGACACTGTGTGCACCCAGGGAAATCTCAGCAGCATCAGTGCTGTCAACTGGCATGGGTGGGGGGGCAGCTGTGACACTGCATCACTGTCTATGCCCATTACCAGCAGAGGAAAGAGATCTCCCGTATGTCTTATTCATTTAGAAAGGAGCCTTTTTCAACTGCAAAACTTCAGTCTGTTAACTGTAATCACCATAGATGTTTTTTTCTTGCAGACATATTCTGCCACGTTGAAGCAGCTGAGTCTTTTTGTAAAGAAAATGCATTTTCCTCTTCTGGAAAACTGCTGGCACTCTGATGAGTTGCTAATTCTCTTAAATCTCTCCCTCTGACCAGCTTGAGAGCCATCTGAGTAACGTAACAATACATAAATGAGAATTAAGTGACAAGGGCTTTTGCTTTATATTTCCCCCTAATCATTATTACTCTATCCATGTCAGCTTCAGATTTACACCAGATTAAATTCTGAATAGAAGGAAAGCTGACAGAATCCTGCTGACACAGCAGGATCTCCTAACAAAACTCGCTCAATCAGTCATATTTTTCCACCTTTTGGTTTTAACTTTTCAAGTTTAGTGGCCTGATCAGGTTGGAAATATTCTGCTTGTGTCTTTTGTAAAAGCATAGATACCATTTCTGTACTTAAATTGCCGTATAGAGTTTTTCTGTTCACTTCAATGGAGCTAAGAATTTTTTTTGGTGTCAACAGATATACTGTAGTACCCATTGATAAAGGTAGAAGTAAAAGAAACACTTATTGCTTTTTAAGTGGAACAAAAATAAATGTTCATCATGTAATTTTTTTCCCAATAAAAGCATTTTCTAAACAGAATTTTTGGTTGAAAATGTTGGGTTTTTTCACATTTAATTTCAGCCTTGCTGATAGAAATATAATTGGTTGAAGAGGGTTTTTTAATACTTTGTTGCTTTTTTCCTCTTTTCCACCATCATTTCTTAGAATCCTCCTTCTATTGCAGTTTGTTTTATTTTCATAGTGGTTTCCATTTTTATTTGCTTGTGTGTATCTGCATGTATGTATTTGTTGTCTTCTTTTGCTCTTTGTATCTCTCCTTTTTTAGAAGTCTACATTCCCTTCCCTCCCCTATCAGCTTGTCCATGCTTCTGTTCCTTCATACTGAGGGAAGTGACTAGAACCTCAAATCTGTATTTAAGATCATAATTTTACTCCTCTCATGTGAAAAAACTGAGTTCCTTAGCACCTCCATCTATCATGCAGCTGCTAAGGAAGGAAGGTAATTCACCAGACAGAAATATCTATAAAATGGATATTGGATATAAAATATCTATATAATGGGTATAAACTGGAAATAGTGTAAAGCACTGAGCTGGTGTTAATAATGTGAGTGTCAGAGGAAGAGAAGACCACCAAACATTGTATTTGGCCTCTGTTGTGGACACTCAGCATAAGGTGGAACTCCAGTGGATACGTGGGGCGTGGAAATCCAGCTGAAGCCTGAGAGGGTATTGGATGGTTTTACTGGGCCTTTCTGAACACATCTGTGCATGCAGAAACTGGTGATTTGCTTTGAGAACTTCAAAGCTGTAAATAAGTACATGGTGAGCAAGCTTTGCAGTAGTAGGAAAGCTGCAATTTTGGTGCATATGTAGAAGACGGAGAACTAAAAATATGATGCAGCCCCCGAGAGCATACCTGATGCAACAGCTCCCAGAAAGGACTGGAGAAACACAATCACAGTCTCTTCAGCTGGTGACTGGGGTGTGCACCAGAAGCTCATCTGGTTTGAGTAAATTCCTGTCAGTAGCCTGCCTTCTGCTTAATGAGGTTTGGGGTCAAGAAATTAGGCTTCCTCTTGCCCTAGCTCTCAGAAATTTTTGTTTCTAGTTGTGTGATTTCTGGGGCTCCTAATACAGAGTGATCATATAGGATTCACCTTAACACATTCTGTGTGTGTTGAGCAGTTTTGAATAATAGCCAGAGTGCTTTTTAAGAAAGTGGGAGATTTAGAGTTCAACTCAAAAGGTTTTTAACAGCACTGTACACATAAAAGAGTGCTCTAGTGACCTTGTCTAAGTATCCTGATAAAATCTGACCTACTTTATCTGTGGGGTTTTGCTTTATGCAAGTTATCTGAATATTTTTTGGAGCACAGAAAAAAAATATTTTCCAGCCTCATAATCTGGTGCATTGTCTTGGGAGACTAGAAAGCAAATTTCAAACCTGTGATTATTTCCAATTATTGCCCTGAGTTTTAATATGAAGTGAGGAAAAGCAATAGGAGTTTGAGGGTACTCTCAAAACCAGTCTATAACCTGGTTGTTCAGGAAATAATTACATTGATTTAAAACTCCTTCATAAATGGAACTAAAGTCCCTATAGCTTTAAACATCTTTTGATTTTATTTTTGGCTATTAGGAGAAAGCCTTAATCATTTTAAAATGTAGATTTTTTTTTTTCACAGACTCTTACTAGAGACACTTTGGGGCATGTACTCTCTAAGTCAAAATTTTCTTTCAGTCTATGACAACTTTGAAAAATTTTGTTGTTTTTTTTTTTTTAAGACAGAACAGTATTTTTCTTTCTAATCATTCTGTTCTGTTTTATTCAAATCAGTTATCAAACTTTTCTGATTACCTGCTTAAGTCATTCGCTTTGTGGACATAGTAAGGGAAACAAAGACTGATTGACTGCTTTGAAAAAATCTGTTTCTTTCTTCTGGTACACAAAATAGAGGTGGCTGACCAGACAAAGCCTGCTCTTATTCTTGAAATAGTTCTCAAGTGGGAACATTCAGCACCGTGGTTGACGGGTTAGTGTGCGTTGCCACTGAAGAATAAATGTCTCCATGTTTACAGAGTAAATAAAACTCTCCCTGCCCCGACTACCCAGGTCCCCTCTGGATCTTCCTTACTGACCAGACACAGAAAAAGCATGTCAGCACAGAGAGATGGAGCTGATTATGTCAAAGGGAGAATTCAAACCACATACCTAAAAGCTGTCTGGAAACAGTTTTGATGTATCACTAAACCTGAAGACTACTTGTTTTTGAATCTCTCCTGCAAGTGACCACCCCTAATCCCTTCCAACTAAACTATTAAAAAGATTTTGCAGACTGACTTTCAATTCATTAGTTTTGGAAGCATAAGCTCTCTTACAATAATAAGGAAATTGATCTTGGCATCTAAATTACTTCTGCCTATTCCACACTGGATCTCTTCAAATGACTATTGCCACTAATGCTCTTGTAATTCATATGAGTTACTACATATCTTTTAATCCTGTTAAATAGAGAATAGTGATTATTTAGTTAAGGAGCTCATTGGAAAAATGATCTAAATTCTGCTCTGAATCATTAAACAAAGCCCATAACTGAATTTTGTAACACTGTGGAAAAACTTGTGTGATTATTTCAGTGGGTCAGCAATGAAGATCAATTTCAAATGTATTAAGCTTTGAATACAAGTATGAAGAAGGATGTTATTCTCTGTCACTGTTTCTTATTTTTATCCATGTCACTTTTGAATTAATTTAAAAATTTGGGATTGGATGGGTTTTAAAAAATACTGTCACCCAGTTGTAATTCTTCTGAGCAAATGAAGCATCTGCTAACTCAGAAGGATGACAGTGTGATTACTCACCTGCTCATAGACATATTCCAGTTCTTAATTCAAAAATTCAAATAACTATTTTATTGTATTTTTCTATCAAATATATAAACTTTTTTACTTTTTAATATAGAAACAGATGTTTTGTTTCTCTCTGAAACCCCATTCCCCCCAGTCCCCTAGTGGTTTTTCTGCTGAAAAAGCCTGTATTGCTCTTCACCAAGCATCCAGCAAAAGTAAAGACATTTGAGGAACATTTAAGAGGAATGGTGCAAGTCTGAATTGTGGTGGTGAGTGTGTCTCTTGAGATCTGACCAGTCTTGCAAGAAGAATATTTTTCTATTTACCCGATACTAAATGATGAATCAAACCCTGCTTTTAACTTTGCTTTTCTAAGAATATTGCAGTACCAAGTAACAGAACAGACCATGACAATTGGTTCTGTAAATAACTATTTTCAACATTAAAAAAGTTATAGGAATTTCTTTTTACCTGTTTCTTGAATCAGAAAATGTTTCTGGAACACTGAGCCCTCTAGTGAACCTACCTTGTTAGGTAAAAGAGAATTTCAAACTCAGTGTTAATATCATTGTTAATGCTTAGCCATACATCTTTAGCAAAATTATATTAGGCATATCAAAGCAAAAAAGTATTCAAACAAGCAAAATATGTAAAAAACAACTTCACATTCCCCCTCTCTTACTGCTTTGAAAGAGCAGTTTCATAAAGCTGAAAACAATTAAGAGCTAAATCTTTGGGGAAAAAGCTTTTAAACAGAAAAATGTGAATGATAATTGGGAGCTGCTTAGGAATATTTTACCAAACGCTTCAAAAACCACAAATGAGAGAGAAGGCCATATTGGTTAAAAAAAAAAAATACCACCCAAACAAAACAAAACAGAATGAGACCCTGGCTCAAAGGGAAAGTGGAAACAGATACGAAACAAACAAACAAAATAAACCCAGGAAGAATGAAAATTTATACAAAAATGGAATAAAGGCAACTTTGGTAGTGGTACAAGTCAGAATCACAGAAACACAGAATGGTTTGGGCTGGAAGGGACCTTAATGAGGGTGGGAATTTTTCAACAATTGTTAAGGGAAATAAAAACCCCACAGAGACAGAACATGAAGAGTGTAAGAGGGAAGTTTTAAAATATGTTAAGAAAAGTTGCAATCATATTGTTCCATTGCTAAAAGAAAGTGCTATTATTGTCTATAATAACCCAGAGAGGCAGAACTGCTCTGTAAGTAATCATGTCATCCAATACTTAAGGACATCAAACACATACCATTCAAGTTAGATTTTTTAAAACTAAATTAGTTTGATAAGCCTCCCTGTAAACATTTATTCTAATCTAGAGCTGGGAAAAATTAATACTGTACTAATGTTTTAAAGGAACAAGACAGTGACTGCAGTAGGTGGAGGACTTGTGGGAAGCTGCTGAAGAACTTCTACATGAAAAATGGAAGTCCTGGTGTCAGCATCAATTGACAAAGATTTGCAGCAAACAGCTTCTTCTATCTTGTTTTGAATAAATTGAGATGTTTGGTTGTTAAAGACCATAGCAGTGAAGTGTTTGTCGTTTGGAATTCTGGTTAAGACAAAGAAAGAGGCAATTGGTAATATAGCATAGACTAAAACCTCATTGTGATGGCTCACATTTTAACCGTTTCTGGCAGCTATCAGAGGACAGGTGGTTCCTGTCCTATGATGTATCAATGCAGAAAGAAATTATTAATAATTTATTTTGGTATGGGAAGGTTATTAATCAAAGTATGAAATAGTGCACCAATGCAACAGAGGAGATAATGGCTGAGGGAAAGTGGTGACAATCCTGTGATCAGGATTAGTAAATGGCTCTTCTGAGACATTTGGTTTCTGCCTTTCTATCTACAAAAAATTCATTAGTATGGCCAGAAAGTATTGTCATAGTTTGTCTACTGCTGCTATTCAAGGCAAATTTTTTTTAGGACTTAATTGTGGGAAGCTGTGAGAAGGTCAGGCTAGATGGTCCCTTACAATCGATGAAGTTACAAAGGAAGAAAAGACCATCCAAACCATGAAACCCATAGAGGGAAAGGGAGAGAGCTACCCAGGTTTGAAAATACTGCTGCAGATGTCACAGCTCACAGAACATTTGGAGAGTTTTACGCTAATGTAATCCATCTCCTTAAAAATGACACATCTGTTTCCACTTTCTGTTTCTTATATTATCTTTGTAACATCACTGTAGACTCCATCTGGAACTGAAATTCTCTTTAATTTTTTTAAAGCGGTGTTGCTGATAAAATCTGGCATTGTAATGATTTGAAGGCAAGGGTAAGCTTGGAAAATGGAACATTTTCTGTTTCCTGCCCATGTAACTATGGTCCTTCCCTCTCTGCAGGCATGCATGGTAAAGACATACAGAAATATGAATGCATTTACATTACACGTGTACTGTGAAGGGAAAACCAACACAATTAGATTAAGATGATAGATCCTTTTTTTATTGATAACATTGTACTAATCCTAAAGATGAATTAAAATGTGTATTTGGATAACAGTTTTAAATATTAAAAGGCATGATTCCTAATTTCTTAGTATTAATAATTGTTGTACTGTTCCTTCTTCTTATTACTCATGTTTTAAAATCTCCCTTGGCTTTGTAGTCAGTCCAGTCTGCTGGGGCTTGTTCTTGTCTTACTGCAGGTTAAAGGAATTTTGTCACTGACTTCAGTAAGGGCCAGCTCTACTTTTACTTCTGCTTTGCAGCCTCTTTTAATTTCCTTTACTGTACACATTAGCCCAGAGGTAATATTCCCAATCCTGTTACTGAAAGATCCTTTTGAAATTTCAGCATTTAACTATTTCAGTGGTAGTATGAATAATATTTGTGTGTGTGTGTGTTTTGATGATTAATACTAAGAGGAACTATTAAACCGTATCCTCAAGCTGTTTATCTATGCATTTAACAGTGCAAAATATATTTGGAAGTATAAAAATGTTCTTGGTTAATATGGAGTAACTTTGGGTGTATCTTATTGCATTAAGAAGAATGAATAAATGTGATTACTGGAAAACCTGTTTAGTCTCATATTATGTTTCCCCTAGAGGTCCCAGTACAAAGTCTCCTGGAGTCAATGAAGGCTTGGAGTGCGAGCATTCCTCCAGTGCCTTTGATTTAGCAATAACAGTGACTTATTAATTTTCAGTTGCTAGACTAGAGTGGATATCTTTCCAGGAAAAAATGAACAGTAATACTTTGCTCAGGGAAAAGGAGGAAAAGAAAAGCAATTTAAAAAAAAAAAAAAAAAAGAAAGGATTATATTTTTAAGCAAAAAAAATCTATTGAATTTCCTTTAAACTGAGAGGGAGATAATCAGGAGGGCTTTCTGGTAACCTAGAGGTCTCTCTGTGTCTTTTTCCTGGCTGACTAGTCAGGCACTTCAAACTTTTTTTGCTGGCCAGAAAAGGAAAAAATAAGTAATGCCAGTCATATGACAAAATTTGAACATGGAGTATAAGAAGGCAGCTTCAAGGAGGACTGAAGACCATTTCTTGTCCAGGTTCATAGCTCAGTTTAATTTAGATTATTTTTCCTTATAAAGGAGAGGAAGTATTTTGCAGCGTCACATGTGGTTATAATGGAACTATCTCTAGACTTCTCTTTCTTCTTTTGTTTCCTTGCACTCCCATTTCCTGCCTCAGGTTTGGGAAGGAAATGCACTGCAGCCCCAACACAATGCCTTAGTCCTTCACAGCATGCGGGAAAGGTCTGAGAACTTGTTCATGGTAGTGGCCTGGAAATATCCTTTCTCTCCCTGTGAGAGTTGGCACTACATAACTCATCCTTATGACTTCACTCCTGCTTTTTCCCAGCACCTTATCTATGTGACAACAGCACTCAAAGGCATTTTGTCTCGTAAGAGTCAAGTAGCATCTTGAAGCTGTGTGCATTTTTCACTTTTCCCATCAAAGAGGGTTTTGAAGTGGTTTCATTGTGTCCCAAATAAACGGTTATCCAAAAATGATGCCATCAGTACATTCTATCCATTTAGAACTGGTAATTTTACCCTCTCTCTCCCTCTGTCCTAGGCATGTACTTGTCTAATCTGGATAATCACCCATCAGTCTAACCTAGTGTGCACTTTGATGGATGCAAGTAACCAAGGTCACCACGACCCACAGCTGAAGTGCAAGGAGTAGGTTTATTCCATTATGCTGCTGGCTGGACGATTCCAAAAACAAGAGGAAATACACACACTGTTATGCTCAGTCTGTGTTAGCAGAGGCAAAAAGCTGGGAGGACATTCCCACCCTCATCATCCCCAAGGGCCTGGCGCATGCACAGTACTTCACAGTGCTGTGCTCTTGGTGTGCTTTCCATAACCCCCAGCTCCTCATCTCTCTTCCAAGCCTGCCCATGAAGAATGTTCCAAGTCTTTGGCAGCTTTCTGTAATCCTCTACAAAAACTCCACCTCTCATGACAGAAAACAACCCAAAGCGAGCACAATACACAATTAGCATCCCCCGTCTCAAAGGTCACCTTGAAAGAAGACCACTCTACTTTCCCCTCTTGCCAAATCTGCTTTCAACCCTTTCCCTGCAACACCTAGATAGATAGATTGATGGATAACTATGAAAATGAAGGAGTTATTTTAGAGGTTTTCAAAACATCCCAGACAGCAGTCTATGTTACAGTTCATGGGGGTACTTAACATTTAAAATTCTGTCTTTCAATGAAGACTAAGAACAGAAAATGAAGTTCCAAATCCTTTACAAAGAAAAAAACCAAGAAGTAAACCTTCAAATAGTGGGAAGATTTCTCTTGACTGTAGAGGAGACTAGATCAGCTCTCTGGCCACATCATGCAGTCTAGACTGTCAAGTGATACTGATAAATATTCATAATAGTGTTTAAGATTAAACAGGGCAAACTGGGCATAAATGTATACATGTCTTGCGAAGTTTTTAAAAACCTTGGATGGGAAAAGCTAAACACCCAGCCATTTAATTTTGTTAGCAATTCAAATTGGGCTTAGACTGAAAAGTTCTGAAAGCTGTCAACATTGAATAAGTAACCTGAGTTTGCAATATTAAGGTAGTTGCAGAGAGGGACCCATCACAAAATCTGCCCTGATAGCCAACAGTTTTCAGTAGAGACATCTGCTTCTGTTCTTGAGTAGAGAAGAGGCACTGTCATTCCAAATCACAAGGAGCTAGCTCAAGGATTGCCATTTTAACTCCCTTGAGGCCAGATGTGAAACATTAGGTGGTGTCAAAGCTGGAGCCAATAGGGTCTGGCTGAGTGCTCTGAACTCTGTCTGCTACAAAACTACCATTGCCATATTATTGAAAGAATTTTAAAGTCAGTATAACTTAGATTTACAGTTTATGTCAAGATCCTTTAGAACCTTTCCAGGAATGACATGGAAAACTAAAGTGAAGATAAATTGGAGTGAAATGACTACACCTTAAATGGCTACTTTTTTCCAAGCAGTGAAAAGAGTACTCACTGCAAGTGGGAATCTGCTGTCCTTAATCAAGACTCAGGAGTATAAATTTTCTGTGAAGCTCCTTGAAATTTCCTGTGTTTAAATGAGAGAAATATTTAAGGAATTAATCAAATTTTCTGGACCCCATTATTCATCTGTCATGAAGCAGTCTGAAAATTTTAATTGATTTTAGTGTTTGAGAAAAATTGACCCATGGAAGGAGAGTGTATTATTACTTTTTGTAATCTCACATGCGGAATTCAGTTGTGTACTATATTAAACTCTTTGCCTTTACTTCTTTTCACCACAGAAATGGAAGTGACAACTTTATGTAAAATTTTCCCATTTGCAGAAAGTACAAAGAAATAATACACAAATTTAAAGTTTATTTTTGATAAATTTAGCACTTCTCTATGTTAAAAAATTAGTTTCAAAATAAAAATACTTTCTCATCGAAATGCCAACATTGGAAATGTTTGGTCAGGCTAAACACAAATTTGCAAAAGCCTTGGGTTTGCCAGAAGCTTTCATACAGCTTCTGCAGCTTGTCAAAAAAACTAATCCAGTGTTAGCCTTAATTTGCTCTGATATGAGTGTGAGAGGAAAGTTAAGCCACATGTTTCCATTTGCTCATTCTAAGCCCTTTTATGAAGTGTCCAGTTTCAGTACAATCATATCAGATTTGAGATACCCACAGATACACTCTGAGATCAGCAAGCTGGAAGTGTTTTGACAGGTGGTGATAGGTGTGGATGTGTGCACACACACGCCTTTGGAGGTTTCCTTTGAGGCTACGAATCGTGATTTCACCCAGTTCTACATAAGCCACTTAGTTTTAATGAAAGCTTTGATCACTGATAGAAGAAAATAGTTTTCTTTATTCAAATTTAGAATGCAGATGATGACTTAACAGTGAAGTGTATGCTCAATGCTCACACCCCTGTTTCCGCCCCACTGTGCTGTGCTTTTCCTCTCAACCCAAGAGCATCACATTCTGTTCTAAAGATTGAAGGTGATAAGACATTTAGGCATGTCTTTCAGTACATATCGAACCCAAAAGTTCACTGCTGTCTGTTTCTCAATCTTACTTTGAAAATTTTCAGAAGTCATCAGTTGTGGAAATGATCAAAAGCAAGAGCTGTGACATTACAGAGAAAGATTTATTGCTTAAAATTAAGGAGAATGGTCATTCAAGAATTGCCTAGGGCCAGGGAACCATGATACAATTTCACAGACAATGCAAAATTGATTTTTTGCTAAATTAATAGATAGACTACTAATAAATAAAAACATTTTAAAATATCTTAAATTTAAGAATTTTATGATAATGAATCTCATGCTAGTTAAAGCATATTACACACACACTAGCAACAGAGTCAAATAGCAGGATATTGGCACAACAAGATAGAAAGAAAAATACTAAAAGAAGGACCTGGTCTCATTCCCTGCTCTGCTGTTGGACCAGTGGATAATCTCAGCTCCGGTAAAATCAATGTGGTTTCAAATAAATTAATATTAATTTCGCTGATTCTTGGGGTTTTTTTTTTCTTTCTCTATTTTTTTGCCCCCAGTGTGTGATGCATGAAGAATGAAATCTGTATTTTCATGCATTCAGTGAAGAAATTATGACATTAGCAAATCCCCTCACGTTTGTTAGTCAAGTGATAATCTGAATGGAAGAAAAATTACTCAAAAATGAAATTAAAAACACCTGCAACTGTAGGTGTTTACTCAGTATGGAAATGCACATTTAGATGGATTTCTTATCATTAACTGGGTCTGCAAATTCCTAAATATATAAACATCCCTGTCTTTTCACAGAAGTCTTTGAGTATGACTGGATGCTGGAGTTTCAACCATAATTCTTGATTTCTAGTATGTATACAAGAAAGAACACTAACATTGGGTTTTGTAACTTTTCTCTCTTTGACTATTTGTACAGCATGTAGTCAAACAGCCAGGTCAGAGTGTAAGGAGATCAGCCTCTCTTCTTTTTTGTTTCATATATGGCATGTGCCAGCAGAATGGGCACAATATGAGGGCTGCCAAGATGTTTGTCCACGTTTCTTCCAAAAAGTACTGCTTCTCCTGTATCTTCTGAAGATAAATTACTTGCATTTCCAAAGGTTTGTGCTTATTACTGTGTAACAGTGTTTAGAAGACACTATTGCATATAATAATTTTCTTCAGAGTGGTCTTTCTGAACTCTTCAAAGCATTTCCTTGGGAGACTGCTGTTAACCCAGAGGAAGCCAGGCAGCCAACCAAGACCTGACTGAGTATTCCTCAACCACATTGTGCCACAAAGAGTTGTTCATTGTGCTTATGCTACTACACAGTGCCGTAATCAGCTCTGAAAAAGAAAAGGAACAGAAGGAGTGCTCACCAGCTCTAAACATGATATTCTTGTCTGGCTAAAATTTTTTTACCTTCCATTCTTAAGAAACTTCAAAAAGCTTGTAAAGGTGATGGATAGGAGAGACTTTCAAGGGAGATTTATCATGTGGTTAAACTATATACCCTCTCACACAGGTGGTTTTGGTTGTAGTGGAGAGCTTGTGATATGTTATAGCTGCTTGAGTATTCTCAGCAGTGGATCTGCTGTGATCTCAGAACTCCTGACCAGAAGTCATCCCTCTGATGTGACCCCAGGGGGAGTGATAGGACCTGTGCTTCCAAGGATCATTGATGGTAATTCCAGTCCATCTCCTTTCTGTTATCAGGATGTTGATCTCACAACTCATTTGCTAGTGAAGTAGAAGAAAACCAGCTGCTGTAAGACTGCTTCTGGAACAAGTCCCCTGTTATGCCCACATTCTGCAGTTTGTTCACTCCAAGACAACATTACACTATTTGACCAAACTGGAGAGCTTCCAGTGAGAAGAGATCCAGCTGGGTCCTCGTGTGCTTACACCCCTTCTGGCCAATTGGGCCAGACTAGACTAACCTGCTGTAAAATCCTCTTTACTGAACAAAGTGAAGAAGCTGGCTCTTCAGGAACAACTTTGTCTTCTAAAGGTCTGCTCCTATTACAATCCATCGCCTGCCAAGGCAGACACAGACAGATCTCAGTTTCTTGTTGTGAACATAGGTATACATTGGCATTTTCTGTAAACTGATGACAGAGCAGTTTTGCTTGATAATGCTTTCTGTGCACAGCTTTCCTCCAGAGCTTGACCCAGGCACATCCATGATTTAAGCATGGATGCTTCCCTCCTTGGCTGCTTCTCGTGACTCAAAGTGAAGGCTACGGCTTCCTTCCTGCAAGAGAGCAGGCTGACCAGCTGCCACACCTCTCTGCTGATGGATTGAAGTGTTTTCAGGCCTGACCTTGCATTCCCTCCAGCTGCTACTATGTATACAATTTTTACGAGGCAAGAATAAAGGGATTTAAGGGAAGAAGGAATAAAAGTGAATTTTCAAAGGAAATCCTGCTGTTGGTTCCCACTATTTCCTTCTATTGTTGAATGTCGCACATGCTGAAGTAAATGTCTACTGAGATGGGAATCCCACATTAACTATTGTCATCCAAGTTTGGTCATGGCCAGCAGTTAAATCATTCTTCCTTCTCATTTGAACAGCTGGAGTCTACAGTGGTATTTCAGATATTTTCTGAGTAAGCATGTAAAATGTTTCCCACAGGTCACTGTCCCCTGAAATGAGCCAAAAAGATTTAAATAAAAATGTTGAACCTATTCATTATCATAAACTTTCTGGCAGTTTCTATGGAATTGCATAGAGCAGGATGCTTGCCAAAACAAACAACTTATAAGAGCCATATTTTTTTTCATTCTCTTCCCTATATTTTTAATTTATATGGAACACAATTCAATCCCTCAGTGATGCTGCTGATTTTCTCCCTGATGAGATGACTAGAAAATTTCTGAGAATCCCTTCCAATCCTGAAATGTTCAAATCATTCACCCTTGAAGACATAAATTCAGTGTATGGGACAATCTCTGTTTTTGCATGCTGTGCTTAAAAGAAGATTTAGAGACCTCATTGTGCATCGCTTCTAATGGGGCTATGAGAGTAAGGGGAGTGCTTGGCCCTCCTCCATTGACCATGCATGACATTATCCTTGCAGACCTGATTGTGTTTTCTCTCCTTCAACATGAATTCACTTTACTAGAGAATGTGGGTTCCAAGTATTCACTCTGGTCTGCAGTTCTGTTCACAAAAGACAGAAAAATGATCCCAGTGAGAATCACCCAAAGAAAGAATCCAAGCAATAGAATTATCTATAACGCTTGTTAAAACTGATAAACTATTAATGCTTGTTAACACTGAAGATGCAAAGAGTGGGAGAGTAAAAAGACAAATATCAACCCACTTGCAAAGTGATATAATAGGCAGTGTATTAATAACTATTTTACTTGAAAGAGGGTAAGAATTTAAAAGCTGTCTGAATACGGCCTGTAGATAATTCCTTCAGGGAACAGTCTCCTAGCTGGGTTAAATCTGCTGATTCTCTGCTTCCCACCCCTCCCTCCCCTACAGTAGTCAGCAGCACAGGGACTGAAGTGGGGCCAGCTGTGCTAGGACACGCTGTGAGCACAGGATCCATCTATGTCAACCTCAGCCCTCTGGCTGAAATTACTCAACACATTGGCATTGCTGGAAAGGTTGGTTTTAGAAGTTTCCAGTCACCCCCTCTGCCCTGGTGCCTTGTATCTCCTTGCCGGTGTTTACCATACCCTCAGGTCACACTTCTGTGACAAATTAAACAAAGCTGAGTCAGCGCAGTCATGGTCCCATCTCCACATTTTGCTCCGTGTCTCTCTCCTCCTCTCTTGTACTGCTCCTGGCAGCAGAGTGCCAGCCTACAGAAATTTCTGGTAGCTTTCTGTTAAGCCCTTTGATCCAGTTCTGAGCCACTGGGAGCTGCCAGTGCCAGCAGCAGAGGGGTGGAGATGGCAAGGGAAAGACAGGGATGTTGGTGGCAAAGTTGGTTTAAGCTGTTGAGAAACCTCATGCCCATTGCACAAGAATAGCATATGGGGCTACTCAGTGAGCTGAATTACTGACATGAACAAAACAAAACAAGCAACTCCCAGAAAAACCCAAGGCAAAATCGCCCTCCCCATAAAGGGCTGGTTTTGGTGTGACTGAAGGGGTAGTGAACTACTGCAGAGTTCCTTTGGGGTCACTGAGGTTCTCATTTCACCCCATAAATTTCATCCCATAAATTGCCCCCAGAACTAAGAAGATAATAAAAAAAAGAAAGTTAGAAAGCCTTTTTTAAACTGAAAGTGGTATGGTTTTATTTGAATTGGAGTTGCTAAATTTGAATACTGAATTTTAACAGCCTGTTCAAAGTTATTGAATTTATGTCTTGGTATTCTGCACTACAGTTGAGTCAACAAAAACCTGTTGTGCCTTTCAGAAAAGATAATTAACTCTCCTAAATGTGTTTGCCAGAAATATTGGGGTATAAATCATCCCAACAGAGTGGTTTGAACAAATTAAAACCAGTCTGTTAGAGTGACAACATGCTTACTTAACTCAAGATACAGTAATAAGCTCTTTGATGTTTTCCTAACTGAACCAGATTCCCAAAATTATTTTCTACATTTAATTTTAATGTTTTTAATTTTGTTTCTATGTCTCATTGAAATAAAACCCCATGTGTTTTGTATTTTTAGATGCAGCACCACTCATTTTGGAATATTTTTGGATAAAATATTTAAAATTTTGACAGAATTTTAGGTGGTGGATTGTTATGCTTATTTATTTATTTATTTATTTATGTGAAGGATAGAAGACCTTTCTTCCTTATCAAGTATACAGATAATCTAAGTGGCTGAACAAATATTTCCTTCATCTTTGTTTTTGAACATCTCTATGTAAGGATAACATCTTGTGTTAAGAAGCTGTGTTAATAGTTAAGTGGATCTTTTAACATTGTACACCTCCACTTCCCAGGACAGGCAACACAGCAGAACTGTCCTTAGTACTGTTCTGCATCTTTTTATTTTGCTGTTTATTAAAGAAGGACATTATGACATATCACCTGCCTTGCTGGGTGCCTAATTATGGATTTTACCCTGCTTGTTCAAGGGTCTGTGCATCTCTCCCAGTCTCATTTATTCTGTTCCATTAGTACCCATATCATGAGATGTTTTAGTTTTCAGAGGAACTTTCAAGTGAATTTCCAGAAGATGAAAATGCTCCATGGTACCTGTTGTTTAACTATGCTGGTTTGGTTTGACTGTATGGCGTTATTTCTTTAGTACAGCCATGCCTTTGTGTTCCTGTGTCTTGACATTAAAGCAGAGCTGCCTGTCTTTTGTAGAACACAGTGGCTAAAACAGCTGCACTCCTATTGGGGATGGCAGCAGCACTGTATAATAGGTGTGGGCATCAAAATTTAGACAGTTGCATGCCTTGCACCTTTTTCTTTAGGAAAATAATGGATGGTCAAGATGTTAGTAGCGTCTTTAAAAGAAATAGCATCATTTGAAATGAATGGAAGAGGGGTGTGCCTGGTTCTCACACTCTGAAAAGAAACCTCCAGAGCTCTAAAAAATGGGATTCATCACAGGGCACAGCTATGTCCAAATCCCTTCCCTGCTCAGATGATTTCAAAGAAACAAATGAAATTCAAAAACCAGCCTTGTGGCACAGTGACCTGGAAGAGATGTGTTCTGCTGAGATTTATGCTTCTATCTGGGTAAAAATTCTTTCTGTTTTCTGTCCTAAAAGAAACAGCAGCTACACTTATAGACAGGCTGTGGGTGCTGGCTCCAGGGTATTTCTTTCTTGAGTGAAGGAAAAAACAAAGAAACCCCTAGTGGAGGTGAGAGAGGATGTGAGCATTTTTAGTGCTTTGCATTATATTCTTCTGTTAATTGTCAAACAATCCTCATTCTTGTTCTATTCATAGACTACTTAGCAGAAAGCAAACTGTAATAGCATCTGAGAAATCCATAGGCAAAATAGACTTTAAGGCTCTTTTGAGCCAAACCACAAAACATACAATTTATTATGTTAATTTGAATTAATGTACTTTGACAACAAGATTCAGAGTTGCAACACTTTAAGTGGAATAAATAACAGAGGCTTGTTTTCACTGTTTCTAAACTTCTGCTGTTCCCAGTAAATTCAGCAAGAAAACAGAGCATTAGAGAAGAAAAGGTTTTTCCCACACCCATCCCCAGTTCACACTTCAGAGCAAAAAATCTCCCCAAGATAACTCATAGTCTGTGCTTCAACTAAATATACAATAAAAATCACATTGGATAAGCTAATTACCAAAGTCTCAGGACAAGAGTTTAAGGTGCTGTTGGTTAGATCCCAAACCAGGGAATTTATCTTACATGTATCAGAGCACAGTAGCTGTGCTCTCCCATGTTCCATTGAGTTTATCAGATGACAAAAGTGTTTTTCTGTAGAATTATGCTACGGAAAGAGAGTGCCCGTCCAGAAGCAATGGAGAGTCACTGGTTTACTTTATTTTCTCTTATTACGGTAGTATTGAACAGGTTCTTCATGAATTCTTTAATGTGTGTTTTCTGTGGCAAGTATAGCGTCTCTAGAGCTATTTCAGAGGTGCCAGTTACTGCTGTTTTCCTCAAATGCATATGCATCCTAGGAATGATCCTTCTCTTATTCTATATTTATGACATAAAATTGTCATTTCTAATCTTAATTTGTAATATTTTTATTATTACAGTTATGAATTGCCGCTTCTCTTTCCCCGGCTAGCTGATGTTAAGGGAGGGGGGGCGGCAGTTTTTCCCCCTGGAGCTCCATTGAATCCCAGTTGTCAGTTGTTTCGGTGCAGTTTAAAACACAGGCAGTGCACACGGGTCCCAGGGTAACTTTATTTGATGACAAATTTCCCCTTTCTCTTCCTGGGCCCCGATTAAGGGGCCAACAAAGACATATCTCAGGGGAAAGTCAGGGGCAGACCCAACTTCCAACAAATCAGGAGAGTTGGGAGTAAAAACCTAGGCGGGGAATAACAGTAGTGAACCAATAAACTTCCAAGGAAGAAAAACAGTTTTAGGAAATGGGTAAAGTTTGGAGAAATAGAAACTAGAAACTATCTGATGACATCTCTGGGAAAAGGGTGGAGACAAAAGAAAAACAGCCCCAAGAAAAACCACTAAATCACAAATCAAACCATAGACCTACTGATAAAACAAAAAGCACGATACAACAATGAATTATTAAGATTACAAATAATATATTTTTCAGAAGTTCCTGCCATCCTAAAGCATAGAAGAACATTAAAAAATTTACTGATGGAAAGTTACTTAAAGCACAACAAAACATACTTCATTCCCTTTCATATAATTGCTTTTATACATTTTGGTTTTATATTGTACTTGCTCTCAGTTTTTGAGATTTATTCTGGGAATTTTTTGATTTGAAGCAACCAAGACAAGATGGTACCACTCAGCCTTACAGTGCAGAGACAAAACTGTGCTAGGCACAGCTTCAGGAGCCTTTCTTATAATTTTTAAAGGACTTGAGAATAGGCAGGGGAGAATGTAGTCTCTGAAGTTCAGCAAGGCTGGCAGTTGCCTGAATCAAGCGTTTTTATGCTGTTTGTGAGGTTGAGGTGTTGTTCTCTAATCTGCCAGTAAGGATCTTTGTTCCTTAAGTAATTTCTCTTTGATTTGACTGAACTGAAATCTGAAAAACAAATAATAAAGGTGTTCCAGATAGAAGGAGATTTGCAGTCTGTGCTATCAGTGGACATGTAGCATGTAGCTGTGTATGAGCTTATGCCTGCCTGTGCTATGAAATGGAGAAGAGTTTGGAAATAATCCTCAGGTGCAGCACTTTTTATGACGCTTCAATATTAATGTAAAGTGAAGTTGACGGTGTTATCTACATGCAGTCATAACACAGCAAGATTACAAGGGTAAAAGGCCACGACAGCTGCCTATTTGCCATTTCACTCACAGGCTGCCTATTTGCTGTTTTCACAGCAAGATTACAAGGGTAAAAGGCCACGACAGCTGCCTATTTGCCATGCTGTTTTGACTCACAGGCTGCTGCAGCTTTCACCAATACTGACTAAACCTCACTGAAAATTCTGACTACTAGCTGGAATAAAAGGGTCAGAATCTCACCCCTAAAGACTAAAAGATAAAACCCATAGGCTGAACTGCTCAGTTCTTTATTGAGCTTGAGTTGTGGTGACATTTTTCTATTAAAATCTATACCAGAGTATGCATATATGAAAATGGATGCATATACGAAAATGTATGCATACATATTTCACATCCTGAATATTGTTCTCCAAAGAATGGCATACTTTTGCTCCAACAGCTGAGGAAAGTAATTGATGAGGTTTAGATGTTTAGAAGATTAGCTGCCAAAGTCTGGTTTTAGTTAAACCTCTAATAAAGAAAATAGTTCTATATTTTCTGTGCAAGAATTTTGGTGTGGGTGCCCAGAAGGCACCATGATGTCTTTTTCTTTTTTTTGCTTTTTTTTTTTTTCAAATAAACAATCTTCTTCCCTTGAAACTGAAAAACCTGACAGCTGCTATTCAAAGATAATATATAACACTAAACATTCAGTGAAATATTCTTAGCACCAACGTTACTCTTGTTAACATTAGCACTGACTATGTGAAAGATTAAGACAGTAGGGACATTCCAACTATTAAAAAAATCACTGTCACTGAAAAAACAGGTATGTGAATCTTAGGAATGCTCATCTAAAATTTGGGAAAAAATATATGCATTAAGATGTGTTGAGAAGCTTTAATTATAATTAGTTTGATGACTGAGTCCTGAATATAATGTCTATCTCTTCAATATATGTTTTTTTGTATTTTGTTGGGAAATTGTCTGCTTTTTTATACATGGCCTAATACTGTATCCTTTGTTTCAGGGAGTGGTGTTTAGCCATCTAAATAGCTGGGATTAAGTGCATGCCTAAATACTGATGCTGAACTACTTGCATAAGGAGCTACCACTCTGGGAATAAAACAGAATTGGGTGTAGAATTATTTGTTTATTACTCATCAGACAGAATTACTTGACCACCCAAATGGAGTCCCTGAGGCTGTATCTGAAAGCCAGCAGTTAAAAAACCCAACCAGATTACTCTCTTATAAGTGGTCTGTATAGTGGATTTTTAATTTAGTTTTGTTCTGGAGAGATTTTTTTACAGTTTATTAATGACAGTGTTAAGAAAAGAATATTTGAACTTAATTAGTGATGTAAGATAATACATATAATTACAATATGAAGAGAAGCTAAAATGTCGGTACACACAGTGGCTGTAGCTATTCCCACAGTAATTAGCCCACATATAAAATGACTTTTCAGACCAAATTCTTGAAGTTAGTGACACATTTGGATAGCTTTCTAAAACTATGAGAACCTCACTGGCGCCATCCGACTTCCTCTGAAGTCAATGGAAATTTTGCCTGCAACTTCACTGGCAGTAAACAACGAGAGTTTGGAAAACAAGATGAAAGCTTTGCCATTAGTGAGTCATGAAATCTGGAATCAAACTCCTACAGTCTTCACGTCCTTCAGTCTCCATGTAAGCGTACAAAGCAGAACTTCTGAATTCTTTCTTTTCCAGCAGTGCTGAGATCAGAGCAGTTGTGTAGTACACTCACATATGTGAACCCTTAAGCAAAGGCCCATGCTGTTGTACCCAAAACTCTGATTCTGCATTCCTGCCTTTTTGAGCCTGATGTTTCTCATGTATGGCTAGAGATGTGGGTGCTCAGAGCCTAGAATTTTGCAGAGGTCTGGCAAAACTGTGGTCGCCTCCATTGATTTCTCTTGTATTAAAATAACTAGAAACAAAAGTCATAGTTTTTATACTCTAAATGTTTTCCTAAGTAGCTTTTCAGCAACCTGAACAAAGAAAAACTATGGTCCAAAAAATTCTGAGGGAATTCCTTGGAATAAGCATACACATAGAACACGGGATTAACGCAATTAACAACATAATTTTTCAGAGTGAAAGGACTTTTCTTTGTAAGGTATAAAGGGAAAACATTTTCCCACACAAGACCCCTTGTTACTCAGAGAGTGAAAAATGCTCATGTCAGGATAGAAGACAGGAGAAAACATGACTGGCATGGAGTTAAATCCCCTGTGAAAGTACTTTAGGAAAGGCCACTTCAATAAGTGCACGATTGTGCAAATAAGGATTTCATCCAATAGTCTGCCATGATTCTCTGAATACAACAGTGGTTCAGTTTGAATGTATTGTGCATATACTGCAAACTGGATGTCAAGGCTCTCTCTTCAGACAAAGCCTTATTGTTTATTAAAATGTTTCATAAGTCCTTACTGTGGGAGCAACAAACCTCTCCTCCCCACCAAAGCCAGATCCCGTTCAGAGCACGATTTGGAATGCATGTCCTTTTTAATTTAAAGTACAGAATAGCCTCTCTGTGGTCTGTGCTAAAAATCCATCTGAATGCAATATCTTTTCCCTAAGCTTAAATGGGCCATGATGTTTTGTGTCAAAATAAAAGCATACAGTAACCCTGACGGTATGCTCTGGCCAAACCATTTTCTGTCTAAAAGTGGAGGAGGATTTAGAAAGAAAGAATATTCTTGTCCACTTCTTAATTTACCTTATTCTGCCCATAGTATAGGTAAGTATAACTTTATTCAGGACTCTGATAAGTTTTTGCTTCACTGTTTTTTCTCCAGAAGATGTTGAAGCAGAAGAATCTCCCCATACATTGGATCTACCATAAGCACCATCATTGCAGGCCTTCTATACTGGGTCCCTCAAATGGCAGCACAGAAGTAGTGTGCTCCTTCTCCTTTTTCTGGGATTTTGTTCCTTTGCAGCGCCAGAAATGCTACAGAAGCTGTAGTATAGCAGATTTAACCCTCACATTTTCTCCGTTTTAATCTTTTAAGTAGAAATGTGAAGCATTTGGTAGAGATGTTATTTCATCATAAGTCTCCTGTAATTACTTAGACTCTTAAGACTATTTTCATTGTTCTGGTAGCCTGAAATGTATTTCTATGTTTTTACTTACAGTACTTAGATATATTAATTCATGAGTATTAGGGTTAAAATCTTGTTTCCATTGGTAAATGGAAATTATTTATGGATAAAATTATTTCACAGGGAATCAGAAGCTGTAGAGTGGCTAAAAAGTATTCTATTTTTAGTTGATACACAATGTCACACATTTGTATTGAATCACGGCCCACTGATTCCCTTACTGTTTACTAAGAGAGCTACACTTAACACTGCAGCCCATGGGTTAAACAGCTCCCTCACTGCTGGAGAAGTGGGATGTATAAACTCTTGGATAAATGGCACTACAATTTTAAAGGTTAAAAACATTTTCATGGAATTTAAAATAACTCCCTTTATCTAAGAAAATTGTTTGGATTCTTGATTTCACTGTTTTCCAAAGTCTTTTGATCCAAACCAATTCTGCAGGTGGCTGGGGCTTTATCATATTACCCTGTCATTTCCCTGAGAATAGGAACATTACTCAAGACAAAATAACTTCTCTGTTATTTATTGGCAGGGAAAGGGCAGCAGAAGGTGTGGTAGGAAAAGGACAAATAGAATCCCTCAGTGACCCATACCTTATGCTTTAGGTCAAAGACTTCAACAAAAAGTTACAGGACAGCAGGATAAGGAACTAGAAATTTAATCATAAAGTGTATCTTGGATAAATGTATGAAACAAAGGATTCTGCCTTTTCTTCCTCGGAAGTATATTTTAAACATAAATATAAACCAGCGTTTTTCTTCTGAAAAACCTCAAACCCCAATGCAAGCACGTTCAAAAATAACTCCTGGAGAGAACAGCTCAACATAAACAACAATGGCCCACAAAAAGCATTTTTGGGCCATTGATGGACTTTCCATTTTTCTTCAGAATGACAGCTCAGGAGAGCTTCCAGTTGTGTTGGTATGTGCAGCTCATCAGCTAGAGAAGGAGCGCTGTCATGTATCCCATCAAAAGGAGAATGCACCAACCTCAGCTCCCCAAAGTCACTTATGGGCTGCTGCATGGAAAATGTCCATCCCTGAAAGCTTGCACATTTCAGCACAGATTTCTGCCTCTCTGGAAGTACTGTGTGACCTCCCAGTACAGCAAATGTGCAAGGAACTGGTTGCTACTGTGGGAAAGCAATGTGCTGTGCTCACTGCCTCATGACAAAAGGGAAGATTACTTACAGGTTACCTTTTCTTTTTTTTTTTTTTTTTAATTTCCCACATCTCAGCTGTAGAATCACTGTCTAATGTTTGCTTTTATCCTAAGAATCACATAGGTTTTGATTGAAATTAATAGTTTTCACCAAAACCTTTTCCTTGTGCCTTGCAGGAGGCTGTTTATATCACCTGTTTTACTTTGATGGCTTAATCACCTGAGCATTAAGCTCTTGCTTGCTAAACTGCGATTTGTCTGGCTGTCTGGTTTTCTTCATCCTTCTATTATCTAGTAATATCACAGGACAGACATGAACGTGTATGAGTATGAGTAAGTACCTGGGCAGCCTGGGTGTGGGAATGAGGCATTCTCCTGGTCTCAGTGGGAAAATGGTGTCTTACCTTTAGTAGCTTTTTTCTTGGAAAGGAATAAACTTCTTTTTCTTAGTGAAATATGTACCCTTCCTGCCCTGCAAACCATGGCTGGACAAAACTCCTCAGGCAATTAGCATGGAGGGTGCTGAGGAAGCATATCTGAGGGGGAGTTGACTTTAATTTGGGCTTTTGAGGCCAACTGTAGTGTTTCTGCCTTTGTTTAAGGATCCAGTCAATACTGTCACAGTTCTTTCTTCCACTACGTGCCTGCTTTCCTCCTGACCTTTGCCTGGCCAGAGGAAGGAGAGGAAGGGAGTGGCAAGAGATCTTCATACCCAGAAAACATTTAATAAATCACCACAGCTTTGTTTTCTGCATTGTGTCCACGGAAACACCCACAAAATGAGAATCCGCTCAACTACAAAACACCACAGGAATGCCCTGTTCCTGTACAGTGTATATAAATTGGGTGTCTTTACTTAAAGGAAAATTAGGAGTTTATAAACAGACTTTCACAATCACTTAATATCTCCCCCTGAAAAATCCTGCACGATATTTTTTTTTAGTAAGGCATATGTTATTTGATGAACAAAGGAAGCTTTTGTACTAGTGTGATTTAAAACTTTGTGAGCATTTTCAATCACATTCCTTGTATTACAAGGGCTCAAGAAAATACAATAAGAAATTAATATTTACCATGGCATTTATTAAATTAAATGCATTGAGGGATGTTTCAGCCTAAAAGGTATGTGAGATTATAAAGGTTAGATTCCAATCTGAGCCTAAATTTAATTCGTGTACTGAAAGAGCCATGTGTGTGTCCAAAACAGCACAAAAAGCCTTCATGCTGCCTCTTCTCTTCTCTTCTCTTCTCTTCTCTTCTCTTCTCTTCTCTTCTCTTCTCTTCCCTCCCCTCCCCAATTCTCTCCCAGTGACTGATGCTGTTGCAACATCCCCGCTTTGCCCTGCCAGGTACCAGTCCCCACCTCTCACGTCAGGGGCTGTGCTGTTCAAACAGAGCTCGCTGTGCCCCTCTGTAATTAATGGTGACAGCTTTCCAAAGAGAAGGAGGGCCTGCAGCATGGGCTGGCCTACAGCCTTTGACTCAAGCCTTTTGACTTATTTACGCAGGACATATTTTTCCCGCCTACTCCTCTATCAGAGGGGTGAGTCAGGCTCCTGTGCACGTCCATAACATCGTTAGGGAAGCTGCCTCATTAAGCTCAGTATGGCGACACACATAAACCTTTTCAGACTGTGGATGCAGGACTGCAGGCCTTGACTCTGATGTGGATATCCTTTTCAGCATCTGACTGTATGTCTTGATCTAGAGTGAGATTCCTCTGTTATTTGGGGCTTCTAAGTATAACTAAAAATGCCTCCAGGCAATAAAGAATATGGATATCTCCTGGTCTGTCAAAATAAAAAAAGAAAGGGAACAACTCACTGCTCTACCAACTTAGAGTTAATCTTATGTTTCTAGCGAGTAAAAATGGTTGAATATGAACCCGCCAAGGCCACATGTTCCTAACACGTGTTGCTTCTGCATTTAGCTGCCAAAAAACATGTCTGTGTTTGACTCCAAAGGTGTTGAATAGTTTCTTCAAAGACTGAAGCATCTATATGAGGTCTTGAGGATAACAGTTTTGCCAGGTCTCATGATAATAGAGAAGCAAATCAGGACAGCTGAACTCTTCTTCCTTCAGGGTCACTGGGATAGCAAATTCTGATTCTGGTAAGAGAGGAGTAAGTTGAAAATTTGCCATCTCTCTCTAAACCAGAGAATTTCACCCTGGTGACACTATGTTAGGTACACATAACATTTAACTTATCTCAGCAACGGTGCTTTTGTTTTCTGGTTTGAGACTTGATGTTGCCAAGGTTTTCTGTGTTGTACAGAGCTGTGGGAAGGGAGTTGAACACTGCAAATATTTACTATAGGCTTTACCAGCAATTAAACTTTATATTAGTCCCTCCTTCCTGAGTAGTGTCAGATTATAAAGGGCCTGAAGTTATATTCTAGCACTGCAGAAGGCACAGAGCATGGGGTCTTTGTCAGCCATATATATTTTATGCAGATACAGGTTAGGACTTAGATAGTGGTGGGGAAACCAGACAGATGGAATACTTTTTTTTTTTTTTTAATCAGGAATATTATCCTGCATTGCAATTCCTGCCTTACAGCAAGCCTTTCTGCCTTAAGAGACAAATTCCTATTGCAGGAATGAAAGCAGAAAGCAAGCTCCCCTTTATACAATGGCCTTTCTAAAAGTCTAGCATCCCAAACTACAAACAGAGCAGCATTTCTTCAAGGACTGGAATCAAGACTGTGCACCAGAAGCAAAAAACCAGTGAAATTCTGTAACATGTTTAACGATACCATTAGGTCATACTAACATTAAGATAATTGTGTTCAAGACTTTAGTTTTCTTTATATTTTTATATTTTAGATTTAATAAACTAATGTTTTTTTTCAAATCAGAAGTTATGTAGACTCTGGAGGTATGAAGAGGAAAGTGAATAGTTTTTTGAGTGAGATGAAATTTATGTTCATCATCTCTGAGAAAACAAAGCAGATCTCTATCATAGTGACTGATTAGGGTGAGGAAGGGAACAAGACCTGGAAGAAATGAGGTTATTTCAAAAATATTTGTAGAAGAAATGGAAAGGCAAGGGCAAAGGGGTCCTTTGCTGGCCCATCACACCACAAAGCCAGGCCCAGAGCACTCCTGGCTCCCCTGCTCTGATGGCAAATAGATTTGAACAAGCTGTGACCACACCAGGCAGTAGCAGGGAGGGCTTGTACAGAAAAACCTGCGACCCTTCCCTCCCCACTGTTCTGGCACAACATTGTCCCAATGTCTCTGTGACTCCACCTTGTAAGCAAACTTAGGCACCATCCTTCCTATTCACTTCCCAACAAACCCACGGTTTTTCTCCAAGGAATGTTGTTACGGAAGATGCAGTGCCACTATTTACTATATTCAGAACATTGACACCAAGACTAGTCAGGATGGTAAAGGTTTTGCACTAGCCAAAGAGATTAGTGTATTTTTCACGTCATCTGTCAGCTTAATTCTATCCTTTCCACCACAAAAATATATTTGTCAAAGGACAGCTTGTCTATTTAGTCTCTTTAGAATTACTCTCAGCTATTGGTGACAACAAATCAAAATTATTTTTTGCCAAATGAAATTGAAGCTGCTGCCTAAGGCATTAATATATAGATGGCTTGACCATTCAGAAGAGAAATGCCACATCAGCTGCTGGGAGCTCTTACTACACATATAGTTAGAGCAAATTATCTGTAAAAAGAAGCCATATGAGAGAGGAATATTATTTTTAATTTTTACTATGGTTTCATTACTTAAAATCAGACTTGATAGAATCTTGCTTTATGATACACACAAAAATTTCCTGTGATACTTGCAATGGGATGAAAAAAATCTTTCCTCAGAAACGTCTTAGGACTAATATCTTCTGTTTACAGGTCCAGCAAACACCTCTGCTTCTTCTGCTTCGCATGCTCATGTAGGGACCCGGAAGAAGGGACTTTGTGTTGGTAATTAGGACGTGCTCTGTCCAGAAGAGGATAACATTGTACAGTACCATTAACACAGCCTGGTCATGGTGGTTGCACACCATTCTTCCCCCATTACAGCTTCAGGGCTGATGGTTTCTGTGCTGTGCACTGCATAGCTCTTTCTCTTCTGCTTTTTGAACAAATATCTTCTTTACCTCGCTACTGGCATTCCTTATGTGGTGCTGTAGCCAAACAAAAGAAGATAAAATTTAATATTTTCAATGGTATGCCATATACTCACAGTTTGCATGATTTTAAAACCAATGACTTGAAACATGAAAGTTCCCAACAGAACAGTTTCTTTCCAAAGGGTACTCTCCCTGTAAAAGAGGTTCTTTCCACTTAGCCTGGTCCCATCCTCTCCCTGTTGTCCCAAAATCTGTTTCTCCTCATAAGATCTGTCCTTATTTATGCTTGCATTCTTTATTATACCTAATTATAATAATATAACCACATAATATAATAATATCTAGCTGTAGTTCTACATCAAATAGAAAGATTTTTGTAGAAGAATACAAATTTTCAGTGCAATAGGGAAATGAAAACACAAGCTCACTTGAAAGAAAGCAACATTTTTGCTTTGTTAGCTACGCATATCTACTAGTACATTTAATGACTTATTTTTTAGAGTTTGGCATTAGATTGAGTTGTTTAGCAAGCAAGTTTTTGTTTCCAATGTTCAGCTGAAGCTAGACCAAAGTTAGTTAAAAGAACACTGGACACTCTAGGATTCAATAGAAAAACTGAAAGTTCTTAATCAAAGACACATCTTGGCTGAGGAAAAAAAAAAAAAAAGAAAAAAGAATAAATAACTATTTCCTTCTTACCTGCTCCTTGGTTGGGAATAAAAAAATTGATGCTATGCTCAAGGGGAAAATAATATAGGTTTGGTAAACCTAAGAGGAAATATTTTTAAAGTGGGGAGGGGGGGGGAAGAAAAAAGTTTCATTTGAATTGGAGTTTTTTTTTGATGAATGAGAGTTTTCAGTCTAAATTTAGCATTTTCTTCAGAAGCATCCTGCTCTTCTATAAATGACTAAGACTGTGTACACACAGGCCTTCCTGAATGGGATGTTTACTTGCAGATGCCAAGATGTCCTTCAGACAAATATCTAACGCAATATTATAGAAAGTGGATGCAAAACTAACTCTTGCTATCAAGGACAGCCAGCTGGCCCCCATGCGTCCAAGCCAGAGAGAGATCCAGACGAGAGAAGCTGACGGGAGGTCCATCCTTCCCAAACTGCTATGGCTGTGAACATCTTAAAAATTCCTCTGAGAGTGGTTTTGTTTAGAAATTCAAGAATTTAAGATTTGTGCTTTTAATGTGTGAAGTGACTGTGCCCAGAGTGTCAGTACAGAGTGAAATCCCTCTATGGAAGCCAAATTAGATTTAAGTGGTTTTAAGCACAAAAACTAGAAGCTGTTTCTTGAGTGGTGACAACACAAAGCAGTGAAGGAAATCAGGTCACACAGAGCTGGGATAAGGTTTTGATATGGAGGACCCTCTATTCAAAGCACAAAAATTAGATCTGTTTTTGGGAGTGTCTGAGAACTCAGAACTGCAGCTCCAGGAAACAGCAGGGCAGCCTTTGAGGAGGTCAGACCCAGAAAGTAACATACACTGTGCTGCTGTGTTTTGCTTCAATAGTAACAGAAATCTAAAAATACTTCTTTTGTGTCATTGAAGTTTTCTGCAACCACAATTAATCTCACTTTCCAATGCAAAAACAGAAGCACCAAATTTTTAAGGCACAGAGATACCAAGTTTGGTTGTAAATGCAACAATATTTGTCAGAGAGCATTTTGTTAAGATGCTATTGAACAAGTAATCTCAGAAAGTGTAAAGTGGCAGAGACAATCAGACCTTAGAATTCATTTGCCTCTCCTCTGAGAAAACTTTCTTTCCTTTTTCAGAGCTCTAAATGTGAGATGAAATTTACTGAGGCAAAAATTGTATTTTAAAAAAGAGATACCTTCCTGCAAACTCTTGTCAGAATCACAGGAGTGTCTGTCATGTTAATAATTTTAATATGAACACTTTACAGCTGCAAAGAGAACCTTGGAAAGCAACCACCAAATGTCTTGGATTTGGATGTCAGAAATAACCTGATCATAATCTCAACCACTGGATCTAAATATTTCTTGCTGATGATCTCCTAAAAGAGCTCTTCTACATTATCTGATCCTGTAACTATAAACTCCAGAAATAGCCAACATTTCTGTATACAAATAGCTATTGAAACACTGAAATGTAGTGTTTCATCTTCATGCAGTTATTTTAAATTTTAAATCATTGCTTCTCAGTCAAAAAACCTAAATTTTTTAGTGGAAGAATGTTTCCATTCAATGCTCCCAAATTTTATTTAACATCGCACTTCATATTCACAATAGCTATTATTATAATACTTATTGTTAACATGTTCCTTGTGTCTTTCCTTTTTGCAAATTTGAGTGTTCTCAAAACTTCTGTGACTTTAAAAAAAAAAGAAAAAAAAAAAAAAAAGCAACCCCCCCCCCCCCCCCCAAATGGGGAGGAAACTATTACATTAGGAATAATATATTTTTGGGTTTTGTATACTATATTGCATATACTAAGCTGAAAGAGGCTTGTTCCATTCTATCACAGGTAACTGTTTATAGACTTCAGCTTTTCTCCCCTCTTCTTGCAAATCTCACTCTATTTCTCCTTTTTAAATTGCACCTATTAAACACCTAGTGAGATGGAGGTGGTTTGTGTCTCATTCATCTCCTGCATACACATCCTACAAAGCAAGGAGTAATTGCTTCTTTTGCTTCTCCATCCCCTTCAGCTAGTTCTGTGCCTTCTAGGATTATTCTTCCTTCCAGCTGGTCTTCTGAATATTCTTTGAATTTCTAACATTAGCCTTACCCCCATTCCTGATTTACATTGTGTTCTTTGGGCTCCTGCATGCCGTTCTAATTTTCTGCTACATGCCATCCCCTCACTTTCCCTCTGTCTGCAAAGCCAGGTTTAGTGAGCTTTGTGAGATCTATTTAATCACTAAAAAAGCTGTGCAGTCCAGCAGTAAATGTAATATGTATTCCAGAAGGCCTACAAACAAGTTTTACTTGGCACTCACAGCAATGAGGTAAGAGGATAAAATGAGTTTGTGGTCACATTACCAGACCACCAGCAGTGAGTTATGAGAAAAGTAGACCCATTTTAATTAGGAAAAATATAAAAAGTTTACATGAGAGCCATCATTCTGGTCTTCTATGAACCACAAGCTGTAATTATAAACCCAAAGTATGAATTTTCTTAGCTTTATTCTTGGATTTTAATATCAGTGTGTGAAACAAAAGTTGAATTTCTTTAGGTTATTCAAAGTATGCCTTTATTAAAGAAACATTTTTTCCAAAAAAACCTGCAGGAGATTAGACTTGATAATCTATATGGTCTCCTTTAACTCCCAAATTGGTCCATGCCATGCTATAAATCTGTGCAGTATAGGTTTTTAATTATTTCCATGTAAGTAGAACTGTACATCTTAAAAATTGAACCATTTGTCTTGTGTAAGGAGGGAATTAAAATCTTCAACATTTCTCTGAAACAGTTGTGTCCTGAGGAGTTGTTTAATTTTTACAGTGAATTTATGACAGGATGGACTGTTGCTTGTGCTGAGTGAAGGTGATTTCTTATCATGCAGGAGTTAAACGCAATTTTTTAGTCTGGTATTGCAATGATAGGATCAAACTTTTACTTTGAGGAATTGCTCAAAAGATAATGAATTTGATAAAAATATTCTCATGTAACACAGTCTCTGATGTTTATTTACATCAGCAAGGATATGGCTAGATGGAAATAATTCAATGTCGTGTTAGAAAGGTGAAACTATCACCAAACTAGTTGGTATGAGTCTGTGGCATAGTGCCACACTTTGCTCAGTCACTAGTAACCAACTTGGTTTCCAGAAGGAATGTAGCTCAATAAACATGATGTGGTACCTGAATTATTTAGCCTCAAAACTGGGTTTTCTGATGATAGTGGCAGTCTTTGCTTTCTCTGAAGCTATAACTGTTTAGCCATCTTCTTCTTAGCAAAAACATGGACCTACGTTTTCTAAGAATGTGTAATCTCTTTGCCAAGTACATCTACACCATAATTTATAGGAAAATATAAAAGAAAATATGAAAAATCATTACTGTGGTAGATTTAACATCTGAAGCAATGGAACTGTGGGACCTGGGGTAAACTAGGAGTAGAATACTGGCTATTAGATGTAGGGGAAAACTCTCCTGAAGGTGAAGGGGCATCGCTATTGGATAGCCTTTCTTGTGCACCTGTTCCTCTTGTAGTGGCTGTCATGACACTGCCCATCTTTAATTCAGTCATGATACTGCCCATCTTTAAATCAATAATTCAGTGATTTGGACACTCATGTGAATGTAAGATAACCAAACTAATTTCCTCCTACTGCTTGCTGAATTTTGGGTCTTTGCCAGCTTGCAAGCAAATGCAATGAACTTGTGATAATTCTATCAATGTACATAACTGCAGAGGAAGGGACAGGCAATGACTGAAAGGAAGAGAAATCTCTTGTTGAGGTTGTTTTACTTCGATTAGACATTTGTGGTCTCACAAAAGTGACTTCCATAAAGATGCTTAATGTCACAAAATTCGGAGAACGAGGAAATCTGGATTTCCTTCGGTCAAAAATAATTTAGGTTATTCTACAAGATGGCACAGATTTAATAACAGGGACTGAGAACCATGTGAGGAAGACTTCTATTCAGGATGCTATAGTGCTTGCTCAGAAATTTTGCCTGTATGTACTTGGTCTTCTGTACTGGGTGTCTTGAAAAGCTGTTTGTGCAAGGCTCTGCGTGACCTGCTTAGTCTGGTGCCATCAGCACATTCCATTGCTACAGCACTTCTCCTCTGGCTTCTCCCACTGGTGCTTCCACTGCCCTCGATGGGTAGGATTTTTTAGAGTAACCTGGGATGTTCATCAGTATGACTGGGAACTCAATAAAACCCTAGGTCCACAAAAGGAAAAAAATGGAATTTTTCTAAATGACATTTCAAAGTAAGATTTTTTTGGTCTTGCTCATGTAAATTCATTTCTGTTCACAATGAAGATAAGATGCTAAAAGCTAAGGGACTGGTCTAAATTGTTTTTCTTGATGAAAACAGAAGAATGCATTGTCTAAGGTAAAGAAATGGAATCCCAAGGCTTACTGTTTACATCCTGATCATAATACATCCTGATCCTGACTAATAATTAATTTCAATGACTTATCTGGTAGACAAGACCAGTAATTGTGAAAATAGCTATCTCCTTCTTTAATATTTTTCTCTGCTTCAGGCTAAGGAATTCACATTTATTTTGAAAATAGGTCTTGCTTCCTTGAGTTGTCCTTGGAAGATAGTCCTTGGAAGAATTAGTGTTTTGCATATTATAGCGTTTCTTAAATCTTTAATTATTTCCTTACACTTCTGTCCCCATATGTGATCTGTAGTTTCACCTCTCTTATTTTCATTAGCCAGAGAACAGATTTTATTTTCTGAGTTCATTCGTTTATGTAGCTTTGGGCAAATGTAGCCTGAGAGCTGCAGACTGACCGTAGGAAACGCCATGGAAATTATTAGTCTAAAATTCACTAGTCCTGATCTACTCATTGAAAAATTAGTGAGTAATCTCATCAAAGTCCAAAAACTAAATGCTGTTGAAAACATTACTTATAGGAGTAAAGTTTGGTGATTCCATATCTTAATTTCTGAAAGTGACATTTCCTCTTCACCATTTAAAAAAAAATTCTTAATATTAGAGCTCTGATCTCATTTGGTCCAAACTGAAATCCTTCTATAAAATCAGTTAGACTGATTTAGACCAGCTGAGCCCCTCCACCTCCTTTAACATCCAAATTTTGTCCTTGTTCTCCCACACAGCTTTAAGTTGTGAGCTTCTGTGTACAATGGCCTTCAATAGCTCACAAAAAGTTATTTAATTTTTTGCGCTTTCCTCCCATAAAAATCCTCATAGATGAATGCCATTAACATAGAAAAGTGTAGAAAATTGTAGAAAATTCTGAGCCTTCCTGACTAGAAGGAGCACTTTTGCATCAAGTTTCAAGCACAGTATTGTCTATCAAACTTGTAAATTCCAAGGGTCTACCAATGAGATCTAACATTGATCTTGGTTTCTACCAGACCATAATTCTGTGGTCAGTAACGTGAACTTTTACTCTTTTGGATTGCTTATTATTATAAATTTGGTAGAGATATGTCAGGCAAATTTCAGACTCTACTGGCCCTCCTGGTAGACCCAGGGATGTCTACTCTTTCATAACATAGGGCTGTTTTGGGATGGCTTACATGTAGTCCAAAATATTTGTGACAAAGGAATTAGTGAACATTTTCAACAGTTATGGAGAGGTTTATGTACTATACACACACACACACATATATATATATATATATGTAAAATTATTTGTCCATATCTTATGAACTATATTATAAAGATACATGTAAACATTTCATTTTGAATTATACAACCATACATAGTTTTGAGACAGAAACCAGTGCTGAAGAATTTTCTGACAGATTTAATACTCTTGTAATTTAGAGAATGCAGAAAATGTACCTACTTTGTGTGCTTTATCTGTAATATTTCAGGAATAGCCAAATTATGTGGTTAACTTTGTTACTGGGCCAACATTCTCATTCCTTGTATATGCTGTAGGTAACAGTTGCTTATGGATTCCTTACCCATACAACTTCCCAGACTTACACAGTGTAATTTCCTGTTTATGGGCCAACTAACCCTTGATTGCAGAGATTTACAGAGTGGTTTCATGGCCCACAAGTTATGGTTTAACATAACTCGAGGTAAAATGAATACTAAAATTTTGCTTGTCATCATTTCTCTCTTTCCATCCATTTGATAGATGCTTTAAAACAGTAGCAATTTTAATATTAAATGTCTTTGCCAAAAATCTCTGTAAAAAGAAGGTTTGTTGACCGGTTATCAGTTCAAGGGATGCTAGAGAACTCAGAAATATTTTCATAAACATAAGCAATTATTATATTTGGTTTGGTTGGATTTTTATATCTTATAATTGCAGTCTATGAATAGTTTGATGGCTCTTAATTGTTCACTAAAAATACCAAGACTGAAAGTATGGTGAATATTAATAAAAATTCTCTAAATTTTTATGGCATACTTTTAATTTCCTAGTTCTGTTGCTCTAAGGGCCCATGCTGTTTTTCAGTCCTATTAACTCTTTTATCCAGACATTTTTTCTTCATGATACACACAAGAGTGAATTCTCACATGCATACTTCCTCCCTTCTGAAACCACTTCTGTGAAACAAGCCCAGAAAGAAGAGTTCTCAATTAACTGCAGCTAAATTTAGTTATAAAATACTTTAAAAAACCCCCTGACATACAGATCTAAATTGGTCAGGTAATAACTGACAGTCCAAAGAAGTATGAAAGTGTGTTGGGTCAATTATTCATGTCTTTGAATACAAAATGGGAAATTCTGGCTTGTGGTAACATAACTATGAGCAGCTGCCTTGTCTTGTCAGAAATGCCTTTAATCCATCTTCTTAAACTCTATCTGTTTTTCTCCCCTCCTCCCAAAAAAGGCTTGAGAGACAGATCAACTTTAAAGCACTTTACAGGAAAAAACTTCTAATCATTAGCAGCAGACACACCTTGTTTAAAGAAGGCCAAAGACTTCTAGAACTGGAATGTGTCTTGTCCTCTATGGAAAGGGAATACCTTTAGCCTTTTGCTATATAACTTTTGCTCTTATCAGTTTGAAAAACCACAACCACAGGGGGGGATGATTGTTTCTAAATTGTCTATGTCTTTCTTGCAGCTGTACATAGACAAGCTCTGAAATTTTTCACTCATGGTGATAGTTTCTTCTGTGGGAAATAACAAGCAAGCTCATTTACTGCACACTAGAAATAAAATTGCCTTGCTGTGGCCAGATTTCAGAATAATTTACCTGCTTTTCAAAATTGTATCCATAGTTCTTTTCCCAGATTTCATCACAGTCCCAGCCTTAACAACCAACCTAGTCCATTATCTGCTCCAAGGATAAATAGCCACAGAGAATCACATGCCCTGTTACATCCTTTAATCTCTGCTGACGTGAGCCATAGTCTCAAGTAAGTCAGAGAGGCATTTTCATGCCATTTAACTGCATTTATGTATTTAAGTAAGGGGTTTTGTTTCATCTCGCTTTGGATGTCCAGAAGTTGGTATTCTGAACTACATGTCTAAGTAGTCAGTGGAGAAAAGAGTAGGATGACTTTGCTTTTGGAACTAGTGATTTATGGCTCCTACCCTGAGATTAAATCATTCATTTGGGGGTAAAGAGCTCTTTATTAGCTAGGACAGTGAATTTAGCTAAAAGTTAATTTTTAAATAGTGAAAAATATGTAAGATAAATCTTGTTCTCAATGGCAAGCTCTGAAAGCAGAAGCTGTGCAAGAATTGTTTTCTATGAAGAAAATATTAAAGGAATTGTGATCCCAGAGCACCAGACCTTAAGTCTCTGCTCTCATGAATCATTTGCATTTTTGTCCCTGACCATGGAATTGGCCTTTGGTAATGTTTTTAAACATTAACTTTCTGAACTTATAATAACAGCATATGTAAAAATAACTGGTGATAATCTGATTTAATGTACTATTCAATTAATCCTATACTGCTCATGTGACCTTTCACGAGATATGGATGTAGAAATAAAAAAATAAAAAGTTGCACAGTACCCTAGAAATTCAAAAGAACAGGGAGGAAAAAGACAACTATTCTAAACATTTACTTAAAACACTCGAAAGCTTAGTTACAACATTTAGATGGGCTATTTTATAATCATACTCAAGGGCTGGCTGCTTCCTCTCATTTCTTCCCAGTGATGCACAGTTCCCTGTCTTCTGAGCTGAGGACAAGCTATGCAGACAGGCATGGCAAGTCTACTGCACTTTTGACCTGCTGGTTGCCTTTGTTTCCTGTCTACCTGCATTAATTTTGGTTCATTTGCACAAGTCTTCATGCACAATAAAATAAGTACAATCTCACAGTGTAGCTTCTGCCTGCAATTAAGTTGAATAATTAACAAATATTTCTCCTTAATTTCTTTATATAGCTTTTACATGCAGAATAGATATAAAAACAAAGAATAATGCCAGAGCTCTCACTGTTCTAGGTCATTTGGCTTTCAGACTCTGAAGCTGGCCTCTCTTGGGAAGGTCTAATGTCTTCCAGTGGAAAGCAGGAGGAAATGAAAACAACCCTGTGGAAAAAGAAGAGAGGAATATCTTTCCTTCCTTGCTGGATTATATTCCCTTAGGGCTCAGCAAATGTCTGTGCTGAATACTGAATATGCAATAGATGATTTTTCTATTGCTAATTCTGTGGTAATAACCCAGCAAGATAAAAAGCTAATAGGCTGCCCATGTGTTTAAAATAGTATTCCAAAAACACATTTTAAAAATAAATGTATTCCAGAAGATGAACTGGAAAGAGACATTTTTTTATATCCTAATTAGAAAAAAGGCCAAAACCTACATTAAAATTGATGTGAGTTTCTCTACTGAATTCAGTTAGAGCAGAATTTTAAGAAGCAATTCTTGAGAACTGTGTAGGAGATGTCTAATATCTATGCAGAAGCAGGTTTATGGCAAATCCAGATACCTATGGACTATCTGCTTTTTCACAAATGTAACAGAACCTAATAAATAACTACTGAATACTACATGCCTACATAATTCTGTTTGTGAACTTCATTACATCTGAACGTAGTAAAAGGTTTGATGGATTTTCTGCCTAAAAATCCTTGTACTGATAGGTCTTTTGCTGCCCATCTGTACCAACAAATATCAGTGGTACCATCTGCTCCTTTGACAGTTTGCATTCACTTCTGTGATCTTATAGCTTCTTCAGCAGTTTTTGCATTCATTTGGTGTTTTGCCTTCCCTACAATCCATGTGTTCCTTGTAAATGTTTCTATTAGCATTTTCTTGATGCCTTCTTCTTGTGGTTTTGTGTGGCAGTGCATGGGCCACTCCCTGTTGTGCTTACCTTTCAGTAACAAATACCTCTACCTTCCCTTACTACTAAAGTCCTTCCACTCCTCTTTCTGCTGTCTGTAAAGGTGTTTCCTGTCCTTTCTCTCTCTGTAGACTTCACTTTCCATATTTTTTATTGCTCAAGACATTGTGTACAACAAAAATACTAATTATGGTTGGCTAAATATAATCTACCACCTATGGAATTTCTGTCAAAAAGACAGGCTAAGCAATGGCTGACAATAAAGCATAAAGGTATTTAATAGTTACATAAAAGGCATTAAAGTAAAGGTATTGTCTGTGTGTCTGTGCAGTTATGGTTTTTTTGAAAGTGTTTTAGACTGTCATACATAAACAAGGGGGAAGCCATCCACCATTGTTCAGTGTTGGTGTCCAAAGTGAGCATTTTTGCATGTGAATCACTCTCTCTTTTGTATAATTATGTTATTAATATTATTGATGTTACTCTTCATTTTCTTATTTAATTGCTGTTTCCAGTAATTTTTTCTAATCTCAAACCATGATCTTCACCTTTTGTGCCTCCAATTCTCAATTCCATACCACTGCAGCAGGAAGGGGGAATGGGACACCAGTGTGGGGTAAGGGACAGTCTTGGTGGGGGCACTGATTTGGGGACTACAATTCCTAGACCACAACACCTGACTGCATAAACTAATGACAGGTTCACATGTAAGCAACAAAACTTGCAGATTATATTATTCTGTGATCAATTTATCATAATCTTTGAGTGATTTTAGGAAGTACCGAAAGCTGAAAGGTTACTATTAATGGATATATTAAAATCAAATCTTTATAAATACACCTATATTTTGAAAGGTTTTTTGTCGAGTCATTAGTCTGTATTAATTACAATCACATGACCAGATTGCTCAGTCTTGCCAGTTCAACAAATGAATATGATTTAATTTTAATTTGAACCATTTTAACATTTTGTTTTAAATAACAACTTTTTGATCTCCCAGTACATTCATAGCATGCTAACAAAAAGAAAACTGTTACTCTAGAAAAATGAAATGTGGTTAGCTTTTCTCATACGGATGCAATAAAGACCAATTCTGGTGGCTTGACATTGCACAGCTGAATAGTTTTTGACAGGGAAAATAACTATAGTTTAGTCTGAGCTTTGGCAGTACTACAAGTTATTAAATATTTGCAGTAATCCAGTAAGTGAAACTTTATTATAGGCAGGTTGCTTCAAAGTGTATTATCTCCATAGTTACAGGCATTTTCATTATGTTGGCCTTTTTCTGTATGGAGGCACTCTTTGTTTCTTTATTTTACTGTTGTTTCATGGACTGATCAATGGTCTTTTAGAAGTTTTTGACTTTCCTTATTTCTCCTCTTTTATAAGTAGGTTGAAGTTTTTCTGAAATACACAGAGCAGAATAGTCTGGCAAATAAAAACCCCAAAGCTCAGAGCTGCTGTTCAAATCAAGTATGTTTCAGCTCACTTGTACGGTTCTCTTTGTTTTTTCAATATTGAGTTTTATCAAGTTCTTTCATTACTTTATTCCACAAAAATAGTACAGTATCACTCTGCATACATTACCTTAGCTGTCCATTGGGTTTCCAGTTCCACACATGGTAGCTCATCAATCTTAATGTACATCTCTGGTGCTGCAATTGGGAATCTGCCTCCAAGTGCAGATATGGAAATGGGGACACGTGTAGGAGTGTAGGAGTATACGGCACGCAGCGCAGATGTGGGGACACCCCAGGGCAGTCTGAACAGCAGAGCTCTGCCAGAACTGTTCTACCACATTCAGGATCTCAGGGAACATCTCTGCTGAGAGTTGTGTGGTGTCCTGCAGGTGCACCACCTGCTCAAAGTGCTGCTCTGCACTCCAGCTCCACGTTGGTAAACCCCATCTCCTGGACGACAACCACAGCCTCTGCTGCTTCACTTCTGAGCTGCAAATCAGAGCTGAAGGTCACTGAAGGGCATGAAAAGAAACTTTTTGTTTTGAGTAATATCTGTTCAGGCCTGCTGCAGAGACCGGATTCAGTAAATCTTACAGGGAGGTCTCAGCTAGGTGATCTCTACTCTTCTTCCATGTTCATGTCTCAGGATTTGAAACAAATGCCTTCACATTTGCAGAGGGAAAAATGAAACCCTGTTCTTTGGACTGATTGCACAGATCATGTGAAAAAGGAAAGAGGAAAGGATTCACATGATGGGACTTTCTTGCTAAAGCAGGAGAAATCTGTGAATGAAGGCAAGACAACTGTGATTAATATCCATACTTGAAAAGAGTAATGAAGCATATTAAATGTGAAATGTCCAAATCATGACGCCAGCATATTTTACCAAGTTCTTCCCCATATAGCCATGTGTTTTCTTAAATAAAATCATTGTAATTAATGTGTCTTTGTACTGATGATCAATAAACTCAATTCACATGCAGAATGATTTTTTTCAATAAAAGTTTTTTCATTAGCAATTGCAGTTATTTTCTGTCACACATAAATGTGATATGAGGTGTTATTGAAGGTAAAAGAAGGAAAAGGTGAGGAATGATCAACTTAAAATTCCAGCAATGAATAGCTGCAAACAGATTAGAGAGTGATGGGACATTTTTCAGAATATTATTATTTTTCAGAAACAGAATAAATTCCTCCATTAGGCATTTTCCTCATGCTTCATAGAATCTGATTTGTTTTACACTACAGAGAAGTATCTTCTGTAAAAACAGTAATGGAAAAAAAATTAATAAATTGGATTGTATGCAGTGAAATAAACAATGCTGAAAAACTTACTGAAAGTCACTAAACTACTGTGAGCCAACTTATAAATATGATAAATTAAATGTGAAAAGTTATGTGATCTTATAAAGGGCAAGTTTTTATAAGATAATTCTATATCATATTTTAAAATAATGCACAAATAATTCATTCTGTTTCTTTTATACAAAATTTGTTTCTTGAGCCATAATAGTTTTTAGCTTTAGTCACATTGCCATGGACATGACAGGCATTTTCCACAATTATATAAGAAATATATAATGTTAAACTTTATATTCATTAGAAAAATCAAATATTTTTCATACAGTGGACTCTTTCATATAAGCCCATCTAAGGATACCTAATGCTGTCAATTGGGCCATTTTAAAATTAATTACCATGCTTATGGTGCAAAGTTGCTCTTTTTCTTGGCATTCAAAAGGGGCCAGTATTCGCTTTCCAGAGTGGAGCTATAAGGGTTTTTATTTAGTTGTAATTGTCACAATTTTACAAAAGTCAATTAGATATCTAATAGAGCTGCAGAAAATTTTACAAGTGTGTCTACATTTTAAGACAGTTGCTTATGTTTTCTGTTATTTTTAAACAAATACTCACAAGAAAAATAGTTACTAATTCTGTAAATCCTTAATGGATTTAATGAGAGAACTTAGCATGACTCGTAGTACCACAGCTCTAAGGCTTGACTATTGCAAAGGAAGGCACCACTGCAGGCAACACTTCTGCCAGCTACCTGGTAGGTGATAAATTGAGGGACTGGTTAGAAGAGGACAGGGCTAAGCTTTATGGCAGTCATGAAGAGAGCTGAGGGATGCTGATCTCTGCCATGCAGAGCAGGGTGAGGGAGGGGAAAGTGAACCTTTGTACTGAGCTGAGAGGCTGGTACCACGTTACAAAGGTCAAACGTTTAATAACACTCCTTTATCTTACAGCTCTATTCCATGTGTGAAGGCAGTCTAGGAATCCAGCTTTGATAAGGAAAAGGCAGAAACACATATTTTGCTGTGCTTTGATTTTGGATGTTTTATATTTCTTGACTATAATACTACAGCCTCGAGGAGTGCCATGTTCCTGACTGAATAATGTAACATAAAATTGTGACTTAAACATCTATACTGCAGTGCACTGCATTGAGGTGAAAAAAAGGAAGAACCAATTCCGGCTATTGCAGTTGCTCTGGACTCCCTGGTGGTGGGCACAGAGCCATTTTTTCTATTCTGATTAGAAAAATTGCTTAAATCTACAGGAGTTTCAGTGCTCTGTAGGGAATCTTCCTCACACTCAGATAATAGCTAGTTATAAAAACACAGCTGTCCATCAAACATTATTGAACTAATATAATAATTAACTGTACTGGGTTTGGCTGAGGTAGAGTTAATTTTCCCACAACAGCCCTCACAGTGCTGTGCTTTGTATTTGTAGCTAGAAAGGTGTTGATAGCACATCAGTGTTTTGGCTGCTGTTGAGAAGTGCTCACACAGACTCAACATGGTTTCTTCAATGTTTTTCCCTTAGCAGTCTGCAGGTAGTAGACATGATTTTTGGAGGCAACATATCCAGGACGGCTGACCCAAACTGCCCACAGAGATATTCCGTACCATGTGGTGTCTTCTCAGCAATAGAAGCTAAGAGAAAGAGGAGGGGGTCATTTTTTATTATGACATTTGTCTTCTGGAGCAATTGTTACATGAACTGAGGCCCTGTTTCCTAGGGAATGGCTGGATATTGTCTGCTGAGTGGAAGTAGACAATAAATCTTTTGGATTTCTTGCTTCTGCATGTGCAGTGTTTTCTTTTGCTTTATTAAACTGCCTTTTATCTTGACCCTTATGTTTTCTTCCATCTTATTTTCTCCCTGCCCTGTCCTAATGAGGAGAGTGACACAGCAGCTTGGTGGGCAACTGGTCCAGTCAAGGTCAATCCAACACATGCTCTAAAAATATGTTACATATGTTTATGAGCTTCTATCCATTTCTCCCCATCTCAGAGAAAAGTCACCTAGTAAAAGTTGCATCCAGACTAGAGAAAGGAAATAAATATTTAAATCCTTAAAATACAGGTAGTAAACAGAGTACTATGACAGGCAATGTTTCTCTGAAGGTCATGGTGGAATATATGAACACAGGAAAGAGCAGAAAAAAAACCTGTACAGAAGTTTTGTTCCTCTTGGAATTGTAGCAAAACACTGTTGGCTGCAGCAACATTTTGGTTGCATGCCAAGATGCAACCTACTTTTTTTTTTTTTTTTTTTTTTCCTAAACTACTCAGTAGTGGATTGGTGTTCCTATGGAAGATGTTTACCTGGAAATCTGGATGGTGTCACCTTGAAATCAAGAGAGGATGTGTGGGCTCTTGTTTTGCTTCATCCTGTAGGAGACCTCATCTCCACTGACACAGAGAATCCCTTGAGATTAGCAGCTGGCTTCAAGACTCCTTTTAATCTTTTGAAATGGAATTATCATGACAACCTCAAATGCTGCAGTCACTCTCTATTCCCTCAATGGAATTACAATGGTCCCATCATACAAAGATAGATTGTGTGTTCATATGGGCCAGAACCAACAATTCCTTTGCATATTTTACATGGCCTAGCTCAGTGGATCTCCATGATAGCTGACTCTTTTCCAGATTAATGAAACATAAATATTTAGCCACAAGTGAAATATCTCTAGCATGTTATGATGTTCAATTGCATGTGGTTTTTTATCAGTTTCTTGAAAAATGGCAATATGGGATCAGTATCATAGGTCACATCTATAAACAACAGGACACAGCTCTGTGAAAGTATTCAACACTTATGCAAATCAGCAAAACTGGAAGTCTTTGTGCTATATGAATTAATGTCATTAGCCCATATTTCCAATGAATTTACGTTTTGTCCCAATAAGTTTATCAACACCTTCTACAACCACAGTTAGTTTCCTACACTGAACTAATCTGTGACAATAGATTTACTCAGATAAATGAATCCTTGCTCAATCTTGCTATAGACCAGCCTACTTATGGAGAAGAGAGAGAGAAAAGGAGAGAGGAAAGTGCATCTGTCTTTGTGGCTGAGGACTCCATTTGCTGTTATTGAGGTTGGTGTCATGTACTTTTATTTGCTAAAAGCTCTTTGACTGCAGACTAGAACATGACTGTTAATAAAAGGTCATGAAACACATCTGAAATGGTAATAAAATGAGTGAGCAGAAATTGCAAACATTTTTCAAGAATCCTTTTTTTCCTTGATAAGAATGGACTGCTTTAGAAATGTTAATACTGAGAAATATAATCATGTGAAAGAAATGCATATTTTAAGGTAAAAGCTTGTTCACTCACTAAATTTCCATGTCTTGAATCTTGATGAGATTTAAACTTTCTCAGGGGTCTACAGAAACAAGTAATTTATGTTTATGTAAAGAGGAAGGGTTTCTTTGCACAAGTACAGTGGTAATAGCTCTGGTATGCACTTTGAGGTCTGCAAAATTGCTTTTTCTGGGGAAAGCAGTTTATGAAATTTCCATAGCTAAGGCCAATTTGCACAATCCAAGTGAATGTCTTGGGTTATTCTCTGAGGTCTAAAGGGCTGAGTACACCCAACATACCTCCTCCCACCAGCAAACAGTCATGGAGGCCCAGGGTAATCAGTGTCTGCTCTTACACATCCTCTGAAGTCATCTCACTTCTGAGCCCATATTCATGCCCCATCCTCACAGAATTATAATTAGTAATAATTGTTCTATGTAACAATATTGTATTGCTCAATAACACAAAGGTTGCATGCAGACTGATTTCCAGGGAATCAGATTAAAATCTGCATAATCTTTAGGGTGGTGGCAAGTCCTTACACAGTGGGTATTGACTTTTTTTCAGGATTTTGCATTATGCTCCTTGCATTCAGTAGACATGAGGAAAGGATGTGAATTATACAACTTCCCTCCCCACTATATAGCTTTAAAAGACAAATATACCTTCATTTTTTTAGCTTTGCATTAAGCATTCAGCTTTCACCTTCCATATTGTCCAACAATCTGCTAAATTTCCAGCAGCTACGTTTTCCAGTGAAGCCAAGTACAGGATGAGGCTTTCCAAAAGGTGAATTAAACAATCCATTGAAAATGTCAGTCAGAAGCCAGAAACGTAATTTTATTTGGGATTTTTTTGATCCTTGTTCAGAATTCATATGATTAGCATGTGGTGAACTGTAAAATGAAGTGGAACAAAAGTGCCTGAAATAAATTTCACCTTGACCTGATTTCCACTTGAACGAATTTGTTGTAGTAAACTGGTGACACATAGTGGATAAACAGTAACACATGTCTGCATTCAGAAAAGGAGAACAGATGGTAAACACACTGATATAAGGGCTGTTACACAAGAGCTCTGTGTGTAATTCAGAAAGGTCAAATCCCCTGAAAGACAAGACAAGTTTGATGAGGGAAAGGGATTCATTGACAAGAAGGAGTCAAGTGGGCACAACTGAAGCAGATAAGGCTCCCAGTTCCTCAGTGGGTTTCACTCAGAAAAGGCATCTGGCCACATCTGTGTTCTTGTGTAAAACCACTGCCAGAGGTGTTACTCACTTGCTCTGAAAGGCACTTCCTCAGAGGACAGCACTGCTGGTCCACTGGTTGAATTTGTGCCACTGTCCTAAAATCCATCTCTTCTGAAATAGAAAAAACTATACTTTTCATGGTTTGGGAATATATTTTGGACTTCCGAAGACTTTGATTCCCAGATCTTGTCCTCTGAAGCATAGGTTATCTGTTCCCAATTGTTACCACCACTGTCTGTGACTATTTGGGTAAAGGACTCTAAACTGGGTTTGAGAAGGCAACTGTCTTTGAATATCTTCCCTGCCTGTATGTCCACTGGTGAGCAAGAAAGGTTATTGTCCTTGTTTCTCATACTGGGAACAAGCAATTTTTCCAGTGGCCACCTGGGGTAGAGTAATGAGTAGAACAGAGACCTCTCAGATCCTAAGTAAATTCCCTGCACACTCAACACCTTCTGTCAGATTGATGCTGAAGGATTTGGTCAAGATGGACTTGAAAATGAATGGAGCTACTCAACCTCACATATAGCTGAAGTATTCATGGCCAGCAAGACCAAAGAGGGAGACAAAGGAAAGATGAAAACCCAAATAAGAAGTCATAAGCCAATGGTAGTGGTGGTGCTCAGCTCCAGCCTGTGCTCCAGTAACAATTCAAGGCACCTAAATTAAAAAATTATGTACATGCAAATATAATTTTATTTGTAAGCACTTGTATTTTATCTTGTATGGTTCTAAAATTGGAATTTTTGCAGCTCAGAAAGCATCAAAATATATCTAATAGGGGACACAGATAATAAGTGATTTAGGAGAAAATAATTTCTACAGATTATGAAGATGTTAGTTTTCAAAAATATTCAGAAGAATTATGTTAAAATGTACTTCATATTATAGTAGTTGCTTTACTTTTAAGATACTTTTTACTGTTAAGAATATACCTAGAGAGCATTATTTTAAAACATATTTTTTCAATCAATTCCTGGCAGTAGACTACAGATTTAAAATTGTTCTGTTTAAGGACTCACAGAAAACAGAGATGGAGTGAAAAATTAGGTGCTGAAGTCAGGCATGTTGAATGTTCAGCTTGTATCTGTTTTCAAGAGTTAGCCATGCCAAAGTCATTTCACTTGTGACTTATTTAACAGCTGTCTGCAATTGGAGATCCAAATTTAGTCTCTTATCACATCTTTTACTCCAGGGGCTACTTATTTCCTTAAAACAAAAGTAATCCAAGCCAAAAATTTTTACAAACAACACAAGATTTTCTCTTCAGCTAAAGCAGAGACCTTGCCAATGTTCCTGCCAAGCAAAAACATTTTTTTACTCTTCACCAATGTGTCTGAAATTTCTTTGATGGTTACAGCTCCAAGCCTAAAGGATTTGTGGTCATGATATTTGTAGAACATAAGATGGGTAGACATGTTGTTCTGTTTTCTTCCCCAGCTACTCAAATGCTGAAAAAATCCTTTTAGCTACCCTACATCTCCATCACTGGCTTTGATTGGCAATATTTCATGGTGACTTTTACATATTACTTAGAGGATCCAAGAGAAGGCCAAAGTGCCCAGAATATGGCACATCTCTGTACTTCCTGGAAAATTTGCAGAGGAAAAATAAAATGTGCCTCTCTGTGCACTTCTCATGTGCAGCCATGCCTACAGCCAGCTTGCATTTCCTGTGCATCCGATCAACTTCTAATTCAGCTTCATTAATAAGCATCCCAGTACCTGAGCTGGAGTGTTTATTAACGAAGCTAAATTAGAAGCTGATGAGCCCAATTTGGCCTGTGAATGAAAGCACCAAAAATGCAAAACTATACAAGTGTTTTATAAGCGCAATTGTAATCTAAACTGAACTAGATCATCATTAGCCTTAGCTTTTGTCACAATTCTAACCTTCAGATAATGAATATTAAAGAGTTTATTGGCAATTCTTTGACTGAAATGTATTTATGCAGAGAAGGTCCTAAATGGGAAAGCAAATCAATACAAATCTAGGTCTGCTTCTGAAGGATTTAAGGATACAAGGACCACTGACTTAATGTCATAGTTCAAGCCCAGATTGAAATAAAGCATCCCACAGTGTGAGTGTTAATGTACATGAGAAATCATTGCCACTATCAGAGCAGCCAGCACATCATAAAAATCCAAATTTCACTTTCTGATTTCCCGGTGTGATACAGGTGGATATTTAGATTGTTGTGTAAAAATCATATAACTCAAATATCAAATCTATGAGCAGTTGTTAAAAACTGGCCATCTAATAAATAAATCAGAATTTTTATACAAAGAACAAATTAAATAACATTTAAACACTCCAAAGTAAGAGTTTGCATTTGCTCTGAGTGAGCATATATAGAAAAGGATGCCTCTAAATTAAAAAATATAGAGGGCTTCTGGAATCAAACATGTATTTAACAACAGCGATATAGTCATATTTCTGTAGCAGCAAATTAACCTGAACATAGTATTAGAGGTAGCTTTATTCTATAAACCTGGAAATATACTGTGATTTTTTTTTCCCCTCGAATGACATTTAAGAGAGAGGATCACTGCGGTTACCTGAGTGCTGCTCTTTCCAAACTGCTTATTAGTTCTGTCTTTAAAGGTCACCAGTAAAGGGTAAAGTTCCTGGCTTTTTGCTTTTAAGAGTATTTTTTCCTTTATTTTCACTTAATAGAGGATATTTCAAGTTTCTGTATGCCAACGTAGGGATTAAAAAAAACATGGCATGGTAAATGACTGTCAGGTTTGCCATGTGTTTTATGGAGAGACCATGTTATCAGTGTATCATATGGATTGCTATCAGTTCCCAAAAAGGACATGTCATTGAATGCATATTTTTTGGGTTCAGCACTTGTATGTTCCATCTGTGCATCAAGCATCTTTATGGCTAGGTTGAATTAATTATCATTTCAGGCATAAGCTTATAGTAGGGAGTATTGCTGAATTCCTGTGAGGCCACATGAGGACCGCATTTACTTTTTAAGTAAATCTTATCTCTAAAATTTGTTGATTTGGAATAGAAATCCTGCCTGGACAGAGAGAGAAGACAGAGTTCTCAAAACATTTCAGTGCAGTATGCAGCCATATCTGGTATGCAAGAATAGCAACCCATTTGGGGAGTATCCCAGGAAAAAGGCAGAACAGCATGAAATGGTTCCAATAGAGATTAAAAAAATTTAGGACAAGGCAATAATCTACGGCTTTGAAAGGAACCGGGATAATTCTGGAGGTTTATCAAGGGCAGAAACTCTCCATGTCTGTACATTTCACTCCAGTTCCCATCTGCATGGAATCACTCCTTCCTGACCAATTTTAGCAGTTCATTGTGACTCAAAGTTACTTTTTTTGGTACCTAGAGACTGTTGAGGTGAGAAAATACTTTGCTATCTGAGAAGCAATGAGCTGACCTCTCAGAGACCTGGGAAGGTAAGCAGCAGATTTCCAAATTTTCCTTTGAAGTCAAACACAACTGGAATAAATTTTGTCACTGCCACTCTCGTTTCACCCTCATTGCATGCAAATGACATGATCAGAATTTTAAAAATACCAAATGATAAATTAAGTCATAAACCAACAACTAACACCTCTGCCAGTTCCTTATTTGATCTATGAAAAATGATTATTTTGACCATCCAATCTATCAAGTAAAGCTGATTGATAACATTAATTTTGTTGTTTTCCTTTTTGGAAATAGCTCGCAACTCAGTGAGGCCCAGATCAGCAAATGCTTACATGAAAATATAATCTATATGTCCATTAACGAAGCAAGTCATTAATGAGGCATACAACAAAGGTTCAACAGCTGTTTACTTTTTGGATGTTTGCAACATCCCAACCACAGGACACCAACAGATATACTGAACATGTTATATTTCAGCAATTTGGACATGTACAGCTTTAATAACTTCGCAATTTATGGGTCATATCAAGAGGCCATTAAACACCAAATTCTGAATAGTAATGGTTATAACCATATAGCATGGACATATCTTTAAAGATGCATGGAATATATATCACCAACTCTATTCACTAGGTTCAGGCACTAAGAGTCTCTGACCTGTGAACATGTAACTTGAAATTCTGTGACAAGTGTCTTTTACAGGATCTTTACTAGTCTGCTTCATACCTACTGGTCAAAAATTTCAAATGAAAAGACTAAAAATCAAATGTATGTGTGGAAAGAAAAACTTGCATTGTTATCATAATATTAAATACATTTATACCATTAAGACGGGCTTTAGTATATGTTACCATATCTGGATTCTTTGGAATACTTAAGAAAAGCTATTTTTTCATTAAAAATAGAGTGGTAACTTTTGTTTTTCAAATAAAATTCCGCAATTTTTCATATTTGTATATTGCTGTCTTATTTATTATGGGAGTTATCACTAGTAAAATAAAAAGAAGTAGTCTTTAACCTGCAGAAAATTATATCATTTTATTGTAGACAACAACTTAGCAGAAAATAAAATTAATTTAATATGCCTAATAAATTAAATTTAATTTAATATTTAGATGAAATTTTTTAACTTCACTTTTTAACAAATGTGAAGACACATTTGTCTTCTAGATCTGTGAACTGAGAAACAAATATGTTGCCATTAGGTATCTGACAATGACATTTCCATAAGCTCTATTTAAAGAAAGCCTGTGTTGCAGGAAATGTGTTACCATTCTAAATGTTTTCCTTTCTTCCCTTTCTCTTTCTTTCTCTTCTACTGGACCTTGGCTTATATTAGGGCTGTGTTTCTACATGAGGCCAGGTAAAACATATGCCATAATTAAAGAGGAAATCAAACTTATCCAGAAATGAAAAAAGTAAGTCAATTAAATATTGAAGGCCTCAATGGGAAAGACAAGAAGAATATAATGGTAGAAAGTTCTGTGTGTAAGAACTGGATATCTTGTCAAATGAAGGAAACAGCAAATGCAAAATGTCAGCACTTAAAATCCTTAGCAATTTTTGTTCCATTTAAAATGGCAGACAAAAAGGATAAGAAAGTTTTGTTGAGGAATGACATAAACTGGAGAAGTAATCTTTACATTGTACAAAATCATGTACACCATTATTATTATTATTATTATTATTATTATTATTATTATTATTATTATTATTATGTGCAGCTCTGATCTTCAGTCTCTGGGACACTGAAGTCAAGGTGCTGACTTCAACTAAAAACACAGGGATACAGCAGCTGCCCTCTGTAGAGGGATTAAACCAGCTGGGATTCCACCCTGCAGAGCTGAATGCTGCAATGCAGTGATAGGTTGAGTGCAGTGAGATATGATAAAAGCTTACAAAATTTTGAAGAGGGTACATAAACAAAATAGGGAACTGTTCTTCACCAAATTTTACAGTGAAAGGACAATCCAGAGTAGGAAACTACAAAGGGAAGTGGATATCAAAGGAAAAGTAGGGAGAGATGGCAACAATTCTGAGTGTTGGAGAGAAACAGAAAGTGTATACCACGGAAAGCACCCTCATTTTCAGGTGTCTGATTTTCCTCTCACAGTGGTTTCAACTCAATTGGACTGACCATAATGTTTCACAGGAATACAGTCTGGGGAATCCCATGAAAACATTATCATGGGATTCACACAGTGAAGCTGTGTAGATGGTTCATGACATTTCCATATTGTAGCTCTATTTCATTATGGTCTTCCACAAAATTAACATGCCTAGAACCACAGGCTTCCCAACCTTTAATGCAGTTGTTTAGTATGTAAGTTCATCTACTTTTCTCATAAATTCAGTATTAATGAGTGCTGTTATGGAGGTCTTCTACATTCTATTGACTGCATTTATCATTCTTCAGAAAGTCTCTGCAAAAAGTGATTATCTAGAACACCACAGTAAGTTCCTCATTGTGAATTTACCTTGATGCCTATATTCAAAAAGAGAGCATAAAAAAAAAGAAAAGGAAGGAAAAAAATCCTATGCCTGAAAGTTATTTGGACAGATTTTTGAGAGATTTATTGGAAGTCTACATAAAAGCCCAAGAATCATGTCTGCAGGAAATTAGCTATGCATTCCAAGAGACATTTTAAGTGGAAATTCGGAACTAACTCCTCTCTAATCTACTGTATGAAAATATAAGACTAGAGAAACTTCCTGTCTTTCATCCTATCCACTTACACAGAAAAGAAAAAACTTGACAAAGAACATCTTATCTAATCTTCATATGTGGTAAATGTTCTTTCAGTGTCTGTCAAAGGTCTAATCAGCAGTCTGACTGCATCTCTGTGTCTTTAGGGTAGACGTATAAAGACACCTTTTTAAAGTGGTGTTACCCACCCATCAAAGATATTTTTCTGTTTCTGAGGACAACATAAAGTGCAAAGGCACTTGTAATGCTCAGCTGGGGTTGCAGTCCTTTGCAATAAAGTCCATAAATATGTATTCTGCTTGTGTATATATGATGAATTGAAGAGGGGCAAAACAAAATAAGAATGCAGAACATTTGGTGGAATGCCAGCATTTGGAGTATTGAAAAGGGAAAAAATTTAAGGTGCCAGTTCCACCGTAATTGTTCCACCTAGGAATTCACTGATATCAGCTCTCCAGGTGATTCAGAAAAGCCATGACCTGAGTCCCAACAGCCTGCAATAGTCCAGCCTCTACTGTCCCTAACCCATCCAAGTGCTGGAGAGGACTAGCTCTCTACAGCTGGAATCTCTGGTGTCTCTGGGTCAGGAAGGGCAGCGTGTGAGGAGGGGGAATTGTCAAAGGGAGGAAATTGTGTCTGCTGTCATACAGCTTGGAAATGTGTGCAGCAGGGCTGAACAGATGTGCAAAGGTGATTGGCAGAAAATAGCATTCTATCTGCAGCCTTCTGAAGCATCTCTCCTTTTGAAACATTTCTCCAAGCTATTTTCCAAAAGATTTAATGTTATTGTAACAGATTATGATACTGGGAATTTTTTTGGCATTTCTGAACTGGAGAAGTCTCATTTGACACTGCACATTAATTTTGTTTACAGACTTAACTTGGCTGCCTTGCTATAAAGTCAAATGATAACTCCAAATTATAACTGTAAGATTCAGGCTCTTACCTTGAAGACAGGGATTTATTTCCCAGAAATTTGTAAGTTTGTAAAATCTTTCTGGATTTTATTTCCCTCTTTCTCTGGGTGCAGATGATATGCATCTTTACATCAAGTCTAGCATCATAACCTATGGATGTGGGAAGGACATTAAATCTCTATGTCAGCCCTATACAGGCAGTTCAGTTCCTTGGCTTACCCTGAAATCAGGGACAGGCTTGTGTCACCTCTGGTTGTACACAGAAATAGGCATGTAGGAGATAAAAAACACTTTTTCTCTGTTTTCAAATATGCAAGATCTGAACACATTTGCCTTGTACTATCTTGTTAATACTTTACTAATTGCTAATGGCTTTGTGTGACACTTCTCCCAAATCCTCATGAAATAATGCACATGAAAGCACAATTGCATTACAACTGGTTTTGAGTCAGCACCTACTAGATAAGAATTTAGAGGTGCCACAAGTAAAGATTGTATCCAATATATGGTAATCAGACTAGCTAGTGGGTTACATTTGCATTCACTGCAATTGAACTTCTCTTCTTTGTATTCACATAAACATTTTATCTGCTTTAATGCTTCCCTGTTACTAGTTTCCATTAGTGTAATGGCACTGCTATAACTGAGAAAAGATCAATCAAACAGCTTGCAAAGATAGTTCAGACCATTGTCCAGAACCTGTGCTCCTGTAGCACTGAATTGGGAGCAAAAGCAGTCTTTAATAAAGAAAATGGAAACTGATTGCTGTGCCTGTATAAATTCAATTTTGTATCTTCCATCAGTTGCTAAAGCTGGTTTGATGTGATTTCAAGCAACTTTTGTCTTCTTTTTGGCTTAATATATGTCCTGTTGAGACAGATTTTTAGTTTGTTGTAGTCATTGTCACCAACATTGAGAGAGGACCACAAAGGAATGAATGTAGGCTCTACAACAATCTTGGCATGAGTTTTTTGCCAGGGTGCATGTGTGGCAGGTTAAAATCAGAAGGTTTATATTTGCTACTGAACAAACTGACAAGTCAACCACCACTAATGAAGACCATTCCTGTTAGCAGTGAGATTCCACAGATATGTTCTGGGGCACTCTGTGTGAGCTGGATGGATCCATACAAAATGGTGGCCTGGGACTTTCTCTGCAGAGCTCACTGTTAAATGCTCACAGCACACTTGCAGTGAAGCACTAGCAGAGATGGGAAAAGATTGATCAGAAGGTTTATGATATAAGGCACGATTAAATAGAGCTGGCTACCCTCCAGCTTTGTGTGTGACAGTCAGGAGCAGGCTGGAATGGCTGAGGAACAGATGGCTGGTACGGATGTTAGAAAGGTTTGTGTTTAGGCACCCCATGATAAGCCAGCTAATCCACTCCACAGATGTCCTTGCTTTTGCAGCTGTTTTCTTTAGATGTCCTTGAAAATTCAAACTCTGATCTAGGGCTACTCCTAGATACACCTGATTTGATTTTGATTCATGCTGCTTTCACAGAATGATAGAGCCACTGTTCAATTAAGTATTGCCAAGTTGTAGCATGAGGTTGTATTTGGCTACAGCCTATCAATGGTCCCATCACCTCTGCAATCAGAATTGCTTCTAAGATTATCTGACAGAGCACTTATATCAGGAAGTGGATTTTTTCCCTACATAAATTTACAGAAACTGATGTAATTAATTAGACTGTGTGAGCCTAGGAGATTTATTGATTCAGGCAATTGTCATCAAGTTCAGCATCCCATCAGGATCTCAGGGTTTCTGGGGAAAGTGTGAGTTAAAGTAAATTTATAAGGAATGAGGCAAAAAGTAGCTAACACTCAGACAGACCAGCTGGCTGTTGTACATGACGAGTTAAAAATAGATAACCTAGATAGAATGGCTCTAAAACATTTCAATATTTCTAGATAAATAAAGCCTTGCCCCCAAAAAGGAAAAATACAGATTGGGATTGGCTCAGTTAGTTAGAGAGTGTGGTGCTATAACACCAAGGTTGTGGGTTCAATCCTTGAATGAGGCATTCACCCAAGAGCTGTGTGACCATGTGGGTCCCTGCCAACTCAGAATATTCTGTGATATCTATAGGGTTTGAAGCCTACGGAGCTACCTAGAGCTATAGGTGCAGGAAGGGCAGTACTTGTGTTGCCAAAGACAGTATGGTATAGGGGAGGAGACCCCACATACAGTGCCATTTTAAGTTTTATTGCAACATGTAGCTGTCAAAGTGTGAAGGTATTTTTGAGAAGGGGCATGCTGAACTGCAGCTACATGCAAATATTGCCTGCTACTTATCCATTCAGATACCAAAAGGCTGTGAAATTGGAATTGGCACTAGTGAGTGAAATTTGCAGAGATTTTCATGTCAGTTAAATTTAAACACAGATCTGAAAACTGTGAGGTTTTATGGATCCTGGTTTTTCAAGGCTTTGCTTGAATAGTGGAAATATTAACCATGATCATAGTTTTTACTGCCTATTAAGTGCTGTGCTCTTTTTTTTTTTTTTTTTCCTAGATAATCTGTAGAAAACAGGCATTTGTTATATGAAGTGTAGCCCAGTATTTACATGTGGGCATATGCTAAAAATATCTGTCTCATTTTTCCTTTTGGAAATCTCTAAAGGAAAAAAATACCCAAATTTAAGAATCTTGTAGGATATGATGTCTTGACATCTCTTTTTTTTTTTGCTTCTTCTCCATGGAAAGTTGGAAATATTGGTGCAGGATTTTCTAGCAAAGAGAAAAAGTGAAATAAAATAGTGAATGGTAGGAAAGAATACCTTCTAGCCTGCAATTTTTACAGAAACTGTAGTGTTTCATCAGGGTTATGTGAGTGTGGCCTGCCCTTGATACCTCAAAGAAAAACTAACGTGGGGCTTGGAATATATTCAAGAAGGTGATTTGGACAGGAACTGAATTTTGACAAAGTGAAACACTTCCAAAAAAGACTACATATATATATATATATATACACATATATATATATATATAAATGTATTATATATATAACAGGGTGGGGTTTTTTCAGCATTGATAGTCTGTAAAATTATTTCTCTTTCTTTTTGTTTGGATAGATGACTTAGGTGTTTCCCATTTAGGACTACTAGAACAAAAGTATATAACTGTGCTGGATTTATCTTTCACCAGAACTAAAGAACTCTGCCTGGTTTTGAGGTAGCTGAAAGAGAGAGTTATGACTGTGCTTCCATAAATAAAACCCCAAATATAAAGGAGCTTCAGAAAACTACAAAGGTCTGTCTTGGGAACAATGGGCTTTGGGGTGGAGGTGGCTTCAGACTACGTGTTTGTTTCATTGTATATCCAACAGAGAAGGATTTTCTACATTTTTTGATGCATGTGTCAGCCTCAGAACTTGGTAGGAGGCAAGGACTTCTTTTATTGTTCCAACCACATTAGAGGTGCAACACTTCTATTACATTTGTGCTTTTCATTGCTGGAATTTAGCAGTATTGTTTCTGTTCTAACTAGAGCTCCTTCAAAGATACTAGCACTGCTTCAAATCTAATATTATTTTTTTTCTTTAATTGAAATATCCCAGGAAAACCAGCTATTGGTTAGACACTGACTCGAAAAGCTACTGCTTCTAGCTTTATAATAAGATTTTTGCATAAGCTCTTTCACCATGTGCCTAGGAAACTGCACATATCCTTGAAACACTGAGAAAAGTGGGAATTGTCTGAGTGTCTGTCATTAGGGGGCACATTCCTACAGAGTGTCTTTGAGTATTTTCTTTTGTATGACTGAAGAAAGTAAATTGCATTAACTTCTAATTATGAGAAATTTGGATGGAAAAATAAACTAAGTTCTAGTTTTCTGAGCCAAACCAGAAGTTAGACTTTTTATAAAATAGCTATTTAGCTGCTGGTCAAGATGGAATCTTTAAGCTTAGCTTAGAAATAGGTAGTTCAGATAATGGAGCTTTGACAACTGATACATCCTTTCTTTTCATGGGTTTATATTGTCTGTGTCACTAAATTCTTTGAAAACTCAGATGTCTTTTCTAGTCTTGCTCCCTGTTCTCAATATGGTCTCTATAAAGAGAATTTCCTCAAAGATTTCAAGGAGCCTGAAGTGTCTTGTGATGATTCACAGTACTGTGAGATGTAAATAAGACAAATGAACAAATTACACCACTTATCCTGTAGAAAAATTGCATTAAATTCCTAAAATCAAGAGTTATCAGACAGACAGCTTAAAATCTTCTCTGAAAAAAGACAGCAACAAAGGAATTCATAGGGAGGAATGATACTCAATAGTCCTCAGAAATGAATTTTGCACAGCTTTTATTCTTTCATATTTTTACCAGGGAATGATGATGAGGCTGAGGTCTTTTCTTCAAGAAGAGAAGAAAGGTCTAGCGTGAAGATGAAAGGAATCTTGTCTTTCATGTTTTGGATCCAGGACCTGCATGAACCGCTATGTCAGAAGAAGAGGATGATGCAGATTTCCTACCTGCTGTCTACGGCCTCCAGCCCCAATCCATCTATTCACTCCTACATTTTTCTTGAAGGCATGGCCCTGCCAGATGCTGCTCCCTAATGCAGGAGCATCACAGGCAGAGCTGCCTAAACACTCTGCAGACCAGGGTGGAGTTGGCTTAGCTTAAAATCTTTGGAATTTTAGGAGTACATCAGAGAGAGCACAATTAGAGCAGCACTACTGGGACTCACTAACATGATGCACTGTTAACCTGACAGGCATGAACCTGACCGTTTCGTGTTAGGTGTTCATAATTCTACAAAATCCACAACAATTTTTGGTTATAACATCTGAAGGGACTTTGATGTTTACAGCAGAGGCTTGCTCATGATCTGCTGTGAAATTCACCCCCCTGAGATATGTTGCTGGCAGGTATGACTTTTTGGGGAAGCTGGTAGTCTGGTTTAATGCTTTGTTTATATCTTCTTCAAAGCTAACAAGTAAGTGACACAAAAAGCTGTCTGCCTTTTCTGATGTTGGAAAAGGTTATTTTGTTTCTTCAGTACGGAGAGTTGATTTATTGCAATTCTCTCAGCATTGCTCTTACCAGCAGAGATTTTCATAAGGTAGGGTGGTTTGGTTTGGGTTTGTTTTTTTTCTCAGTACGTGGAAACTGTGATATTTATTCAGTATTTTTTTACTCAGATTAAGAGTATTGAAGCCAATCTCCTGATTGCCCCCTCTTGCTGTACATTGGCGAACAATGATTTGAGGACTTCTGAAACTGGACGCTTTTTGGATAAAACTAAACAATGATATGCCCCAGAAGCAGAGCTGATGTCATCCAGCCATCACTGGGTATTCAGTCCACTGAAACAAACTAGAGATATGCTGAAATAAAAGGTGTCAGAACATTTAGCATGGGCATCAGGTCCTTGTCACCAGATGAGGGGACCAGTTACTCAGCAGACACACAGACCCACTCCTATCAGTCTGTGCTATTTCCTAATGCCTAATAAGTCGATGAGTCCCTTACAAGACTGTAATGTTACTTGAACTCACGTAGAAAATACACAAATTTGTAACTTTTACAGAAAGAGTGGCTTGCATTTTAGTCAGCTATAAGAGTACATTTAGGATGCAGAATTCTGACTTTTGCTGAAGAATTTCACATAAAAGAAGCACAGATAAATAAATAATGACTAAAAGTACCTGATAAAACTGTACATTAGATAGCTAGGCTATAGCACACTAGGAGGGATTATACCTGTGTTTAAGAATAAAATGTACTTTTTATTTCCATTGGCACAGATATTTCCATTGTCACTTAAGTACCTTAGGAAAGCTGTTGCACCATCAAGTAGAAATGGAAACACACAGTACCAACCTGAATTTAAAAGAGACCCTCTTCATTCCCCTGTGACTATCATATTTCTGGATTAAATTGCCCTAAAATATGATAAAATAGTCACACTCTTCTTTCTTCAAGACAAAACTGCTTGTCTGTTAAAGGATTTTGCATACTTCAAACAACAAGCAACATTTTATCAAAAACAGTTTGGCACAGAAAATAGAGATACAGAAATACAATATTTGGAGCAATTATTGAATATAAAATTGGGGACTGGTATTATCATACATTTTAGATGACACAAATGTTTCCTTGGGACCTTAGTACCTATGAAAATGTTTTATAGTTTTCCAGCAAGTGTAGAGGGCTTAAAACTTCATACTATCCCAGAACTTCTCTGAAATTGCAAGGTTAAGATCTGTAAAGAAAAGGCCATGCTTAAAAGAAATATCAACATCTTTATCCTGTCTTTAAAAAATGGCAGAGCAATAGCTAACAGGAACACTACATGTAATGTATTTCTTCAAATACACATTATGAAAAGCAAAATATATTACCATCTAATTTGCATTCTTTACAGAAAAAGGTCCTTTTTATCAGCTAAGTTGTGCTCTGTACAGAGACTTTATAGGGTTCTGTAGTTCCTGGAGTTCCAGTAGAAATCAGGACTTCATGATTAAACAATTCCTGTCTCAGTGCCTTCAGTCTAAATTCAATCATGAAGAAAGAAATCAGTGAGTTGAAAAGATGTGCACAGGGTTACATGGAAGATTTCTTCAAGTGTCAGCTGGAATCCTGATAGTATTCTGATACACTGCAATCTTTGCTATGCATGGAGGGATTGTGGGACTAGCAAAGAATTTTGACTGTAGCATGTTTTAAAAAAAGCAAGATGGCATGAAATACTATCTGTCTTAGTTTCATTTCAGGGGTAGAGTTTTTACAATGCCAACGCTGCCTTCTGAAAAAAAAAAAAAAACATCATTATTGAGTACCACTGCTCACTCAAGATGTCCACAACTGAATTTCTGACACTCTTTGAGAACTGTTGCTTTTTTTCAGATCACAAAGTTTTGCTTTGAACCATACTAAGGCTAACAGAATATAAATGAATGCATTTGGATTTACTTGGAAAACTGTTTAATAAACTTGGTGTAATTGTCTGCATAGTAGCAGCTGGAATAAAAACAGTCATGATGTGATAACAGTAATCAGCTGAACATGGTTCAGCATTTGTCTCTCAGACACCACAACCCTATGCCCCACAAACATCTGCCGCAGTTCAATACTCCTTAGACGTAAAAGCTGTATTAAATATTCTTTAGATCTGCATTTATACTCCTAGATGTTTTTTAACATGGCAGAATTGCACTTTGTACACAAAGATGAGTATTGTGCTTCTAACAGCATGAGATTGCACTATTTGAGGTGTATCAATTGTGTCTGACATTCTCTGAGGACAAATGATAAATTTGTCATTAATCTTGCCCTCCCAAACTCCTCCAGGTTATGCATCCCTCTTTTTTGCCACCTCAAATAGGTTTGCTGCCTCAAAGAGCTCATGTTCAGACTTGTGTGGTATTTGTATGTATATGGAGTGACTGTGTGAATTTCTTCTGGCTACTCTAACAGACCTGTGTCTAATCACTCAAACCATCAACAATCTACTTATTTATGTACCTATATTTTTGTCAGTGATTATTAGGTAATTTGGAAGCTGATCCTTAACTAGAAATTCATTATGATAGTATCTTCTCAGATACTATCGTAATATACACAGCCATGAAATTTGTGTTTATGCGCTATCCAAGCCCAGCCAGCAATACGTGCAAAGCAAGGGATAAACTCCTAGACCAGGGAGAACTATTCTTAGTACACAATTGACTCAGCAAATGTATCTATTTTCTTCTTTTTGAGTTACCTATTGGTCCCTGCTGGATGCCTCCCAAACCCACAGAAGTGTTTCTAATAACTACTGCATACCTCTGGCATGAGAATTTCTGTAAGCACGTAATCATGACAGCTTCTCATCCCAAAAATAACTTTGCAGACAAAATGAATACAAAGTTTTAGAGGAAATGTATGTAAAGTGACTTTCAGTGCAAAGAACTCCATTGCAGCCTGTATCTAACCAATTTTCCACAGCTATCTATTAATGATGGTTGCTACCTACAGAATACTAAAATAGTTACACAAGGATCATCCAAAACTTATTAAAGTCTACAAGACTAAATGGGATGTTGTGGAGTTGCGGATGTCCATGTCTACACACACTACTGGAGAGTGCATTGGCTAATGTCTTTTGTATTGAAGTAATGCAATTAAATGTTCTTATTGTGGCTAAATCTTGCAAAACAAATTTTTAAAACAGACTTCAGAGTAGTTCTTTGACTTTTAAACCACAAAATCTTGTGTCAATGACACCGTCTTTATCTTATGAAGTAACACTGGTCACAGTTATACTTCAAAGAAGTATTAATCCTTGCCACAGTGGAAAGCTTTTTATTTGTCAACTGAGCTAAATTCATTACTTTGCTCACACAGTAAAAAAAGATCTGTTTTCAGGATACAGCACTAGTTTGGAGCTTAAGCTGTGACATCAGGGTGCCAGGATTTCTGCAATATGATATTGTATATTTTGTCTGTCTCTCCCCCATAACACCCTCTCCCTCTCTCCCCACCCTCCTGTCCCCAGAATTTCTCTTGTGTGAGGGGACAACAATAATAAAAGTAAATGGTAGCAAATGGAAACAGTTCAACTAACCACAAATGTGGCTGATTAGAAGATTAGGGAAAAGTGTCCTACTCTCAGGGGCTTCTGTTCTTGGAAAACAGTGGGGAAGCAGGAGACTGTAGTATGTTTGTTATTCATTTATTACATTAAAGTAACTATCCCATTTTTGTTTGTGCCTCAAGTCCAAACGAATAGCAGAGTGCAGAGAATGAAACATGCAACATACAATTAAATATACAAGCCAAGTTGGCCATTAATAGTTCACTTGCAAGCATCTGGATCCTGAATATACAGTAATACAAGTTGAATTAATATGGTTGTTTACTCATATTCTTCCGGAGCATTTGCAGCCATCAGCCCTTTGCAATAATATTATGCCCAGCCAGGCTGGAGTCTGGTGACTGGTTATTCTTAACCAGATCCCTAAGCAAAGTCCTGAATAAAAAGATTAAAATACAGTGTTATTCCTTTTCACTTCTATCTCAGATGTAAGTAATGTAACTTAAAATCCATTTAACCTTGAGTTATCTGTGTCCTTAATATGTATATTAAGTATAATAAAAAGTTGCCTAGCACAGGAATGGTTTGAAGGTATTTTGATATTCCTTCAATTTTTAACCCCATGGACTTTTCTAAATACACCCTGTGTTTCAAATGTTAGTTTTACTTGGAAGCAAAACTAAAGCTTATTCTCCACATGTAGAACTTAATTATTTTAACTTTCCTGGATCCTTAGAAAGTACCACCCTTATGGGGGAAATTCAGTCAAGGCAGCTTTGTCCAGCCTGAGGATTATATTTGAAGGCTCTCTCCATACAAATTCAGCCACTGATACAGCCGGTTTTTATTTTACTGTCCATTTTTATTCCACATTTGAGAGCTTTCTGCAGGGCTGTGTACTAGCTGCTGTTTCACTGGGCTTTCCAGCTACCATTAAAATTTTAGTTTATGTGCTAGGAAGCCCTTACATTAAAATATTTCACATTTCCCTGGAATGTCCTATCATTGGAAAGGAGTGCTACAATTATTTGCAAACTCAAAAAACTTAAAATTGTGTGATTTTCTTCCCAGTGGAATTTAAATCTGAGATCCATAGAGAACATCTGAAGACCATCTATTTAAAATATCCAAATGCCACACCATGTCATAAACTGTGTCACAGTATATGCTTTGATCTATAAAAGGAGATAAGATGTTTCAATCAGCACTGAATAACAGCTGTCTTTAATGGTTTTAAAGATAGAATAGACTATTTCAACTATTACATAGTGTCATCTTTAACATCTCAGTATTAGAGGTGGTGAGCCATGACTGCAAGATACATAGTATGGTACGGGGTGAATCTAAAATATTTCTCTCCATATAGAAACAAAAATAGTATTTGAGATTCTGAAAAGAATCTTTATTCTAAAATAACCCTTGTATAAACGTTTTTTTGTATTTTCTCATGAAGCTTCAATTTTTGAACAAAAATTACGGAAATTTCAAAGTTTCTCATGACATAAAAATTCCAAACTTTGATGTGATGTACTAAGAAACATGACAAAGGACAGCTGCATGTTGACTTTCACTCCAGCATTGTAGGTAAGAGAGGAGACAAGGATATGTGGACAAAAGGATCCCAAGTTGCCGTGGTGTTAGTAAGATAGGACTGCAGTGCTATAACCTTTGAGTTTATATATCTTGGGAGACAGAGTTCAGAAAAGTGCTTCTTGTGAGGACCATAATCATATCAATCTCTTGATTTAGTTTAGGGCACAGGTTAACAGTTCATTTAGTTACATGAATCTGTGAAAATCAGTTTTTTTACAGTAAGGGGATCTCCAGTACAGCTGATGAAAGCTTATCAAGGTCACATGACTGCAAGGAGAAGCAAGAACAATTCAAAGATAAGGTGAAGAAACTTGTAGTTAAGACTGATTGTTTCACTGGCACAATGTTGTTTTGATGCAGTCCCTGAAATGTTTAAAAATAAATGTGAAATTTGTCTTGAAAGACATTCTGCACCCTCTTTGTGCATCCTCATAGTTTTCTCAAAAGTGCCCTGGGTACTTTGCAGGCACACTGAGAAAAGCTGAGGACAACCTTTGCTATTCTGCTAATCCAAAATTGTCAAGGGATTTCAGATCACTCTGGGTATGCTGGAGTGATCACAGAAGGAATTTGTTTTCACTGGGGACTGGCTTGCACTATAGTTTGTGACAGTGGAAATATCATGCTCTTCCCTTGCTTACTTCTTCAACTTTTGCCCTTAAGGGAGGGAATTTTTTTTCTTATCAAATTTGTTCACTATTTTCTATGTCATTTATGATGAGATTAAAACTCAGTGTTTTTTTCTCTTGAAAGCTCCCTGTTCCCTCACACATTCCTTCATACTATACATTTTTTACAGCCCAAACACTTCTTCCCGCCTTCCCTGTCTCCTGTTTCAACTCTCCCCTTTTCTATATGTTTTCCCTTGTACTTGAAGAACAAAACACCCCACAAAACACAAACCTTCTTCTTGTTTGCAGCACCTTGTCCAAAGTGAAAATTATGGCAATTTCTTTTTTCATTAATTACTGCAGCTCTGCCCAGTGTAATGCATTTGCTACCTAGGCCAATTTCCTGAACAGAGACACACAGCAGGATTTTTTTTATGATACAAAGCATCATCCTAATGACATTTCTTCCCAGAGGGAGGGAGAGACAGAGGGAGAGAGGGAGAATTTTCTGTTTTCCTGCTTCCAGCTTTATCTACTTTGGGATCAACCATTCAATCCAAGCTTAATAAAGTAATTAGGTCAGTGTGAGGCGGTTTCCCAAGGGCAGAGCCTTTCAGAATTTTTTGTTCTTTCTTAAATGCAGAGATGTTATCCAATATAGCATGGTTTCTACAAACAATGTTGTGTAATGTACATTTAATTTGTGTATATAACACAGCACTGCAGTAAGTCATGATTATTCAAACTGAACCTGGTGACATTTCAGTACCAATTTCTCATTCCCATTTTCCTTTCTCCTTTTATTTTTCAGGAGCAAAAGAACTTATTTTTCTTGAAAATATTCTTTTTCTTTATTGCTACTAGCAATCAATGGAATTTCTCTCAACCCTGAGGAGACTGTATTTGAGCTCAGTTCAGTGCTTTGTCACTGTCTAAGTGAGTCCCTTGTGGCGGCAAGTGACCATCCTCTCTACACCACACCATGCACAAAGTTGTATCTGTACAGGATATGACAAGGAGGCCCATATTTAACTCTCAGTGTCTTTAATATGTTCTCCTGTTACTAAATCATATACTTGTCTCATGACATTTTCACACTGCATTTTTTTAAACTGTATTTTTGTTTTCTTGATACAATTAACAGTCAACTACTGTTTCTGTACTGTTTTCTGCACAAACTAGAAATGCTACAGTGAAAAGGATACTCCTGCGTCAGTTTAGCTATAAAGATTAATTGCTGGAAAGCCATAAAATACTTCTGTGCTAGCTAATCAGTTTAAGTAGCAATAATCTCTCTGAAACTAGAAATACATTAATCAATCATCCCAACTGTAAATGCAGTCTTGGCAGAAAAATCAATGGAAAGCCCAATCACTCTTTTAAGGTCAGATGTTATCAACCAAAACCCTGCTGTTTTACTTATGCAAGGCTGCACATCTAGTTAGAGATAAGGCAACCACTGCTAAAAAAACTCTGCATATGTGATGAAGAATTTTCATAAAGACCTGGGAAAAAAAAGTCCTGTATTTTACTGAACTTGCTTTTCACCTCATCCTTCTCACACTGCTGCTGTTGTACTTTGAGCACACCACCAATAGCAGAGAAGTGAACAGGATTTTCACTTAGCATAAGGAAAAAGGGCAGTTTTGATCAGTAAGGAATTTGTAGTTTTAATACTTGCTATTCTTTGGAAGGACCTGGGAGATTTTCCTAACTATGAATATAAATTCTACTTGATGAAAAGTTTTACATATGTTCTGAAACTTCATGAATGATCAAGCAATAAATTATTAGCAGTTTTTCATAAGAAAGGATGGGGTGGGGATATTCAAAGATAATAGAAGTAAAACCAGATAAAGACATTATTTTTCACACATATGATTACAGTGTGGTACTCCATAAGACAAGATGCACTCGGTACTGAATCCTAAATTGCTACCAGATTTAGCTAAATCATAAAGATTTATTTTACACAAGTATTTTGAAAGAAAAATCCATCAAGGACTATTAAACATATAAAGTGTCTTGAAGACAGACATTTTGTGGATACATGAGACATATATTCTTACAGTTTTCATGCATCCTTTTCATAAATATCAGCTTCAGACCTTGACAGAGGCAGGCTCTTTGGCCATTAGTCTTTCTTTAACATGAGCATTTCTTATCTCCTGCCCTAGCTTTTGTGTTGTGTGACTCACTCCTCCATATTTCTGTCAGCAGATGGCATTACTCAACATGACCCATGAATGTAAACAGAACAAAAGGAGGTTGATTGCTTCAGAAAAGGAAGTCTTCATCAGAGTACAATAACAAAGTGATCTGATCTATTTTCATTTTGGAAATTCCACTTCAAAAGTTAGGCAAAAGAGAATTAAATGGTTCTGAAATTCATTACGTTATGTAAAGCAGGAAACTAATTTTCCAGGAAAACATGTGAATCGGAATTGCATGATTTAGCTCAAGACTTTCCTATAAGGGTGAATGTAACAAACCTTCCCAAATTCTATCTCTCAGGTCTGTAATAAAAGATTCTTCTGGTGAAATTAATATGCATTACCAAATTAAATAGTTTATTCCATTAAAAAGGTAATTTTAAAGAATCTACTTTAGCAAATTAATGACTCATTGACTCATTGGCTACTCATTTTACAAATGCCTTTCTGTATGAATACACCAGATGAAATGTATGTGACTACTTTTCCTGATGATGCTGTGTGTAGATTTCATTTCTTCGAAAATTCCCAAAATAACTCTGATTATCAATGGGGAATAGCCATGTGAGGTGGAGTAAATAATCTTTTGGAGGCTTTTGATTTTTTTAAGCAGTACTGACAGAGGTTTTATGGCTATGTTGATTCCCAAAAAACAGACTAACTCAAAGTCCAGAAACACAATGGCAGCTGAACAGCATGAAAAACTGCATTCAAAGCAGTGCTAAACCAGTGTAGCTCACCTCTGCCTAGACTGGCAGAACAACTTGTGGACTTTGAGAAACAAGGAAAACTTACAACCAACCAACACCCGTTTGTATTATGACCAAGTGAAGTCATGACTCTGTTTGTGAATCATTCCCAGACTTTCTGATCTCTTCTGAAATGTCAGAAAACTTCTCAACAAACATACAAGCCACCGGGAAATTTGCACGTTTGCATAAACTGCTTTTTTTTTTTGAGCACAATAGATCCATATTAAACTCAAATTTGCTTTCAATCTGTGTTTCATCTTTAGTATTGCCTTTTTGGGGTATTTGCAGTTGACATTGTGTTGAAGACTGTTAGTGGTTAAACCATTTCAAACACCTAACAGGTACCACTCCTCAACCTGCCCCTTTTCCTCTCCCTGCCCTTTGAAAGCTTTCACCCTTTTCCCTTTAACTATGAGGAGAAGAAAATCTTCTCAGTTTGCTGAAACACAGCTAAGCTACACACCTAAAATGAGACAATGTTAATTTGTTATGAAAACACTTACTTTTTTTTAAAAAAGAAAATTTTTTTTTTTTTTAAAAAACCTTTTTTTTTTTTTTTTTTTTTTTTTTTTTTTTTGGTAAACAACCAATGTAGAAAAAATGCAGAGCAATCCCTTTGCAACAGTACACCATTAAGGACTGACAAATCTCTCTCATATATCAAATCTCTCTCTCTGGTCCCCTAAAAGAGAATTCACTCATTGTGACAATTTTTCCAAGCAGCGCTTTTTTTCCTCATAAAAAGACCTCACTGAAAATTTAATGGAAAACTTTCAAAAGAATTTACTTATTTATGTTGTGCATCTTTTCAAATGTTTTCAGAGACTGAGCATGTTCAACAACATAATGCCTACAAGGATGATATTAAAAATTCCTGGGAAAAACTTTATGTGACGAATCTTTAATGCTGTCATGTTTAAAAGCAGAAAATCTCTGATAACTTATCTTTGCTTCAAATCAGAGTACTGCAGCTACAGATGTTATGCTATTCATAATGCAATTTACTTTGTTGTTAAAGTCCTCCTTGCAGAACTGAATGCATTTTAGACTCCAGCTGGGCAGGATGATTTCAGTCTTCATTTAAACTTCATAAAAATTTGCATTCAAATTGCATCCTTACTTCAGGAATTTATTTTTAAAAGGTTTTTCATTGACTTTGTGTCTAACAATGAGATATAATTTTTTCTAGGTTAGTATAATGAAAATAATTGCTGCCCTGTTTTTACTTTTCCTGAAAAAGGCAATTTATTCAGATGATAATTTTATGTATGTTTTGCTAAAACTGGAAACACATTGAGAACTTTTACTGCTTCTACTTCTGTGCAGTTTAAGGGAAATAATTTTATAGAAATCTTTCTCATCAAGAAATAACCAAGAAAATTAATTCCATTCAAACATCTGAAGCATTTCTGTGTACTCCTAATTTGGCAGTTCTTGCAGGGGCGATTTCCATCATGTGCTTAGCACCACCCTCAGGAAATCTTTTAAGATGTCTCACATAAAACTGGAGAAATATCATATCACTACTTTCAAAAATATTTGCTTATTTCTTTCAGGGAAGGATAATTATATGTGACATATGAACAAGCATGAGAACTCTTGCATATTCCAAGTTAAAAGAAATCTATAGCCTAAAAAAAAATATTTCCACAATGGGTAAGATGAGCAGCAGGTGAGAAAAAGATGTATGGGGGAGAATCACATATTATAGTTACCCATAGCTAATTGCTGTTTAGATGAAACATGTGCATCTGTTTTCAGCAATTAGTGTGGAGATCAATAGAAAACATATATATTTAATTAGACATATGGTTCCTTTTACTATAATTGGAACTCCATGTCACTTCTGGCTCTGCATGTGCAGTATGGTCTAAAATGTTTTCTGGGGTGTGTTTCCATCATATGGAAGGTGAAGCACAGACACCAGCTGATACTCAGACCTCATTGTCTTGTGGTGCTGTTAAATGTAGGCATTTACGGTGATTTAACCAGACCAGAAACCAATAAAACTTTGATTTTGAGTGTCATTTAACCTTTTCCCTGATGACTGACCACACTGCATGTCGTGTAACAATCACAACTGTTAATAGCACATCTGTTCACCAATATTTGAGCTTACCACTATTTTGAATTAAGCCATTTCACAAATCACTAAAAATTAAAGAAACTTTGTAACTTCTGAAAAACAGATGCATTCAGAATAAGGAAGAACTATTGTGGAGTTATGAAATTTTGCTCACTGAATATCCTTTATTCAGTGATTTCAGTCAAAAACTCAAATCAAACCAAAAGAAAAAAAAATCACAAAGAACTTTAAGCAAATTCTGAATTGACAAACCTACCCCAGCTCCCCAAATGTGCGTATTTATATAATACTTGGTTACTGTATGTCAGTCTCATATATATTAAACTGTAAATGAGGGGGAGCTTCCTCTGCAGATACAAACAGCAGTAGAATGCAGGAGGGAATTAGTAAATCTTGTTCTCAATGCCCATATTTTCTGTAAATGTGTGGTATCATAAAATGTATTCATAAGCATTTTGAGTGTTTAACTCCAGTGTCTATCCTAGACTATTTTATTTATATGCTCATTTAAATATTCCAGTATTGCTTACCACATTTTTAATAATTTAGCAGATATAAAATGAATTAAACTGGAACAACTTAGTGAAAATCAGAGCTTTCATATAGTTCTTGCTCAGAATACCTCACATTGTAAACATCTGCCTGGCACAAGCTAATGGATCTATTTTAAGCAGAGCTAGCTAACAGACAGAGCAAGAAAACTCTCTTGGAGGGGGTAAGGGAAATGGCAGACGGAAAGTTGCATCAACAGTAGTTGACTTACATGTTAAAAATTCTGTGTTAAGTCTAATAAAGGATGCAGACACCAAAAAATGTGGCAGTGAAAGTACTCTTTGAAAGACAAATGGGTATGTATGACCTGTTAAATGACCCCATATCTAAAGCATACAAACAGAAACTAAGAGCTGAAGTAAATCAGATCTTTCATCTGGGTGAAAGATTTCAAAACCACATATCGAGAGAACAATTTTGCAACCAGATATGGGATATTCTGGGTCAGGGAACTTCCTGGTTTTATGTTCTGATAATGTCAGGAAAGGATTGCAGTTTCATGTGGAGAGAAGACGAGAAAAAGCATTTAAGTACTGAATCTTAACTTTGGATCCCTTATATCTGCATATTCTAAGGTGAAAAATTCAATGTGCATAAACCACTTTTGTTTCCAAGATTATGTTTCAAGGAAAGAGTGTCTTTGAACCAAATGTTATAAATACTGGAGTCAAAAATTAATATTTCCTCCCAATGCACTTCACTAGAATATTTGACCATATGCACTAAAAATTTTACTTTTCAGTCTAGCATGGGTATAAACAAACAACGGCTTCACTTTTCCTTAATGTATTTGCCTAAAAACCTCAGCAGTTGCTATGCAGGCCTTTTATACGAGGTAGAAGACAAGATTTTGCATGCCTCAAGCTGGGGAAAAATGTTAACCTTTTCTTCCATTTCTCAGGGAAACATTTTAAACTAGTATTAGGCAACATCACCACTATTTTTGAAGTGAAGTCTGGTTTTGCCTGAGGAGGTCTGGGAAATTGTTATTCTCAGGAAAATTAATTAAAAGATATCCCTAATTAATTTGGGGAGAAATTAGACAAAACACTCTTCAAAGAAGAGCAAGGTATTTTGAGTACCTGAAGAATGTTAAAGAGCAAAGCAGCTGTGGATTTAGAGAAAGTTTATCACAAGTTTCTAGACTGCAATCTTGGGTACAGATCCTGAAACTCTGTATATATCTCCTTTAAATATTTAAGTATTTTTCTTCTTTTACACATCCCTCTTCAACCATACAAGCTCCCTAAGATATTTTCGGGCTCCCTCATCCCTGTCTTTATTCACTCCATATTATTAGAGGAGTCCATTGACCCAAGAAAACTTTCTTCCTAAGGCAATAGCTGTATAAAGACATATTTCCAGCAAACAATGGAGTTACTTTTTTTTTTGTCAAAAAGTTGTTCTTTATCTTGATTATATAAATGGGCTCAGAACAGGAGAGCCAAAGAACAAGTGCTAGAAAAGCCAAGGAATATAACAGTTCCTTTCTCATGCATTGCTTCAAAGCTCCACTTTGTCCTGCTTAATACTTTTTTCCTTCTTGACCCTTAAAACTGAAAGTGTCCAGAACAAAAGTATTAGTCTTGGACTGATGCCTATGTATATTGCCAGTAATTGCAGGAATTAATGGAAATTTCTAAGTATTGTTGCCATTGAATAAGTTGACATCACTATCTTTGTTTTACAAGGGGAAATTTCTCTCATCGGTATCTGAGTCCTTGCTTGCCTCATGCCTCTGCCTCGGATATTGGTACTGGACAGAGGCCTGGGCATGGAGTGCACTGAAGGCCAAAATAAAAAGAAAAACAAAAGAAGTTTAAAAACCCACCCCAGTCCCTCTAGAAATCCATTGAAATTGAAACAGATTATGAAGTTTTGTTTTTGCAGAGTTGGCAGAAGCGCAGCTGGTTCAGCCAGGGAGCAGAGGGAGCTGTGCTGAACTCTGGTGTGATGTCTCGTCTGCAAGAGGAGGATAGGGACAGCTTGCATGATAATACCAGTCCACTTTGTGAGAGAAGCTAACAGCTGATTTCATCTTTCCCTACTTTGTTCAAACTGGTTGCATAACTCAGGATAGCACCAGACATTTTGGCTGACAAGGCCAGGCTTATTGCAGGGGACTCTTGGGATACCTTTGTACCAGGAGCATGTCCCTACCCAGCATTTGCTGGGCTTCCCAGCTGCATCTTGGCTGCACAACAGAATGTGTCCCACAGCTGGTAGACATTATAGTAGACATTATATGGTAGACATTATAAAGAAGCATAATCAGGCCAAGATACATGAGCAAGAGTGTTTTTCCCAGCTCTCAGGTGGTGACTAGCTCAGTGGTGTTGATGAAGGCACTACACTATTTTGGAAGTTGTTTCAAGAGCAAGCCATTTGGCAAGGCAGAAGGGTAGTTTCTGTGTGAGCAGAACTTCCAGTCTCTCTGCATCTGCCCAGGCCCTCCAACCAGGACTTAAGCACTTGACTGGTTCCACACCTTCTGTAGGTTACCACTCACACAGTGATTGTGCCTCTGTTCAGACTAAAGTGATTATGTTTTGTCCCACACTCTGCCACAGAGTAGGTGTTGGCAATAACTGATTCTTGTGCCTAACCCTACTCTTAAGAATCAAAGAGAAAATAAGTCTGAATAAAAGTTTGTAACACAGTCATGATTTTTCACATTTCATGTCTGAATTATAAACTTTATAAGGAGTAATGAGCTTATCATCTTCTTTAAACTAATTTTAGACTTATGTGGTCATCAGCAGAGTAGGTCAAGGCCAGGTAAATGTTTATGGACATAACTACATTGCCTGGAGATCAGAGATCAGTGCTAGGGAATGCAAAACCCCTGCTGGCAGCTCAGTGAAAAGCCACTGCTTGTAGTCTCACTAGCAACTTCTGTAAAGTGTCAGCTGCTCCGGGGAAATGCAAAAATGCCATCTCCTCCCAACCTGCAGTTATTTAAATGCTCCAGTGTCAACCAATATTATACTGCTTTTATACTTTCTCCATTAGACAGCTGCTGGATCTGCCTTTATGGGAAAGCCACCCTTGAAGTCACTTGACCTCTTGGTGCCTCAGTCAACACAGATGGAATATTGAATAACACCAGGATGTTGCTAGAAATCATATGACTCAATTGAACCAGGGAGGGAGGGCATTTTTGGGAATTTTTTTTTTTCCTCCTTGGGCAAATAAGAGTTTGGCTTATCTAATTATATGCAAAGGTACACAGATTCTGTTTTGCAAGAATGTATTTTCACAGTCCAGCAATCATCTTTAAAAGGTCTGCAGTTGTATAAGAAAAAGCAGCAAACATTTTGATTTGAAGCAATATCCTGTACTTCTATTCAGATCACTGGGTCACAGGATCACTGCATGGGAAGTATTAGCATATAGATGATATCTGCTTTATGTATCAAGATTTATTTTATAAGTCTATTTAGAAGCATAACTGAATTCTTGTTACATATAAAACAATTTAATAAATAGAAAATACCATTTTTTTTCTCAGAGTCAACATGCCACAATCTACAGTGATGACTTTTTTGCTATCATGATCCAGCAGCCTCCCCAAAGATCTGCCAGCAATTGCCTGGAGGTCATGAGCTTGTTTCCTTCCCTTTTTTTCTGGCCTTCTGCCAAAGCAGACTTGTTCAGACATCAAAACCAGCCCTACTTGCTGCTTCAATATACCAACAATACCTAATAATCATCCTGCTCTGCCAAATCATGGAGTGGATTTACTAAAGTACCATGGGAAATAAGACTAAAGATACCATGTTGTAATGAAATTCATCCAAATCAACAGCCCTGGCAACACAGGTGGAAGCAGTGAAGCTTGAAACCTCAAACTGGAAAAAAGAGCACATTATCTATTAATCCATCAGAAGGACAGTTTATAACTATTTTTCTCTCATCTTTTTGATTTATATCGCTTAGACATTTCATTATAAAGTACCTTACCGCAAAGAAGAGGCATTTGAATATTCAATTTATGTGAAGCTGTCAAACAGTGAGCAATCCCAGGAGGCTGACTCTTGCATTTATATGTTTGCAATGCAGACTGAGAAATTTTGGAGTATAACAGGAATTCTAGTACAACCTCAGTTTTATGTATCTGGACACATAATATCTCTGCTTACAAGCAAAGATCAAAGTGGTTTTGGTTGGAATGTAACATTTTACCATTCTTCATTATTGTGACACACTGCTAAGCGGTGCATGGTCAGAAGTTTCCCTCTCAGGATGCCACAAGTTCTTTCTTTAACTTTGGCAAAGGGAGCCTTTTCCTCATCACAGCTGATATTTTCATTTAACTTTCACATTTACTTTCAAGATCAGCAAAGGTTACATTGAAACCATGGCATTTTCTTCATTTGCACATGACTTTTTGGGACCACCAATACATTATGAAAGGTTTGTGAGCTTAATGGGTCAGTTGATGGCCCAAGCCTGCGCTATCTTCTGAACAGGAATTGATCAAATGAGGATGATCTCAGGATACCAAAATGTCTCTGATGCCGTGGGCCTCTTAAAATTCTGACATCCATTTACTGGGAGAAATAAACTCTGTAAGAATGGTAGTATAATAAATATCTGCACACAAAGTATGAGAAAACTACATAGACTGTATAACTTGAAAGTTCACAAAAGCAGCACAGAAGAAACAGACGCATCAGTAAATCAGGAAATAAAGGGCAACAGTCAATTCTAGAGGACAGAACACAAAAGCAGTTTAAAGACATGGCTGGAAGCCCAAATTATAAGAGAAAGCCTTTGTAGAAAGGGTGACATTAGTTAGCATAGCTATAAAGTAGGAGCAGTGTTCAGTCTTGGGGTCTACTGGTTTCTGCTCACAGAAGGTGTTGATGGTGTCACTGAGAAGGGCCAGCCCACTAAGAGGGACAAAGAACAGGCTTGCAGCTGGTGCACACTCCAAGTTCACACCACAACCTCCAGAGTCTTGGGAAGCATTTTGATCTCGCCAAACTCCTTCAGGGAAGGTGTAACTCAAGATGGAGCTGTGCCTAAGAACAACAATTAATCTCTGTCTGAACATGACAGATAGACTTTAAGTTAAACATACAACACAACTTGTATGGATAAGGATGCTTGCTATTTACAGTGTACTCCTCTGAATCCCAGCTTGTCTCAGTGATATGTCCTGCTAAGTACTCTATTCATAAGGCAAATAAAGTTATATTGACTATGACCACGTCTTTGTTTCATAACCCATTGCCTATTGTGAAGCACTGGTAGAGCTGTGTAATCCAGAGACCTCCCTCTTGACCTACTTCAGTGATTGCTGCTTTTTGTTCCATCCTTTGATAAACATTATTTCACATCTGGAAGACAGTCCCAGATATTTTAGTATCTGTAACAGATGTTTTGTGTATAATTTAAAAATAGTGCTTAAGTGAAAGTTTAAAGAGCTGCTGCATATTAGTTTTATTGTTGTTCTTATTTAAAACAAATAATTTGTAAGTTTGCCTCCTCCACCATCACAGCAATAGAAAAGTACAACGAAATTCATTTAAGTACAATAGAGTTTACAAACCAGCAAAAGTAATTTTAATGGATTCTCTTTAATAACTATATTATTAATCAGCAATGCAAAATCCTGCCGCAAAACTGCACCCCACACACATATTAGAAGTAATTATCTCACACTGAATCTCCTTGTAAGTTATTAAAAGCATTTGTACTCCTCACAAGCTGTAGGTAATGAAAAGTAATTGTTTTTTTTGCAAATTTCAGAAGCGGCTTAAACTCTGATATTAATGCTGTTACAAGGGTATTTTTTGTGCAGACATGCACTCTCTAGGCACAAAACCTCCAGTAGATTTCACCCTCCATTCTCTTTCATTTGTATTGTCTCTCACTAACTTTTAAACCCTTTTTTTTTTGTGATTTCACTTCAATTCCTATCAATATAACAGAAATCAATGCAGCAGATGATGCCAGCAGGTCTTTCTATCTGAAATCTCAAGAATGGGGTAAATGTGGGAACAACAGTATTATGACAGACCTATTTGCTCTCCATAAACCACAGCTGGATCACACTAATCCGTGACTCTGTTGCTTCTGCTCTGGCTTTTGAAAAGAGTTTCAATCCTCAATGTGCTATAGCTGACAGACATTTTGAGTGAACTTTTGAGGAAACTCATTCTCCCCCAACAGTGTAAGAGTCAAGAAAAAATGTTCTCTCCATGTTAGAAGTGGCTAAACTTTGTTACCTAAACACCAAATATGTTTGTTCCCCTTATCTGCATCTCTGTCTCCACCCAAACATATGTCTGCAGAAATTTCTGGTTAATAAAGTTGTTGTATTGTTCATTGAATTAGTCAAAGTGATTCTGAACTTTATTGCTAATGGGACTGAAATATTCACATTCCAAATATTCACTTCTTCAAAAAGAATAAGAAGAATAGAAAAAAAAAAGAAATCTTAATTTTGCAACAATAACAGCCTGAATATATGCTGGGAAGTTTATTACACTATAAATTGCTGTTATAAAAGAGTTTTCTTTGGAACAGTCATAAAATAATTCAGAAAGATAAACAGAGTGATTCATATGTTCATGTGAACTCTGCTAAGCTACTTATGAAGTGAACGAGGATTAGTGTGTTGTAAGAAGTCTCTGCTTTCTTAGCTATGAAATTTTGGTGTTTGACAGAAGAGACTGATTGAAAATAATGACCCTATCCCCTGATTTACAATTGACCATTCTGTTATTAGGGGTATAAAGAGGCTTTCTGCTAATTATAGCTTATTTGGGCTCATTAGGTAGAGACTGACATTTCTCATAAAATAAGAGGGTATGCCGGAGACATGTATGTCTCAGCTATAGTCTGGAATTCTGGTATCATTGGAGGACTGCAATTTTGAAAAATAACTGGAGACCTCATGGGCTGCAAAGAGCAGGAAGCAGACAGTATAAAGGCTGGGCTCTGTGCCACAATAAATACAGAAGTGTTTGCCATCCATCACACCACTGGTCTGGGCAGTACCCAGAGATATCTCTACAGGCCAAACCCAAAATCAGGTTTTGTGGCTCTCAAAAACAATTAACTGAAATAGGTATTTTTAACCCTTTAGTGCTTGTGGATCTTATATGAAATGAGTCCATAGATGAACAAAATCACGTGTACTGACTGATACTCATGGAAACTAAAGAAATAATAGTGTAGAAAATGTTCAGATTAAGAGCTGCAGTGCCGAAAAATGTTTCTTCCTACATGTGAGAAGACAGAGTTAAAAAAGCAGAATTTGATCCTGAAATATTGCAAAGAGTATTCTATAGCCTATTATAAAAATGGTGTGAGGTTTTCTTTTAATCGTTTGATTTCATAGGCTTTTTGACACACTTCCAAAAGTTCTGCAAGCCCAGTGAAGTCAATGAAGTTTCTCAGTTATAACTGCTTTTGAAAATAAATTTTTTTGAGCTTGGTAATGATTTGTCTTTTGAGAGTAAACATAGACAACCATGATTATCAAAAATTCCTGTCAAACCATTTGTATATTCAAATGTTTTTGTAATATTTGCAAACAGCTCTCTGAAGTTTTAGACCTTACTTTCTTCTGATGTTGAGGAATGGTACATACATAAGGTATACATGCATCTTTCCTTCCTTGTCTCTGAGTAAAACAATGATTAACCATACATTCCTTTTCCTAACTGTGTAGAAAGAATATCTTGGCAGACTTCCTACCTTGAAGCTTTTGTATGTCTCAGAGGAGGCATGTGACCTGAGAGCACCTTTTAATATTAATATAAGCCTTGCCATAGCAACATTAGTGTTGCCACAAAAAGGTTACTGAAATCACTTAGAAAAATAATTTGAATTACTGTGGGGAAAATTACAGATTAAGACCAGCTTCCCAAAACTGTTGTAACACACAATTGTTGTAGTCTCACACTGGCTTGGTTTTGCATTCTCTGTCCATTTGCAAGGAAACATGGCTTAATTTTTCATTAGCTATAAATAGCAGGAAGTAAGAATATACAGGACTCTAGATTTATTTATCAGTAATTTGCAGCACTAGGGAGTGATTTATACTGAAGACAGATAATCAACAAGCTTTGTAGGCCCAGACCCTCAGAAGATGCTCTTTCCTGTCGTGGCAGCTCTCAGGAAAGTGTCTGTAAGGGTCGTAAACCTCCTCCAAGTGTTCAGTGCTTTGGTGAAGGAAGGGAAAAAAGAACTCAGCCCTCAGGATGACTTCACTCAGATGCAGAAATCAACTGGTTGCAATTGTCAGTGCTGTAGGCTGATCCATCTGATACACTGTAGGACACAGAAGACAGAATTCGTAATAAATGGAAACCAAATTGTGCACCAACAAATCTACCAGTGCAGAGCTGAGATCTGAGGCAGGCAACAGACAGTTCTTGAACCCTCTAAGTGTACCTGACTTTCTCCTCACATGAAAGCAGGGGATTGATGTCCTATGTGAGTCTGGCCATTGTTTCCATTACAAAAGCATTAATTATAGTGGAAAAGGATAGCACAGGTAGATAGTGAACAGTTTACATATTTCTTTTAATCTGTCCTTTCACTCACTGTTCTGTAAATCACTGGCACAAGATTTTCCACAGGAAAAGTTGAGTTAATAGGCAAACTTCTTGACCTGAAGAAAATAACACTGGAATCTTCCAAACCCATCCTAATCACTTCTACATACTCTGTGATTCCTGAGTTCAGGCCAGAAGACAGACAGAAATACAATGAGAAACCACCTCTGGTTAGGCCACACTGTCATCCCTTCTTCAGCCCACACTGTCACTCCACAAGCTAAAGTAATTTGCAAAGGAATATTCACTGTGCTTTTGTCTTAAATTTGAGCATGTATTAAAAACAGAAACAGAGGACATAAAAACACATAATTCCACTCCAGCTGTACTCTGTGTTCTTCTGCTTTGAGGAAACAAGACTTTTTTTTGCTTTTTCTGAGAGAACTCTAAAGAAGAATGAACAAACCTGTTTTTAAATGAGATGCTCCATATAATTCAGCTCTTTTTTTTTTTAAGCTTTGCAAAAACCCAAATACCCTTACAAAGAGGGAAAAAAAATTCTGGGCTTTTAATGTACAGAGAGTTTAGTTAAAAGAAAAAATTCTTCACTCTGACTGTGGTGAGGCACATGAACAATTTGCCCAGGGAAGTTGTGGATGCCCCATACCTGGAAGTGTTCAAGGCCAGGTTGGATGGTCTTTGAACAATCTAGTCTGTTTGAAGGTGTCCCTGCTCACAGCAGAAGGGTTGAACTTGATGATTTTCCAGATTCCCTCGCAAATGAAACCATTCTATGATTCTGTGAATGAGAGAGTCTATCCCCATTGCAGTGGTCAGCACCATGGAAGAGCCAATTGTAAAAGCATTATTATCCAAGGATAATAATCGTTTTAGGACAATTTAGGAAAATTGTCCTAAAACGACCCTCAAATAACCAAAGGAAGGCATCATCCTGAATCTGTTATAGCACATAATCAAAGAATCACAGAATAATTAGGTCAGAAAAGACCTCTAAGATCATCAAGCCCAACCTATGACCGAACACCACTGTGCCAACTACGCCATGGCAGGGTGCCACATACAGTCTTTCCTCAAACGCCTTTAGGGATGGTGACTCCACCATCTCTCTATGCAGCCCATTCCAATGTCCAATCACTCTTTCTGTGGAGAAATTCTTTCCAATATCCAACCAAATCATTCTCTGGTGCAACTTAATGTCCTTTCATCCTGTTTCTGGTTACCTGAGAGAATAGCTCAACCTCCACCTGGCTACACCCTCTTTTTAGGCAGTTGTAGAGAGTGATAAGGTCACTCCTGAACCTCCTTTTCTCCAGGCTAAACAACCCAAATTCCCTCAGCTGCTTGTCATCAGACTCGTACTTCAGACCTTCCCCAGCTTCACTGCCCTTGGCTGGACATGCTTCAGCACCTCAGTGTCCTTCCTGAACTGAGGGGCCAGAGCTGGACTCAGCACTTGAGGTCTGGCCTTACCAGTGCCAAGTGCAGGGAAGAATCCCCTTCCCAGTCCTGCTGGCCACACTGTTCCTGGTACAAGTCAGTATGAGGTTTGCCATCTTAGCCACCTGGGCACTTGCTGGCTCATGCTCAGCTTCTCTCTACCAGAATCCCCAGGTCCTTCTCCACCGAGCCACTCTCCAGCCACTCTGCCCCCAGCCTGTACTGCTACATGGCATTATTGTGTCTCAAAGTTTTGTCCTGAAAAACAGGCAAGCTAGAAAATTACTGAGCTGGGATGTTATTAAGGATGCCAAATGAATCATGCAAAAGAATAATTTAAAACACGCACATCCCCACCGAGTATATACGGTAATAGGGATTTTAACTAACTAGTTTAATTGCTTTCAAGACCTGGTGACTTGTCAAGTGTACAGGATGGCAGTGAAACAGCTCTGCTGAAGTCCAGATCCTCCAATATCTTGTCATTTGAGACTTAGAGGCACAGACCTCTGTGTGCTGCTGTTTCCACCGAGCTGGGAAATATACTGAAGTATCCCACATAAGCACTGTGGTCCTAAGAAGTAGAGAAAAAACAGAGGAAAAAATCAATTCTGTCTTGACTAGAATTTAAACAGTTTAGAGTAAAAACACTGGGGACAATACACAGAAGAAATGAATTTTTACAAACCTACTTACCATCCATCCTGAGCATAGGATGGGGCAAGGGTGGTCCAGGGTCCTATCTTGATGCGTATGTACAAAAATCTGGATGGTTGTCACAAAGACAGTCCTTAAGTCTATTTCCTAACTTCTGAATTATCTAGCTTTAGATATTTTGGTTTTTCAAGATAGGCTGTGTGTTTATAGTTTTACTACAGAGCTGCCAAAGAATTCAAATGAGAAGCTCTAGCCCTTCTATAAACCTGTGGAGAATTTTTCTCTTCATTGAAATGAACAAGAGTCTTTGCCATAGTTTCTTGTTTGTTTGTTTGTTTGTTTGTTTCAGTGTAAATTTCTCACTAGAGAACATGACTAAATCAAGACATCTCTTCCTGATACATATTCAAGCTAGGAAAATTTGGACAAATTTATTAAACTTATCTTTCTGTCCCTTCACCTCATACTCCTCCCTGGCTTACTTTTGTTACTCACAATTTCCAGGGCCTAAGTTCTTGTATAATTCTGTCTAAATTTTGACATCATAAAATTAGTGTGCAACTCATGACTGAGCTCTAGCGTGTTACAGAAATATCTTGGTTTGCCTTCTGTCTCAACTGCTTTTAGGACTGTGGGTGACTCTTTCCAAACAAAGCACACCAGTTCAAGTCTATGTCTTCCCTTGTCATTCACCATGCAGAAATCAATGTTGGGAGGGCTTAGCCAGGGTGGAATATCCAGCTAGAGATCTTTCCTCTGTCTGATCTGTGTATAGGATTTAAACCTAGGTCATCTAACCACTGCAAAGCAAAGCTAGATGTGCTCAGTTCTGATATCCTCTCAGTCTCTCTTGTCCTGCTGTGCAAAAACACTTAATTATTCATTGAGCTTAGAGAAAGTGTAAATATTACTATATTTAGATCACAATCTCTGCTCATACATCTACTAACATGTGTGTCAAATTGATCACCTTCAACACGGACTTTGCTCAGCTTATTCTAAGTGTAAGGCAGCTCTCTTGGGAGGAAAGCAATTTTATTTCAAGGCATTGCCCTAAATCAAATTTATGGGGACTTGAATTTTAGGATTCACTGCTTTGAATTCATCTGGGATAACAGACTTCCTCTTTTGGCTTTTTTTAACGTTGCTTTTGCATCTACCCTACTTCTGGAATTGATTTGTAGCTGTGAAGTGTATGTTAACAGAATCCTCTGCCCCTCTATTAAAAAATCTACAGAACTACCTTTTAAAAGAGAGCTAAATCCTGCTCTTGCCTGGGAATCCCCTGTTGGCCAGCTTAAGTTACCTCACATACATCTGGTTGTTTTTTCTGGGCCTCCTGGCTCCAGATATTTAAATGCACTCTATCAGTTGCCTGGCACTAATTTGGCTGTTGAGAATTGCCCATTTGTGCAACTGAGATCCATTTCCATCTGTGCTCAGGCCAAACAGGAGGAAGGGTGATGGCTCTAGGGACTCTTTGAAGGTTGCGGGGACAGCAAGGGGGACACTGCCTGCTTGGTGGGATGGAGAGCCTGGAGACACTGGGAAAGTTCTACTGGGCGCCAGGCCAAGGGGTGGGCACAGCCAGCCTCTCTCTGTAACACCACCTGGGGCAGAACCCAGCCCTCAAACTTCAGGCTATTGTGCAAAAGCCAAGGAGAAAACATATGGAAAGAATGAAGCCAGGGAACCTCATAAAAAGACTGCATTTAGAAAGAGGAAAAACATGGAAAACAACCTGAGAGGCTTTGCCTGAAGCAAAGGCTGTGGGTACTGCCAGCTTTTTTCTGTGCAAATAGAAACCCTTGGCAAAGAGTTGAGGTATGAGGTAATTGTTAGCAATGTTATGGTTAACCAGCATCAGATTGGTACACTTGCAATATTCTCATTTTAGATTTTAAGAAATGGAGTGAGACTTCCAGAATTTCTTGCTCTTGATAAATCTAGTGAAAATAATTTCTGTTCCTCAGAACTGTTATTCACAGTTTCCTCTCCTGTTCCAATCCCTTCACATTCCCATAACAAACTGTGGTCTCCTAAATAATTTCCCATACGAAACCTTCAGTTCAGCCCAGGTAAACTCTGTCAGGATATTATGTCCCTGTTTTGCTTGTTATTTCTCATTCCCTTTATTTAAAGAGTGAGAGGAATGTGTCCCATGTGTCTTGCCCCAGGGAAGCTGTCCACCGCAGAAAGACAGCAGTACACCTGAACCAGTGCAATTAAGTTCTTCCCAAACCAATTTGCTGACCCATCATTTGTGTCTTGCATCTTTTATGGTAATCACTGGCAAAATAAGGGATGGCAAACGTAGCGTGCTGTTCGTGGCACATCTGCAAGCACAGCCATCTCCTGTGTCCATGAATATTTTGTTCTGTGTGTATATTGCGAATATGGGTGAGGAAATGTCTTTCTGTGAATATGATTGTTAGGCATCCTTCAAAGCATAAAAATGTTTTGGGATGGAGCCAGTTGTAAGCATGCAATTAACTGAATTATGGTTTTGCAGCTGAGTTGCTGGTGGGATTTCATCCATGCTTTTATTGCACAGGCTTTCATTATTTTGCTTCCTGGTTTTGTTTTCTTTATGATCTATAAATATATCACAAGGAAGGCTTTTGCCAAGGAATACATCAAACTAACATTTTCTAATTAATAAATTAAGAATCAATAGCAGGTTATACTTAATTTTTATGAGAATTTTACTTGGAACTTTTAAAGTTGCTAAATGTACAACATCAGTGAACAAAGCTAACAATTATTCATTCTCCTCAAATAAATCCTGTTTCTCTTCCATAGGCAAATGTAAGAGCTTTGCTTATATAATAAGAACTAAGAGAAAGTATTTATGAAATAAAGATTAGTTTTTGATAAAATACCACACACAGATTAAACAAATGAACTCATAAATGAAGATATGTTAAAGAAAACACAGATAAACTACACACTCCACCCCCGCTTCCCTAAACTATTAAAATTGATAATAACTTGTTCAGGCCAAAATATATTTCAGTCCTGTTCTGTAACAGACTTGAAAAGAACTGGGTAGTGTCAACATTCAACTTTCAGCTGTTGCACCTGAAATGCAGAAAAAATATTTTGCTATTATCTGTACCTGTCTGAACTTGCTGTACTTGCTACTCCAGGGCTGCTTTCCACGCTACTATGTCTGATCTCTCTGCTCGGAAAGAACCAGCCTGTGTGGTGGGAAATAAACAGGTCGGTGGCACACCTACTTAATTCTTTTGTTATGCCTGCATAATTGGAGAAAGAATGTACACATTACAACCTGTCCTGTTCTATGTTAATGCAGAGTGACTATAGAATTCTTGTTGGATTACTCTGCAATCTGCAAGAACAAGCAATTACAGTAGGTACAAAGTATTACCTATCAAACACCCTGTACCTATCATGTAAGCACTGAAGGCTTACATGATAGCCATACTCTGTAACTCAGTTATTTAAAGCCCTGTTAAATGTTTTAAAGACCTTTTCACAAGGTTCCCCACCAGTATAAAAAAAATTAAAAAGAATGTCAGCAGATGATATGTCACAGCCATATTTTTAGCAGGACTGGGCACTGAAAAGCATGAAAGATAATGCTTTCTGAGAGAGACCTAAAATAACTCTTCAATTAAAAGCAGAGTGACCATTCTATTCACTCAATCAAACTAAAGCAAAAACGTTTGCTTCAATAAAATAATTAAAAACATTTTAAAAAAAGGCAAGTTAGCAATCTAAAATGAATGCAAGCCATCTTTGATTCTGAGTTGGACAGTTTAATTCTGATCTAAATTATACTGGGACACATTTTTATACACTCTACTGTTTTTTTCAATTAATTAAAAATAGTCATTAATAATAACTTTAGATGTTGAAATCTGAATATTTATTCTTGCTTTATAGCCAAATCCTTACTCGTGATAGAACTTTACCATTTATGCTGTTGAAATAATAATAACTCATTACCTTTAAAATATTTCTCAAAGGGTATTTGATAATTTATAGCCTATTCCATGATTTTTCTCAGTCACCTGAGCAATCATATTTTTGTACATATACTGAGATATGTCTGATAAATTGAGCTTAATTTTCCATGTGTTTGAGGAAGAAAAGAGTAGTTTAAACACAGCGGACATACATGGGGCATGCATGAGGGATCAGACTCATGTAAAATCTTTTTTCTGCTGTCCTAGGAGTTGTCAGAGCCTCTTCCAGAACATTTGTAACCCTTTAGAGCTGTATTTCAGTATTTCTTCACACAGGTGTCTGTGCTCTGGGACTGGCAGAGGATTGGGCACAGGGAACTGAAAGATGCTCAGACAGAGAAGAATAGATTGAGGACAGTTTGTCACATTGTCAGCAGCTGATGGAAAGCTTGACCTTGCCCATAGAGTTATGTGTCCCTTGTAAAGTGGAGGCATAATACCAAATATAATGAAAAAAAAAATAATTTTCAATGGCATATGATGCATAAAACACCTATTCTTGAGACTCCATTGCAGGAAACCTAAGCACAGCATCTCATCTTTATCTCAGATGAGATAACATCTGTCCTTCATTATCTTCATATGCAGACTGCCCTCTGATGTGTTTGTGAATAGCTCTTTTTTTTTTTCCTCTGATAAACCTGGTATTACAGGACTCTCACTTACATTAGAAAACAAGGGTTCTTTTTGTTGAATTACTAGTAGTGAGTCTTTCAGAGTTATGTTTTTAATGAAAGTTTCCATAGATGGTGGATTTTATTTGGATGGCATTACACTTCCATAAAAACAGTAGGTCTTTATTGTTTCCATATATACCTCTTATAGTTGTTTTTTGAGCTGGTCACAGGGAAAGCTGATGTCATGTAAAACTTCTATGAAGGGACCCTTTCAAAATTTTTTGGATCATTATCACAGAAACAGAATCAAGAACAAAAGTTTCTGAGAGGCCAGAGGAATTTTTACCAACCCACCTTTCTCATATTAAGGTACACGGCTCAGCTTAGTTGTTCTTGGCCATCCTTACACTCACATGAGCCACAGAGATACCAATGAGTGTGGTGTTCTCTAGCCATGATTAATTTTAGAGCCAGGCTTTAATTTCACCTATAGTGTCTGAAGATCTCTACACAAAAAACTTCCAGTCATCTACACAGAACGATTTCTGGGACAATGCGTAGCACAAACATAACGGAGACCTAAGTACCATCAACTTCCTAGTCCCTTGACTCATTCCAAGATGAGTCTTATCTGTAGCTTCAGTTGAGCACTAAGTGGGTGTGATCTCAAACTCCATGTGTCTGGAGAAGATTTCAAAATGTTTTCTAAAGTTCCTGGAGATACTAAAACAGCTGCATGAAACAATTTTGATGTTATTAGGCAAGGATAAGAATTGTCACAACAGGGTGAAATAAGTGACATGAATGAGGCAAGTAGAAATGCTAAGTATACCTTTTCCCTATCCTAGAGATGATGTTATATACATATATAAATATGTGTATATTTCAGCAGGAGTGTTCATGGTACTTTGCAGACATAAGAGAACTCTTAGAGAATTTACCATTTAAGGTTTTTTGTCATTGTTTAACATGAAACTACTAAGCTTGGCAAGATCCATATTCTTTTCTAATATTATGAGGGATAAAATAAGCAGCCAGGGATCCCATAGACTGAGTAATGCTAAAAGAAGGTGTTTTATACTGTAAATCTGGCACTCTCCACTTCTGTTTCTGGATGCATCTGGTCTCAAGATGGGCTGGAGTGGAAGTGGACATCATGGTCATGTAAAAAATTCCTCTATCTCAGCTTGAGAACTTGGCTGCTCCCGAGCTGCAGGTGGTCCTCTGCTGGGGACACTGTCTCTTGCCAACAGCCCTTAGCTGAGATGGGAGAAAGGAAAGCTCCAGAGTTTCCTGTTTTTTTGAACTGAAGTGTCAATGACCATTATTTATTAACTGACAAAGGGGCCTTTTTTTCCTCTCTTTTAATTAGAAACTACAACAACTTGCTTTTCAAAGCTGAAAATACTTGAAATGATCCCAAGTAATATTCCAAAACCACTAGCCTAAAGCTGGCAGTTAGAAACCTAATGAAATCTGATCGACAGGCTGAGCCCTCCTTTTCCTACACACATACTCACATGCACACACACGCTCCCCTTGCCCCAAAAACACAAAAAAAAAAAGACCCCAGACAAGGCTAGTGCATTCCTTTTTAACAGTCATCTAAATTTGTCACACATTTAGTGGACATTTTGGGATCTGTCCATGAGAGATTACACTTACTGCTTTGAGAGGCAAAATCTCTTCATGAAACTTACCAGAGCAGAGTAAGAAAAGCACATTAATTTCACAGGCTACATTTAATTTCATTCCAGGCTCATCACAGGGCTTTATAATCCTCTTCTGTGTGGAATATCTTCATGGTTTGAACTCCTCTTTAGCAGGATAGATTTAGCATTTGCTGTGGGACGGGGGAAATCTAAATGAAGCTGTGCTGAGTTACAGCAGCTGCTCCACCACAGGTTCTCTTCTTCCCCATTTAGCATGATCTCTATTCCAGCTCAGGCCTCTGCAGCACACACAAACACACACCAGCTCACAAGATGTGAGGGTTTTGTCTTTTAATGGCAGAGTTTGACAGGCAGCTTGCTGCTGAGGTTCAGCCAGATACAGCTGGTCAAAGCAATGCTGCTCATTTACATCTGTCTCCCATGCACTGAATTCTGTCAGGGTTTATTTGTCATGGATGGAGTTAATTGTGAAATGCTCAAAACTGAGAGAATATGGAAGATGCAACATAAAACAAGCATCTGTTCTGTGAGAAAAATGAGATGCTGACACAAAGCAGAGCTAAAGCTCAAGCAGTTTAAATGGCTGCATAGGTCTATGTATTTGAGGGCTCCAGGATTATTTGATCTGTCTCATTCAGTCCCCTTCCTAGTAAGTTCTTCTGTCATACCCTGCCCACAGAAATAGCTTTTGAGTCTGTATTCCCACTGTTTTGCATCTCAAGAGAGCTTGAGATGGGAGAGAAATAATTAAGACTATGTCACAGGTGTATAAAGAGCAACCAGTTTAGAGCTGCTGTATGACTGAAATGATTTGAGGAAGGGGGGATGGGATGGGGAGTGGGCAAAAACTGGGGAGACATGTCAGTAGTGTGGATGTGAAATAGGGACTTCTTAAATTTGGCTTGAAGAATGCCCACATAACCTCAGGCCTATCTGATATTGCTGGCCTATGCTTCTTTTGCAGAGGAATGCCTGTCTGCAAGGCGCTGATTTAAACTCATCAGATCAGCTGTGTGCTGTCCACCTGTTCCTCTCCAGCAGCAGCAGCAGCATCACTTGTTAGCTGGTCACAGAGCATTCATGATATATTTGCCACCAAGTAGAAACTGATATTTAAGACTTTTCTGAAGACATTGTGGTGCCCAGAAGTTTCCACAGGGAAAATATCTCTCTGAAAACATGGAATAAAACCTCTTCTCTACAGATCTTCAGTCAATGACTGCCTCTAGGAAATGAAGTTTTGCAGGAATATAAAACTGACATGTGGTGCTTTTCATGCAGTATAGAGACTTTTTTCAAAAGCATAGGTATTTATGAGAAATCATGTTTTGTTTCCATTTGCACAATGTTTTATCATGTCTTCTCATAGCTGTGTTTTATTATGTACTTGATGTCTCTTCCCATGAAAGTAAATCTCAAACGAGAAACTTTCAAGGATAACCCTACTCAATATAGTTGGGATATACCTTTTTCCTATGCTAGCTTTTATATAGGCACAAGAACATCAGTGTTTTCAAAATATTCACAGCGCATATGGCATATGCAAAGAGATACACTTAAATCTTGTTGATTCAAGAGTGATTTTGGCATTGTAAGTTAAACGCACACTTAAACTCTCTGCAAATAGTGCCTCAAACACTTGTTAAAACCTCTCTCTTTCATACCAGAGTCATGATAACTTGGAGTTAGTGCTGCCACTATGAGTACTTTGATGTATGCAACAAACTCTTCCTTGTTGTCTGCTGCCCATCTGTTCATCTCCTCAGCCCAGTTGCACTCCATGAGAGCCTCTGGGCTTTCTGAAGTCTAGCTTATTTAGGTGAGATACAGCAGAAATTCAGTCCTGACCCACCAGGAAGGTTAAAACACTGACACTCTTGAGTCAATAGTTAGAAACGGTATAAAATGTGAAGAGGAACAAATTGCAGAAAACTGCTAGCAATCCATGGTAAGAGGCAGAACTCAAACAAGAAATCCCACAAATTTCAGGAACCTCAGAATTCCTCTAGCCCATGGGGTCTTTGCAGTCTTTCTCTAATCTCATTCTCTTGTCCTTCCAATGGCAAGTTAGCTACCTCTTTGCTCCTTTTGTGTGTATCATTCTTTGCCATTTTTTTTTCACAATCCCTTTCCCATCCTCCTCCTTACCTCCAAAAATATACAAATAGATAAATAAGCAGTGACTTTGACCTCTCCCTGACTTTGCTCTGCTTCTAATAGAAACATGGTGCAGGTTGATGCTTGAGCAAAATTCATGTTAATTTTAATCATTTTGAACAAATGTTTGAATGTTTTTGTCATCTGGAGCCCTAGGATAAACTTTGGAACAAGAATACACTGTCTATATTTGTTTGCATAATTTTCAAGATCTTTACGTCCATTTGTTTTTTATTTGTATACAGTATGGCGTTCACTACAAAACAGAGACAGTGCAGTCTCTGTGGAATCACAGTTATCTGTGGAAAGTCATTCAGAAATTTGGAACTGTCTTCCATATTCAGAGAGTCAGATTCCTTCAGCAGATCAGCATCACCCTCTTCCAGGCCACAAAAAGCAGTATTAAACCTCTCGTGATCACTGACTTTTCTAAGGGAGAAAAGGTTTGCCCTTTTTCTTTGAACTGTCATCATAAGGAAGTCTGTACAAAGATTACAAAGAGTAGATTTTATTTCTAAATTTCTCCATTCCTTTACGTCAACTGTTCTCCAGACTTTGTATTTATACCATTTCTCTTACATCAGCAGTTCCAGAACAACAAAATCTGCCTATTGATATGATAAATTTTGCTTTTCACATCAATCAAGCACTTGATACATGGTAGGTTGTGCAAAAGGTGTCACACCCTAAAACCAGGAGACTGAGCAAAAGGCTACAAATATTTCCATCCTATGGAGTTCAGAACTCCATTCCAAATGTAATTAGTAACTAGTTTTGGACAATCTGCCATGTGTTTTCCAAAGGAACTTATGGATTTGCCTGGAAGAAGTGAACTGGACTGCCAGACTGCATAAATTATTACTTTCTGTAATCCTGCACTGGGCTCCACACTGTGAGTGTATGCTTACAGGTTCTACTGTAAGATAAAGGAAAGCTAGGTCTCAGCTTGTCCAGCTGATAAATGTCAATATTTAAACTTTTTTGTCTGCATTAGGAATTCATAACATTTTAATTTAGAGAACTTTAATGTAGGTACCCAATATGTACTGATTTCTTTGGGCCCATAAATACCATTTATTCTTTTTTAAGACAACAGAAGGATTAAATAAATTCAAATGTTTAAATGTGTTTGAATTTTCCCATGCTTTAATAGTTGAAGAAAGAGCTTCAAACATGTAGTTTTTGCTAGGACTTGCAATACCAAGTCTGAGATTAAGCAATTTTAAAGAACATAAAATTTATTGGAACCATGTTGCGCTTGTTCTTAAAAAACCAATATTTTGGCTTTTTTTGTGAGATATTAATGCTTACTGGATACCATTTCTAAGAAATCCAGGAACAGCCTTCTGATAAACAATTAAAGATCATTTGTGAATTTATTACATAGCCTAGATTTAAATTTGATGAGGTTCTCTACTGTCTTCATTTGCATTATTGAGAGTTAATTCTTGAATTAAGAAGCTTAGTTAGCTGCAAATTCTTGAAGGACAGTGATGATACTGATCATTGCATGAACAACACCTAGGATTTTTGAAGAATTTAGGGGAATTAAAGACCCAGCTTGCAGTGGAATGTAGACACCTAAAGCTCCCAAAGCTTATTTATGTTATGACTAAAAGATGTTTTGTTACAGAGTTACCTCCTTACAGATTGTAGTGCTAACTCTTGGTTTAGTTTTGACCTGAGACCTCTGCTGTAGGCAAGAACATGAGAAGTGCATGGCCTGCATGTAGCACCACCCTTCTGGACTCCAGCCACCACCCATTAACGAAAATTCCAGGCAAGGCAATGTGAAGAAACAGCCTGTTTCAGGAAAAATCTCCTTGTTTCACATCATGCTGTCTTAATAAATCACAGATATGAGCAGAACAAGGACAGCAAAGAGGATGAAACCTCAAGGTAATGGTCAGTGTGGGAACATGTCAGCTTCTGCCACCTCAGTGATGGTGTTAATAGTACCAGTTCTTAGAATATGCTACTGATATTTCTCCCATCCACCAAGATCTGCCTCATCAAAAACTTGGCATGAGATGGAAATGAGAAAATTAGTAGTTTAAACCTGAGGGAGTGTATAATAGAAAGGCCTTCAATTTTCACTTTTCATTTGACATGTCCTTGTGAATTCTTAAGTGTTGTTTTTAGCTGAAAACATGGCACTGTGCAATCCTGTACCTTGGGTATTTAAAAAAAAAAAAAGAAGGTGTTTTTTATATCAACTTTAGCCAGTTTTAGAAAAATCAGAAAAAAAAAAAGAAGGTGTTTTTTATATCAATTTTAGCCAGTTAAAAAAATCAATCTGTGGCATTTCTATCTGGAATGTTACTGCCGCAGCCTTCTGCACACCAGTTTGTGGTGCCATTCAAAGCTCTAAAACACCATTCTCCTAAACTGTGCTGGCCAGGGCAGTGGCAGATGCAAGGTCTGGAACCTGATAATTGCTAGCAATGCACATGGATGGACAAGACTAAAAGAACAAAGGTGTTCTTCCAACTGCTCCTCTGATTCTTGGATGGCCAAGAAGAGGCACTGCTTAAGGAGGTTCAAGGTCAGGCAACTTTTCAAAATGTGGGGATCTGAAGTAGAGAGGAAAAATTACTTCCGTGGGAGAATAAATTTGGTGATTGGAGGCAGGAGTGTAAGATGAGTCTTCTCACTGCCATTTAGTATGAAACTTTTTGAGAAGGGCAAGCTGTGCAATGAATTGCTTACTGCATTAAATTTAGTGCTTAGGTTCACTAGGATGTCACATGTAAACTTATGGTATTACTCAGCCTACACTCTCCTATAAAAAGGGACTTTTTTTAGCTGCAACTAATAATTATAGAGCATTAACTTGGACCTCTGGTCCAGATGACAAGGATCTGCTAGCAGTAGCACCTTATGATTTGGCCTGGTCTATGTTACTGATTGAAAGAATGAATAGGCCAGGTTTTAGATATTTAGATCATACTCGGAAAGTCCCAAAATGGTTAACATACACACACTCTCACTTCAGATTATGTTTCAAATGAAACTGACACCTCTCTCTTTCCATTTACTTTCAAAACAAGTAGTAAATCTTTGACGTCTCAAATGAGAAACTGGCTAGTCCTATTATTTTTCCTGAGATGAACCTAATAGCCAAAACAGAACTAGTTTAGTTGCAATACAATGGACTAAGTTTTTGGCTGTAAACCTTACTTGTGGTGCACTAGAGTACACCAATAACTCTTCCTGGATAAGACAAAAATGTATATGGTTGTTCTAAAGTATATACACACAGATAAAGTCCCAAACCTTATTCATTTTGGCTGTATTTGTGCTTATCTGACCATAAACCATGGTTAAAACTATTTTGGCAGTGTTACAGTGCATTATATAGTTTATTGCTTTTTGTTTTGGAAACTGAAAGCTGCTAAGATATTGTGGTTTGGAAGCTGCTTGCAGAGCATATACAATGTTTCTCACAGGCACACACTTTCGCTGTATTTTTGTTTTGTCAATGGATTACAGACATCTCATACAGTTAGACTTTCATGTACCTTTTCAAAGACCCTTAAAAAGCGTAGGTGGACTCTGCACTCAGTTTAATTTGAGTCACTCCTATGGCATTAAAAGAGTTATGTGTTCTATCATAGTAAGTACTATAAAAATGCATTACACCACCCCAGAAGTTGTTGGTTTTTATGGAATATTGTAACAGGTTTTGATTTCTTACTTGCTAACTGAATTTTTATTCATTTTGCCTTTCCTTAAGGAAGGTTTCCTACCTATAAAAATATTTCCCTTTCTGAAACTTATTGAATAAATAAAAAAGAATGGAAATCCACAGTCTTTTTTTTTTTCCCCTATTGTGTGTACTGTCTGATGCCAAGGCACACACAGAAGAAGCAAATGGAGATACAGGTGAATAAAGAAAAGGAATTAGAGGAGAAATTATGTCAGGGGTGTGTGATGGGTGCTGATTCTGTGGGGTTGCAATAGCAACAACAAAACTAAGTTTTATATTGAGAAGGATCACATTGTTTATGGCTTAGGTTATTTTTTGAGCACACTGAATGTACAGAGAGATATGAGGGGTAGTATCAGGATAGAGGTGGTGCTTGATATTTGATTGGAATTGAGAAATCTGTTGAGTAGCTTTTTTCATAGGGACACTGGGGCCATCAGAGTTGCACCAGAGTCCTGCTTTACCTGGAGACCTGAAGGGTGGCCTGAGGCTACCACTGGTGTTGATGGATTGTGTACTTCTCTCACCAGTACTTTCAGCTCTTACAGCTGTGTTGTAATTACCTCTCATCTTTAAATCAGGACTGTTCCTGCATCCATTGTGCTGGGTGGAGATGGGGAAACTCTTCTCTATTTTGCTGAAAACGAAACCAAGTGTGGTGAGATTGCAAGGATTATTAGGGTAACAACAAAATGCTTCTGTCCAAAGGTTACAGCAGAGGTACAAACTCTGTCAGGGGTCCATGGGACAGATCTCTTAATTTCCCAGCATGCTCCGAGTGGTAATTCCTAACTTGGGATGCATAAATTTAGTTTGAGGAAAGTTTCACAGAGATTTCTGTGTTTCCTCCCTTTTATAAATAAAATGGCAAACTACAGTTTAAGTCCATCTCAGTGTCCTTTTCATCCTTTTTGCCTTCCACTTGTGTATCATTATCAGAGGAAGAGTAGCTTGAGCATAATTAACAGCTTTCAAAAGGGATAAAACATTTCTTTCTTTGTTCACTTTTATCTTAGAAGTACACTTAGAAATAAATGCATGTGAAATAGAAATAAATGGCTAACTTATTAAAGTGCTCGTCAAAGAGAAGAGGTTCCATTTTGCATGGTCCAATATGAGAGCTGAGAGGAAGTAAGGAAATATTTTTCTAGTGGAAAAATACTGTCTCCAAATAGTCATGACAGTGAGCAGTGGCTGTGTGGTGCCCAGTTTCCAGCATCCTCCCACCACAGCCATGTCTCCCAGGCAGCTTGCCTGGCTATGCCTGGCACTGTTCAACCCCAAGCACGTTGGGGCAAGCACCCCAGATTATGGGCTCCAGGTATGCCTGGGGCCACCTCTGCAGGCACATGGCACATGGAGAGGAGTCTGGCCATGAAGAAAAGTCTGATCCAAGACAGGTACAGAAACCAGAGCTAGAGGAATCAACCTGAGGACACAGGTTTTTAAAGACCACGACAAGTGGTGAAATACAGACTGCATTTATACGTGGTGAAGTAAAGCACATGCTTCATAACATAATCAAGGAGCTATTGCAGTGATTGTACACACAGTGATTCTCACACTATTCCTTTTTTATTGCCTTCTGTTACTTGTAGTCATGCATTGACATATAACAAAGATATGTGGATGCAATAAATATTAGGATGCTCTCATTTATGGCATGCCACTGAAAAGAGTAAAATCAATATAAAAAGAGATAAAAAAGCAAATTAAAGGCTGAAGCTATAAGTCAACATTGTGCGAAGTGCTGGTCAGATTTATTTTGTACTTTTACTGTAAAAATACATAGCAATAGGAATTGGCTTGCATGGGACAGAATAGCAGGTAGCGCACACAAACACACCTTTGCTTTTGCTGCCAACACAACTACACTCCAACTTACTAAAGGTCTCCTTTTTTATGTTAATGTATCTTCCAGCACCTGCCATCTGCACTGGGGTGGGGGTCCCTGGCTGTGCGTGGGAGCCAGCAGAACCCTGGCAGACTGCAGGGAAGGTGACCTCACAGCAGTGCTTGCAGACCACGCTGCCAGGCTGGTCCAGCTTCTGTTTCAAAGAACATCCTCCTCCCTGTCTCCACCACGGTGTAGATGTCCAGATTCCACCAGATGTGTACCACACACTGCTCCAGCTGAGACTCACTCCTACAATTGATAGGGCCCACATACTTCTACAAACTGGATGCAAACTTATTTCCAGCACCTTTTCCAGGAAACGTAGTTTTCCTGTTGGCCTGACTAGGAAAGCTAAGTGTAGGTCGAGGCTGGGTTCCCAGATCATGAAGATAACTGCTGGGGAAACAGAGGTGCTGTTCTGCAGCTCAAGTAAGCACTTTAGCCCAGTCAGCAAGCAAGAGAGCACTGCCAAGGGGCCCCTCTGCTCTGGCAAGGTTTAAGGGGACGTGTCAGTCACCAGTGCCTTCAGCGTGCTCTGCAAATGCCTCTCCAGCCATGGCCCTAAGGGATTTAGGAAGAGGAATGCCTGTATCCTCAGCTCCCAGCTGCTCAGCCCTGTCAGAAATGGACCCGTTCTGGTGATGGGCTGAGATGTGAGCCCTGGCCCCAGGGAACTGTGGCGAAAGAGGAAAGCATCTCTGGTGTTTACGCGTCTGCAGGCTTCTGCAGCAGCTGTGTGCTCATACTTGGTTCCTCAGTGCTGCATTCACCTCTCAAATTCTGCTGGAGACCCCCAGTGTGAATCCAGGGTCTGGATCAGCCTCACTTGGGGTGCATTAACTGCACACAGAGTAATCCCTGCTCTTTCTAAGATGTGTTTTTATTCTCTGTCTGTTTATCCTCCTTTGTCTCACATCTTGTTGACTCCAACCCTTCACCTAATCCCTAAACTGGCTCTCCTCTTTTGACCTGCAGGTCTGGTCCCAGTCCGACCTGCAAACACCTGTTCAAACCCAGGTTTTTCTTTCTCTCCCTCTCCAGGGCCTTTCTTGGCTCTGGCCAGGCACCACACCTGTGGCTGCTCTGCCTCAGACTGTTCCCCAGATATCTCCAAGTTTCACTAAGGCTGCAGTCAGGGTTCTTCCATGATTTACCAGTCCCAGTGACAACAGCTGCTCTTCACCAAAACTGTGGGGCAAACTTTAATTCACATAAGAGGATGATTTTATGTATGAACTGTAGATTTTTTTTTAATATTTTTTTTCCTTATTACTTCCTTCCTGAAAGTCTTCTCTGTGAAGGTGCCCACAGGTAACACACAACGGTGCATTGCATAACCTGGTGCAATTATGTGTTTGATCTGGTAGAACCCAGCCAGTTCCCAGATTTCATACTTCCCCCAAATGTTTTCACAGGAAAGAATTCACATTTCACTTCCTCTGTTATTGCAAAGGTTCAAAGCATTCGTACTTGGCATATGGTTTTATTTTATTTAGAGCTTTATTTATCCTTGTTTTCCCTGAGTATAGAAGCCACCATAAAGAAACTGTTCTGTAATTCAAATATATGTATAACTCCATAATGAAAAAATGAAAAGGGAATTTAAACAAAAAGTAAGTGAACTCAGCACTAAACCACAGCATATTTCCAAATGAAACCCCACAGAGTCATTACATTGCCTGTGTGGTGGAATAAAATGAAAATAACCTCCATGAATGTTTTAGAGCAAAATGACAGCCACAACGATGTAAATATGTTTAAAGACATATATATCGATATATAGGTGTAACATACAATTGGCTAATATCACTTGAACTTTATCCCTCTCTAGAATATCCTTGTTTACACAGTGATTACCTTTTATTTATATCCATCTGAATGAGAAAAGGCATACCTACCACTTACAGACAGTCAGATAATCATAATATTAAATGTAACCTCTGTAACAAGCATGTTTTCCACTAATTTTTTTTTCCTCTTAATATTGAAAGTTTTACTTTGTATTTATCTCTGTTTGGATTTTTTTTCTTTCAAGAATTATTCTTATGTGGGAAGATTGACTGAGCTAATTTCAACGGCTGTTGAAATTTTCAAAAGTAGAAAAACATTCATTAGGTACTATAGCTTTGAATGAAACAGATAATTATGTCCAAAATTCTTATTTCTGAAATGCTAGGGAACTGTACATGGCACAAAAACACTTCAAACAAGATCAAAATAGATAATCCCACATTTTACCTTAGATTTTAAAATTTAGGGGAAATCTGTGTGAACTCCATACATTAGAAATAGGATGCTTTTTGGTTAAAATAACATTAGACATGGAATTTATTAGTGCAGGCAGATATCAGTCATTTACCCCAGCTGTTATTACTCCTTTGAAACTAAATGCTCAATGTAGATTAATAGAATTCTTAGCAGTCACAGAAAGCACGCCTTTCCAACTGGAGAAGAAAATGTTAACAAAATATGGGAGTGTCATAGTTAATCTCATGGAGAACAATGAGTTCTTCAATAAAAAAGGGAGTATCTGCACTGCAGTAATTTTATATCCCCCATTTAAAATGAAATAATGATCAAACAATTTTCTGTGCAGATGCATTCTCCTTGCATTAATTGTGGCAGGATGAACAAGTTCTAACAATATGGTAATTAAAACTGATCATATTTCAATCCAGAGCTGGAAGGTTTCAATAGATATGTACTGCAAGACAGCATCTTTGATCTTATTGTAGCTGGCTGGGGTAATCCAAAGGTTTTATTGTCCTGAATAAAGATCTACTGGTCTGTTTTCTTGGCGAAATGAAGCAGCAGATTCAGTTCCATAGTACAGCTCCCACTGTCATCAGGGGCTTTGTGGGCTGTCTCAGCACACTAGCAGGAATTCAGCATTTGGGACTGTGAATTTAAACCACATCCCTAGGAATATTCAACTGAAAGACAGGTTGGGAGAGCTTGCTGTGGGAATGTCTGGAGGAACAGACAGTATTAAAGTCACCCAGGGTAAATTAACATGTGAAATATACAAATTGTTTCAAATACTTGGACTTTTTTGTTTGACGTGTTGACACCTGCTACAGAGCTGCTGCAGACCTGCTGAGCATCTTTGGAGGCTGCAGGAAATGTGCTTACTCTAAGTCACACGCTGCATGATCTTAACATCAAACTGCAAAGCGTAGGAGGACTTTGCTTTCTCTGCACCTTCTGCGCTCTTTTTATTGGTTGGTCTTTTGTAAGAGTTATATTAACACTCAGTGACAGCCTTATACTGCTGGTGTCTGAATTTGAACCAGTCAGGAAAAAGTCTGTGCTATATTTAGAGAGAAAGCTTCGCTTTCTTTCTTTATTAACGTAAATGATTTTGCTCTGAGTCAAGAGCTGCCAGACTTACAGGAAATGATAAATAGGTCTCTGCTTTACATGCAGGAGAAAAAGGCAGGAGGGAAAACCTCTAATTTGTTTGTATGAATGATAGCATATCTCTTTTGCATAGTGCTCGAGGTAGTCTCGTTGAGGAGCTGATGATCCAGTTTTGGAAATGACACTCTGAAGTGAATCTAGGCAGATCTACAAAGATCTACAGAGCTGGTGGCAAAGAGAGGGATGGCAGAAGGGCAGGAGCAGTGCACATTTCTGTGCAAACAGGTACAGGACTCCTGCCTCAGTAAAATATAGTCTTCAACATGGTGGACTGACCCAAATAACTTTTTCACCTGATCTTGGATCACCCAGGTCTATGTAGATGTTATTGCTCCTACTGAGATCTTCTGTGTGGGACTGCTCAGCCAGCAGCTGAGTTAATGAGCTAAATCTGGGAAACTGAAGCATATAGTCAATGCAACAGAGAGAGTGCAGGTCAGACTCAACCTGCCTCATTGAGTAGTCTAGACAAAGAGATATATAAAATCAATCTGGAATGAGAGAGAATTATTTTCTAATTGTTCTGGAACTAATCAGTTAAATTTTTGGGCTGCATGTCTGATACTCATTTTCTTCTAGCTTCAGTTTCTGTAAATATCTTCCCAAACAAAACAAGCTTGTATTCCCACAGATCTAAGGATGCTTTCAAAGAATTACTGAAAAACATAACTTGTGGAAAGAACTGCTTATGACCCTCTGTCCTCCAACTTCAGTTTGAATATGACCCTGCAAGATTTTCCCATGTGCTGAGAAAATCAGAATGTTCTAGAGCAGTCTGCAACTTGCCCTTTTGTTTTGTCTGTGTCACACCACACCATGTGCCCTGATGACCAAAGGGGGGGGTGGATATAAAGTTAATTCTGTAAATAATATACATCCTGCAAGTATCACAGCTAGGAGCCTTAGAGACAGATCTTTGCTTCTGCCCTTGAACAGTAGTAAAAGAACATTTTGGAAAAGAGGACCTACTTGCCTCCTTTCAAAGGCCAAAACGTATTTTTGGAGAGCTGGGAAAAGAAAAATAATAACTCCCGATCCAAGAAATTTAATATTTTGGAATATAAGCAAAACCCTGAAAGTCTTGAGAAACAAAAAGGTTTAAAAAAATAAGCCAAACTGATGCAGAAACATTTTTTGAAAGTTGCTTCTTGTGCTACCAAAAAAGATAAGAAAATCGGAAATTCACTTTGCACACAAGACTGTCACTTTCTAACAAGAAACTGCAAAGTGATGAAGACTTTTCACTCTGAAGGCAGGAGTCTGAAGATGCTTTTTTATTGTGAACCCAAGAAGCATAACCTTGGCAAGCATTAATTTGATTACAAGAAAGCTGACTAAAAGGCAATCAGAACAATTAAAAGGACGCTAATTAGAACAGTTCTTGCTGCAAATGAACCACATTTTGAAACTCTCATGGATTCTGGTTTGTCCATAGTGTTGTGCACAAGCTTGAATTGTAGTGTTTTATGTACATGTAATGGTAGGTTAAAGTTATGTGTTTATTAAAATAAAAGCTACAAGGCTTAGCCAATATACGATCACCCTAGATAAAAGCTGATTCACTTTGGCCCAAGGGCAGAATCACTGGGCTAAATCCTACTAAGCATTAAAATCAGAAAGAATCAAAGCTACAAATCTGGCATGCAAGAGCTTTAATCTAGAAGCACTATATACATTGTGTTATAGTTTTGATTTTAATGTACTCATTGCTTGAGGAAAAACCATCTGCTTTACATTATGCCTGCGGTGCAGAGTACATAGATTTCATCACATCTCTGTACAGAATAACAATAAATGGACTGTGAACCATTCTTCAAATATCTTCTTTAAGAATATAACAACCAGTATAATAGTTCAAGGTATGAAAACACAAAGAGAATGAAACAGAATAACTGCAAAAATGCACTTTGAAAGAATGTTTCAGAATGGTCTTGGTCATGTTACCTTTATTTTGTTGTCCATTTTGACAGTTTGCCATCTTCAGCTGTCACTGAAAAGATTGATTCAAAACTTTCACTTTATTCCTGCTTTAGAGACACGAAAATAGTAAAAGAGTTCTTATATTTCGAAGATATATTTATCTTCTGCAACATGAAAAGTGCTGGACATGTTCTGCGGGTTTTTTTTTTTTTTCCCTAACAAGAAAATTATTAGTTAAAACACTGAGGAAAAACATACAGAACTGCAGATTTTCAAGACTAGATTAAGACAGAAAACTTTTCTAGACTTTACAAATACCTGGGTTTAGAAAAGGTTATGAGGTTATGAGGTTGATTTCTGGAATGGGGCTTCCATAACAAAAAAAAAAAAAAAAAAAAAAAAAAAAACAACAAAACAAACAAAAAACATGGTGCTCACAAGTGTTTTCCAAAAGAAGTCAGTAACCTGTTTTTACACACAAGTAAATCTAACTGTCAGGAACTGTCAGAAAAGCAGCACAGATGTGATGATGATCATAATGCTACACAAGCAATATAATTGTGCAAACATTATCTACAGCATAAAGTGACATACATGGTTATTATGGTCACCAGCCAGCACAAAGAAAGTTCAAAGGATGAAGCAATGAGATGAGAGTAAATGCAAGTCAGCAGTGCAGTTTTCTGCTGTTTTGGTGAAGAATGTATGCTTGCTCCATGCAGTGCAAGGCAATAGTACTACAGCAGGAACTCATCCAGAGCTAATGTCAGGTAAGAGCCTGAAAGGTCAGTAGCTGCCAAAACAGAACTGATCTGGGATTATGGGACTGCATGGTGAGAGGAGCAGGCCCTTAGGTCCTGTTGTTCCATCAGTGTGTGATCTAGATTCCCCTGATTTGGAGGATAAATGATCATTGCCCAACCACAGTTAGGCCAGTAATTAGAAAATTTGCCCTAGCTATCAGAAAAATGCAGTGGTGCTTGACAACTTTGTGTGTGGGATGATATGACCATATTCCTTTACCACCAAAGATCTAGTGCTGGTGACCTAGAAGTCCTTCTCAGCTGATATCAGAGAACATTTCTGATTACCCTAGACCAGACTCCAGTGTCTGAATCGCTCTCCAGACTTCACTTGACTGTAGGTTGAGATCTTTGCTGATAATAATAATTGAAGTACTGACATGAGGCTCACAAGTAGATTCTAAAATTAGGCTGGTGCTGACTCCACACCTTTTCAGTCTGCTGTTGTTTCTGTTGCACTTTTTCAATGTGTGAGTCAAGACAGAACTAAATAATGGCCATGCAGACTAGCTGGCACAGATCATTCTGATTCACCCATGAATCTGTAAATCAAAAGAAGTTTTAAATGCTCAATAAAATAGTCTCATATGCTGAGTCTGCATACATAGAATATGAAAACTTTTTTTTTTTTAAACTCTAATTAAATGAAAGGAACACATATTTAAGCAGGGAATCTAGAGAGGAGCTACATTTTATCACTCAGGTAATCTCCTCTGCTTTGGGCCCGTCCCATTACATGACTCAGTGCTTCACAAGTGAGCAACCAAGAGTGCAGGTCTCCGTTTCCATCGAGATCTAGTCATACTTATGGGAGAAGGGGAATGGATCACTGTGGAGCAAAATCTGCCACTGGAAAAGCAATAAAAGAAAAAAGTAACCTTTTCCTTGGGAGCCCACTCATTGTCCATGTTCAAATAAGAAAAGTCCATCATCTCTGGCAGCTTCTATGACTGCATCTGACTGTGTCAGGGGAGAATGAGCCAGAGCTCTTCTGTGAGTACATCAGAGAAGTTGCATTTCTTTGAGTCTATTCTGACATATTTGCCAAGACAGAAAAAGAGGAAATGACCAGCAAAAAATGAAATATAGGTAATGGGACCCCAAACTAATTTACATTTACATTTATTATTTTACATTTTATTTTAGTCTGGGACTGAAAATTATTTGGATGCAGGAGATCATAGAACCATATCATATCTCAGGTTGGAAGAGGCCCATAAGGATCATGTTATACCTTAAGCCTTCATTTTTCCTGTTTGTAGACAAAGTACACTTCTTCCACTGCAGCAAGCAGAGGAAGTGACCATAAATTCTAGTTCTCTTTTTGGTACCTAAAAGAAGACTATGAAACTAAATGAAATCATGCCAGCACTTTGTCTGATGTGACATTGTGTATATTCTTTTCTTCCTCAGTGTAATTCAGTGGCTCTCAGCATACAGCAGAATCCAATTAAATGTAATAAATCATGATTAACATAGATTCAAGTAGGAAAGGGGGCTTCCCCAAAATTAATCAAAGTGATAGGAAAAGAAAACTAAGTGTGTTAAGGGAATAAAGCAAAATATTATGCTATAATTACACTAAATACAAAGAAGGAGTCAGAAGACCTGACCATACCTGGCATCTGTTGGGACTCAGATATCAGAACATATCTATAATGTTCTGCAATGTTTAGAGTCGGGCACAAGTGGTCAGTGGCTCTATGACTTCAAATGACAGTCATCCCCAAGCAAAGTATGTTGTACAGAAAAAAAGCCCTTAAGTAAATGACCTTTCTGGAAAAGATCATGTTGGTATTTCAGGTAAATCAGACAGTGTTTATAAAGAAAAATGCAGTAAAACTTTAATGAATCTCTGCATTTGGCAAAAAGCCAAAGAAAAATGCTGTTCCACTGTTTTTCAGAGAAGTGAAGTTATTATTCACTTCATGGGTGTGGGATAATTGTTATGCACTTCTTTGAAGCCCAACTTTTTCAAAGGCAATTTAAAGCATCAAGTAAATTGCATGTGTTTTAGAAATAAAATACCTCTTTTATTGACAATACAGACATTTGGCCAGGAAGAAATCTATAAAAGCGGCAGATTTATTGGAAGAAGCGATAGAAGGGTTCTCTAAAGATTAGAACTCTATAACATACAATTATTTGTTATTGTTGATTCTTACTGCAACTATTCAAACCCAATTATTTCAGTGGTAATTTGGTTCCTGTGTATGTATGTATCTAACTATCTATCTATTTATTTAAAACTGCCTGATTCCCCTATGAGCCCAGACCTTGGCAAAAGATAATTCTCAGCCTTATTCACCTCATAGCGGAGATTCTCAGCACACTCTTTGAAACCTCTCTGCTCATATTTAACTTTATTTAAAGTTTTCTTTTGGATAGATAGTCTGAATGATTTAATCACTTGCAACAGTTAGTATGGGGGTTTACATTCTGCATCATGTCCCAGGTGAGTCTTTTCACATAGTTCTTGGAATTTTTTGAGTCATAGATCAGTTAGTTTGTAAAACTGTGAAGAATTGTCCACAGAATTTTTGGCCTGGTCAGCAAGCTTGTCTTTAGCCAATTACCTCATCTGCAAACAGAAAGTCTCTTCAGAATGAGAAATAGGAGATAAGAGGGGAACAGTTATGGCGGAGCTTCTATTGGAGAAGTGGATGCATCATCTGTGAAAAATATCCAGCACTGTCCCAGCTAGCTGATGTTGCCCAGAAACATTCAAGACATGTTCTTAAGGGATTGAAATCAGCTTTAAAAGACTTTGCTTGAAAAATACCTCTTAAAAAATGTTCTTCCTCCTCACCAGGCCAGAGATCTGAAGAAAAAAGAGTAAGCATAGAAAAGTAAGCTGTGTGCCAGCAGTTCCAGCAGAGCCGAAGTGCTGGGATCACTGTATCTGCCTTTCATGCCTGCCTAAGGCAGCCTGCACTGATTGCTGTAACACCCACTGGCGCTGGCAGACAGCCGGCATCCCTGTCACTGTAAAAGCTTTCTGGGCGACTTTCATATCCCCTGTCACAGGGAACAGGCAAGATGCCACTGGCAGCAACAAATGGATGATTCCCAAGGACTTCTGCTCACAGAATACTCAGAATCAGGATGCAACCTAGCTGAATGTGTTGGATAATTGATAGACTGAGTTTATTTTGAAGGCTGAGCACCAGAGGCCAGAACACATGCGCTGTCATGGGGTCACACTTGGACATAAATTCGGTGTTTTCTTAAGTGAGAGGAGATTGGCAGTTTCTTGTTCATAAAAATATAAGTTGCTTCTGCATTCCAGAAGCTGTGTTGATACAATTAAGTATTTCCAATTTTAAAAAGTTTTATCACAACAACATTGACCAGTTAGGAGCACAAAAGGACTGTGACCTGGGAGTGGATTAGAACTAATAAGAAATTAAATTCAGTTTTGCACTCCTGATTTCCATGCCTATGAGATGGTTTGTAAATCAAACTGATTGCCTATTAACATGTTAAACAAATCCACATGCTGATCATGTCAGAATGTAAAAGGAATGTAATTATTTATCAACTTTTTTCCTCTTAAGTGCTTCTCAACAACATGCAGATGCCTCAATGTGGTGGTGTATATCTGGAATAGGCACCAATCTACCCTGGCCTACCAGCTGCTTCTGTAAAAGTTGTGGAATTGCTTATGTAGATATTTTGGATAGCCTATAGCTAAAATGGCACTAGATGTCTGTGTTTTAGTCCTTGAATATCTTCCAGTGTGTCATTCATTGACATGCATAGGAAATTGAATTGAAGAGTTCAGAATTTCAAGATTTGTGTAACCACCAGCTATGTATACTCTGAGTAATTAAATAGCTGATCTTGATCTTACACCCTAGTCATGCTCTTGATATTCAGTAAAATACAGAATAAAGCTACATCTAGCTTACATCTGGTAACAGATCTGTTCCATTTCCAACAGTGAAGTATTTCAAATAGTCACTTTTCATTACTCTGAGTTAAGAGCAAAATGGATGATGACATTATCGCTGAGCATGGAGGAAAAGATGCATACCAGTAAGACTGTGTCAGTAGATTGCTAATTGCTGTGTCAGTAGATTGCAAAGGTTTCAATTTCTCAGTGAAGGGCAGGGATTACATTCTCTGAAACTGCACAGATGCCAAGGAGAGGCTGAATGGTTGAGAAATATAAAATAGAAAGGAGGAACAACACAAAAGCTGATTTCTCCACTTGTAGAAAAGATAATCTTCAAAAGGTGTTTAGAAAATAAACTACATTTTTTTGTTCTATTGCCTCAACCTCTTCAAATAGTATATCATCATTTATGAAAAACATCTGCCAATTAGTGGCAGGACTGAAATGTGGAAAGATCTGTGGTTTTGTTCTATTGCCATTATCTTCTACCTTCCCTTCTTTGATGCCAGAATAGTTGCAGCACAGGTCAGAAAACTAAGGTTAAAAACCCACAGTCAGTGGTTTTAAAACTGTAAACATTGATTTTTAAAATAGGCATAAGATCTTTTCCCTGTTTTACATGAATGACAATCATCTCCAGCTTCAGAGGCAGTAACTATTCCTGCTGGGAGAAAAGTTGGGAGACCCAGAGGTGACATTCAGAGCCAGAGACTGCCAGAATTGTTTTAGGTATACATGGACAGTACAGTTATTTTTGCAAATATGTTCTGTATTTTTTCTACATGAACAGGCAGAAGTGATCTGTATCCTGAGGTACAGAGTTCTTAAATAAGGTAGGCCACTTCTAAACTCACCTGACAACTTTAAACAAGGTAATTTTCTTACTTTGCAGACTGAACTAAACCCACTGTGACTGGGCCTCCAGGTGGGGAAGGTCAGGATACAGACATTGCCAGGGATAGAGGGGAAGACAGAAAGTGAGCAGGTAAATCTACACTTATCTTTTTGTTTGTTTCTCCCATAGGCCAGAAGGACTCCACAAAACATTGTCAGAAATATTTAGACGTGACAGACACAGGATTTCCCTGCAGTTTCTGCAAATAAGCTCAGATAACTTATGCTGCAATTTGACAAGTTCCAGAAGGTAAATGAATATCATGAGCAAAGAAATATGTACCTTCAGCTGCTGTGAAAGCATCTTGATGATAGCTGAGAACACCTGTGCAGGCTGAGATACAACACACAAAGGCTGTCAGCTAAGGAGTAGAAGACACCTTCCTTTTCCAATTCTTCTGGATGGACTTTGAGATGTTTGTGTGAGTCATCTCCAAATTTTTTGTATGAATTTCAAAAACAAGTGAAACCAAAAAAGAAAAAGCAATTTGGCAGGCAGCTATGGGTTCTTTAAAAGCACACAAGCAAGCACCCGCTCTTGAGCTGTGCACACATGTCTCTCCCACAGAATGAAAGGCCCAGTCATGGACCAAGCAGAGTCATGAATAAAAGATGGGGAAATCCAGTAAGTTATTTAAAATGTTTGCAGAGTACAAGCTAGCTCAGTCTAGGTCTGAGTGTCCGACACAATGGCACTCGAACTAACCCCCAAGGGCTGGATGTCCTATTACTCCCAAAGCTTCCTTAATATTTTGGTCATTCTTCCACACTTTTATCTAGCAGCTCCCTCTTGCATCCTCTTCAGTCAGAACAGATCTCCCTTTTTATCTCGTTTTTTTGGGAAATGCAGACTGTCAATTCTTCCAATGTATGAAGAAAACAAGGAATTTTTAGTGGTGGAGAAAGAGACATTGGATAGGCATTTGACGTGAGTTTTCAACACAATGTTCAGCAAAATCAAACCAATATAAATCTGGCATGCATAAGGAATTACCTCATATAAAGACGGAGGCAAGAGATTTTCCCATATATGTATGCCTCTAATATAATAAATAATCAATTCAACTAATGTCTCTTTGTCCAGTGCTGATGTAATGGACTACATTCACTTTGAGAAAAAAAATAAAAACAAAACCCCCAAACCTGCTAAAAACCCCAACTCCCCTAAAAACCCAGTTTGCTGAAAGGATTGTTGGAAAGGATTTCAAAACACAATAAAAACAATGGGCTTGTGTTACAAGGGGAGGTTTTTATTGAAGAATTATCTTGTCAAGAAAAAAATAATAGCTGGTGGCCTGCCACTTCTGCTGGATCATTCTATTTCCTTTTACTTTTCTCTCCATACAAATAATTTTATAGCATTGTGTATGGAAATACCAGTCCCGGATCAGATATTGTTCAAATTGGCTAAGGGTGATCATCAAGAAATATTTTGTTGTGTCCCTCTCACAATTTCTTGAGATAGCTATATAAAGACTAGAAGGAGGAATTGAAGAGGAGAAAAATATAGGACAAATGAAGGAAAATCCTTCTCACAGGTAGAGCCTTTACAGACCTACTGAGGTCTTACATGAATAGGATGTACTGCAGTCACCCTAATCAGACAGATGAAGCTTTTCTACAACAATGAGGAATCCTGTTCTGTCAGTGAGAGGAGAGAGATGATGTAAGAGATCTTTGCATCATTCTGTGATCCATTAGCAATGTTTCTGTTTACTGATGCAGTAGATTGAAGTTAATCAGATGATGTACTTCTACTACAAGCTCTGCAGTGAAGTAGCCATTTTGAAGGTTCCTGACTGATAAGCAGAGATTGAACAGTTTGATCACAAGTTATAGAAAACTATAGGTTTATAGTTATTTATGCAGCTCCCAGGAAACACTCAGCAGAATGATGACGAGACTTTTCATGAGCAGGGTGGAGTACAATATAGCTGTAATTCACAGCACTCGACTATTTTTAGTCTCTAGTGCTTAAAAAGCAGGCTTTGAGACATTAAGAATCAAAAAAAAAAAATCAGAACAGGATACAATTTATCCTACAAGGCCAAAAATGTTAGCCTAAAGATCTCTTTAATGTGATCTTAATGGCACTGTACTGACATTCATCTGATGTGACTGATTTTATTTAGGCAGACTAACAAAAAAAATCTTGAAAGCCACAGAGCCTTCACTGTGGTTACAAATGAGTATGATCCCAGAAGCAGATAAGTAGCCGATTTGCTCCCAAATGTGCAGGATCTCAAAATACATTAATGGTGTGTGAGACTTTTTTAATCTCCAGCCAAGAGTTACTATTTTTTCTCCTTCTGCTACTAAGCAAAATGTGCCTGGACATTTTACAGTGTGTCATAAATTAAAGAACACCAAAGGGACCTTTTCTCCTTATTATAGCAATCTACACCAAAACCACAGTCTGATTCTTTATTGTAAATAGAACAACATATCTGGTTTCTAATTCCAGCAAGCTGAGCAGCTAGTTGTTAATGTGGCACTGAGAAAGCATTTAATGCGTGATTTAAGAAGCTGAGTGAAGGTAATTGTATCTGAAACTACACCACTAAAAATACAGTATGGTAAATGAAAGGTCAAATACTAGCTCTTGAGGGATAGAAGAAGGGTCCTTCATCATTTATTGCATGCAATTTCTAAAGAAGTGTTTCTCAAGTTTTAGGTTACAACTAGGAAGTTATAAAAGGCTCCAGAGACGTAATGGGTGGAAGAAGTATGTACAAGTTCTATTCCTCTTATGTGGGGAGTGACAAGGGAACATGAGTGGGCTGTAATACCTGGCTGGGTATGTTTATCTTAGCCAGAGAATTGCTACCTCTCACTGCTGGCAGTGGCTTGATTTCTCCTGGGCAGGAGAACTGACTCAGGGCTGCATGAAGATTGACAGCCCAAAATGTTGAGAAAGATTGCTTTGAGGGAAGATGTGACTCAGAAGCAACTGGAAAAGAGAGAGCAGAACTACTGCCATGTTCTTAGCATGCAGGGGGCAGAGGAGGAAGAGTGATGACAAGGGACAGTCCCAAGACAAATATCCTACTTTCCAAGTCTGCTGTAAGACACATGGTCAAGGCCTAAAAAAAAAAAAAACCACCAAAAATACCCAATCTCTCCACTAAAGCAGAACAGAAGACTGATATGAAACAATTTCCTTTCTGCTGCAAAGCAGGTAAAGCTGTTTAAGTTAACACACATAAACATGCATGTTAGTTATCTGTATTATTTTCAGGGCTCTGAGCTGCTGTAGCAGGAACCACTCAGTAACATGCCACAGGTAAAGACAGCAACTGCCAGAGCAAGGAATGGAGAGCAATGAGAAGTTGAAAAGAATGGTAGCAAAGAGGTTTGGAAAAGTTACAAAAAGCAGATAAGCAACTTAGCAGCTGTGCAAATTGGGTCATGTTACCCAACAGATTTTATCAATTGAGGGCTGCTGCTTAAGTCGTACCTCAAAGTGGACGAGAGTTGACCTAGCAGTTGCCACATCAGAGGAAAACAGATTCTAAAATAGGGTGGTATTTGCTTTAGGCATTAGGTGTTATAAATCATCCTGTTTAACCAACTTGTTGGAATTTTCTTCCTCCTCTTCCCTCCCCCTTAAATAATATCGGCTAGGTGATCTGTGTCTGCAAGCATGGGAGAAAGATCATTTGGAACATGGAATAATTCCAGTCAGTTATTCCAAGTTCCTGGGTGGAAGCTCAGCTGGTGCATTTGTTGCGAGGATCCACATTTGAATGCAGTCCTTCCTGCTGCCAGCTGAGCCCTGGCAGAAGGCTCATCCTAGAACGACGAGGCTGTTGCATAAGAAGGAGTCACCAGTCAGACAAGCCTGGTCTAGGAGCTTACAGTTGGCTCTGGGCCCTGTGGTGTGAAGAGCACTTAGCACTGCAGATCTCCCTGCAGTGCCTGCACAGGAGTTAAGAGTCTTGGCAGCAATTCTGAGCCACATTTGTCCTGAGCCACATTTGTCCTTTTTATATCCTATTAGCGACTTCAGCTACTGTGCAGTGCTGCTGCAGGAGGCTGGATACCTTGTTCCCTGATGAAACAGGCAACTGCTCCAGCCATGAAGCAACTGTTCCTGCTCTACAGACTCCCACAGGCTATGTTCTTCACCTGCCTTTGCCGTCTGTCAAAGTGATTTCAAGAGTATACTTCAGCCCTTACTGCAGGAGCTACACAGTTGTGTTCCTTCAGAACCAGCAGAGACTAAAAACTAATATCTATATCTAAATAATATCTAAACAATAAACTCAAATTGGTCTCATTCGACTGGTATCTCTTGGACCAGGTTCTGTAAGATTTATATGACCCCTGAGAGTGGGTAGGTAAGTGAGTCCATTAATACAAAAATACTCTAGTTCTAAAAATAAATAAAAGCAATGAAAAATGTTCCAGTGGTACATCACTTAGATCTGGATCTTTTGCCGCATGTTTTACTTTTGTCCAGATTCTAGCAATAGGCATGCTGACTTCAAAGCACTTTGAACTTCCACAGGTTTTGAAGTCACAGTGGAGTCAGAAAATCTGTATCTTTCTCATCTGTAGCAAGAAACATTTTAAATGCTGGTTTTAGATATCTGCAAAGGAAGGACTGGAACAAACTTGACAAAGTCACTTCACAGACTTATATTTGAGGGAAAAAGTCAGAGCTTAGAAGCATTTGATGAGGTTTATCTAAATTCTTTAAACTGATCATTTCCACATTTTTGCTGCTTAATAATAATATTCTCTTAGGTCTGAAGGTCCTACAACTGTTATTTTACTTTGCAATATTAAAATTGAAATACAAAGTTAGAAAAACTTTTCTTTGCCTGAGAACTTCCTTTTATTTATTTTATTAAGAACTATTGAGGGACTGAAAGTAGATTTGAGCCTTAAAGCTAAGTACATAAAAGCTTATGTACTGATTATAAGTCTAGGTCTGAAGTTTAACGCAGATCCTTCTTTTTATACTGAACGAAGTGTCCCAGGCTCTTATTAGTCTTTCAACTTTCAATTAGATGCCAGTGTAATTAAAACATTCTTTGGCACACAATCATGTGCCTGCACGATCCCAGGCTGCTCTGTGTGCATGCATGTGCACGTTACACAGCACTGCTACCACCACCCACCAGGGACTCACAAATGCTACACCATTTTGTTCAGTAATTTTAGGTACTTCTGCCAGCAAAGGACTGCTCTATTTTTTATAGCAATTGGCAGTACTGTGAAGTCCTGACCAGCTCTTGGCACTGTATTTGGAGCTCCACTGGCAGCAAGTCATTCTGCACTTACTCTACAGTTCCGTTTGTAACTTGGAAGAGCAATTTGCATGTTCTGTAGAAAAACATCTACAGAAAGAGACAATTATGACCATAACATTGAAGAGAAATTTCAATATTTGTGCTTTAAAAAACATGTATGTCAGTATGGACAGCTAAAATCAAAGAGAATAAACTCACCAATGAGGCCATTTGTAACATATTTCAGCTGCAGAGATCCTTCATCTACTGCAGATGTAAAACCAAGTATGACGTTCACGCTAGTTTTTTGTTTTGTTTGCAGGCTTTTATGTCTAAAACTCCATCCAAAATTGACTACATTTCTTCCCTCAAGAGAATGAAAAAGATGTTGATGAAGAGCTGAATGAATGCCCTAATTGCTGGGCCACAGACTATCCTGGGAATCCAGCACCTTCTCCGGAAGAATCCAATTGTCTTAAGTGCATGTCCTAGATCCTAGACCAAAGGATACATCCCTCGCTCTCTCACTCTCTCCGTTATTCATGAACTACTTGTTCCAAGTGGAATGACTTAAAAGGAAAGATTTTTTCATTTCAGGATATCCTATGAACCACTACTGAGACAATTTCTTTCACATCCAAACTCCAAACAAGGTAGAGGATGGAGCTAACTTGTTTTTCTTGCACATTGGCTCTTTCTGACAGACTTTCTGGCTGCTCTCTGTTGGACAAATTTCCTTGGTATGTTCTGAAAACACTTACTGGTTTGGGCCCCACAGAGATGCAGGAAGCACCTGACATGCAACCTTGAGGGCTTGGTAGCAAGTAGCTTGGTATTGCCAGGATCTGAGCAGTTATGGAATAATCAAGGCAGCCAAGTAAGGGCTCTGAAGATTTAAAATTTGCTCTTTAAAAAAGTATGGGTTATGATTTAGAAAGCAGAAAAGAATACAAATGCCTTCAAACATCTTTTAAGTCCGCTGAGAATGACACCATCCTTTCTCCTCCTAGACCTCCCCCTAAAAACTTTAATGACAAGTGTCACAAATTAATTTCATAGTTTCTACTAATTTAGCTCTTACTTTTACTAACAAGGAGTCGAGTTCTTCATACCATGTACTAACAAGATGTACACTGCTGTGTATTGTGGGAAGTCTGAATGTCCATAACCAGCAAAAAGGAGATAATTTGGTCAAAAATTTTCATTCTGTAAGAATGGGAGGAACTTTTACTTTTATTATTATTATTATTCCTATTATACAGCATGAAGGATTCCCATTAGTCCAAAAACGCCCTCAGGCATCCTCTACTGTTTTTATGATTTTTTTTTTAATAATGAAACTTCTCAAAAGTATTTTTATAGATTTCAGACATCCAGATGATTATGATCATATACAGCCTTCAAAATGTGTTAAAATATCTGAAGTTATTAATTTTGAAGTTAATGTAGTAAATGTTGTAAGCAGTGTTGCTTATATTTTTATTTGCATCCAGGCCAGATTCAAGAGAAGATAAGAGCCTGTTAGCTTCAGCATAAATCATAAAAAAGTTTAAGTTGAGGGAGCTTTCTTTTTCTCAAAGACTGCCTACTTTGGAAACTAAGTGTATACAGCTTTATTTAATACTAATAACACTGTGTGTTGGACATCAAACAGAAAAGTCAGGTTATTAAGAAAGAAATTCCTCATAAGACTGATCACATATTTGATTTCACATATTTGGTTGAATCTTTGCAATTTTTGCACTTAGATACTGATGCCTTAATACTATAGTTCCTCTTCACTTGTCAGGACGACAAATTTCAAGAGATAAGAGGATTTATAGAATGTGGGCTCACCAGAAAAATCAATGCACCAGAACTTGCCAGAGTGAAAGAATGGATGTCTCTCTGCAGACCTGGCTCAGATTCATCAATAAGCAATCAAAGTGGGCATTGCTTCCTGGAGGGAGCAGGAATGAAATGGGTGAAACTGAACAGTGTCCCATGCTGGAAATTACTTGTTTAGATTGTGTAAAGTATACAATGGGGGAAATTTAATTTTTAATTTTAGATGTCAATTACATTTTGGATGTCTAAAGATTTTTCGGTCTTGTATTACTTAGAACTACAAGTGTCAGCTAGTAGGGAAGGGGCAGAGAGGAAAGAAGGCAGGAAGATAATTTGCTAAATTAATAAATGACAGAATAAAAATATTAGAAGTAGAATCAGGCTCTTACTCTAGATAGTAGAACTAACTCTACTTAAAAAGCCAGTTCTCAGATAAACAAAATCACTTAAGAATAAAACAGCTCTCAGTTTAAAAGTGTGTGTGGGAAACATGGTTCCTCACTAGGAAGAACTCCAAAACAGCTATTTGGAAAAGCTTCCCTCTGACAGAGCCTTGAGTAAGATTATGACTTCTACCAACAAATTGCTGATCTTTTGATGCAGTGCCCTACTGCTGGTTTGGTATCACCATAGTTGCTGAATTAGAGCAAAGAAGAAAAAACTTCATAAATCTTTAAGAAAATGGCTTTCTGCAGAAGAAAGTATCTCCTTCCTTCCAACAACAGGACAGTAAGGTCCTATACTTCTGGGAACAGGCTGATATGTGGCTTGAAGGTGTACTTTTAACAAATGCAACAGACTACAAAGAAAAGGATAACCAGTGTTGCTTATATTATTGCTTGATTATTTCCAGATGTTACCTTATACATTTGCATTCTTGTTGAATTATACTTGTACCTTAGCATGTCTCTTTGCGCAGTGCAAGAAAAGTAAACAATAGGACTGACATACAGAGTTCACAGTCTAGTATTGATTCTGGATAAGAGATTTGTCTTAATACTCTTTACAAGACAATGGTGTAGTTCCAGCCAATTAAATTATTGCCCATGATGTCACTAAATTGGAAAACTATTGTAAATTTTGGTAAACTGCATAGGGAATTACAGTGAAACATTTGATTTAGCATTACAAACAATTTAAAAGATTATCATGCAAAGCCGAAAGAGCACACAGGAAACACTAATATCAACAAATATTATTAGAAATAAACTAATTGTTTTCTTAACTTAATGTCACTATGAACTAGCAATAAACAGTAAACACCAGTGTAATGTAAGTACCAATGGCCAGCTCCAGATCACAAAAAAGAGCATGCTTCCTTTCAGCAGCATCAATGCAGAAAACTGTTCCTCAGTACTGCTCAACTGTGAATTTACTGTGAGTAAGCAATGAATATAAGAGCCTTCCAACTACTAATTGTGGCTTGCTATTTACAAACTTTATTTATAAACTCATTTTCATGCAAGTATAAAATACTAATTCCATGGACAAATACACATTTGTTCACCACTCTAAATTATATACACTGTATTTGCATCTAATATTCAGAGAAGTGCAAAGTCCACAGTGACGTAAAGAACAAGTTTTGTAAACTATTTTAGATGACAAGCTCTCAAAAGATATTAGTAACCATACAATAAGGTATTTTTTTTGTATACTGCTGAAATCAAACATTTTTGTAGTAAAAGAACATACATTTCAGCTACATTCAAGTGAATATTTTATTACCATGTATTATGCCTTACAAACTTGAGTGGAGATGAGCAAGAGCGCTACAGAACCATACCTTAACGCAAGAGGTGTATTGCATGGTATGTGCAGGCATAGCAGAGGAGACAGAAGAACTGGAAAGAAAAACAAGGTAAGAAAACTTGTACAAAAATGGACAGTAATACTGACTAACACTGGGTTATAATCTTACTTATAACAGACCTGAAGGGCTAATAGAGATCCAATCCAGAAACACCTGTGCACTGTAGGTACAGTTTGGTGCAGATCAAGAGTGCACTAATACAGTCAACGTTGTACGCATAAGATAATGCACAAAATACGCTGATATGCATATAAACAACTAACTTGTTTACATTAAGTAGGGCAGCACTGTTGTAGTACTGCATCCTTGGCACTTAGTGATAGGACAAAAGTATTTGGTTTAACTAAATTCATAAACAGGATATATAATGGTTTGTAAGATGGAACACATATATTATCCCTTTCAACCTTCTGGTTTTACAGCATTTTTCTAATTTTCCAGTTCAAATGCAAACATGACACACTAGCTAGATATGGAAGACATTTCAGATGTTGGCTTGAAATATCACCTTCAATTAAAAAAAGACAGAATCAAGGATTAATTCAAATTATAGAAAGTGAATTTGTTACTATTGTCTTGTGCAGAAAAAAAAATCTGAAACATGGGGAGGAAAAAAGTGACCTTATAACAAAACCCACAATGTCTTGATGGGCTTTTCCTGAATAGTAACTGCTTCCTTAATATCCCTTTCATATATGCTAATTTCACTTAAAAGAATGGCTGAATTTATTAATCTGAAAGGTTGCAACTGATTTAGAAGTTTGGCATCATGTATCACATCATACAGAATGAAAGAAAATATGCTCTTCTTCAAAGAAAGCATGTTTCAGCTATGAAAGGATTCCAATTTTAAGTGATTGTCCTTTATTAAACAATATTAACAACTATCTGGAGGGAGTCAATTTACTTTTGCCTGTTTCAAACAAACTGGTAAAATTGCCATTTTACATTATATATAACAAATGTAACAAAATTGTTCTTAACATATAACAATGTAATACTTTAAAATTAACTGTTTAAAATATTTTACAAAGACATTTTATTATATTTGAACTATACAACACACAAGAGTATGAAATATTTTTGAACATATACACATTTCTGTATTTTTCACGTAGATTATTATTTTGCACCAAACATTGGTGTCTGAAATTTTACAGTCCTCAGTTAAAAGCAAAACAAAACCCCAGAATGTTTAGTGGATATGTTTAGTTTGGGTTTTTTCCTGAAAATAAAACCTATTGCAAGGAGAATTTCTCTAATGATTTTTTTTTCTTTCCCCAATTTTGTATTTTGCACAAAGTTTTCCAAATAGATCAACATAGACAAGAAAAATAACCTCTCTGTTCTTTGCAGTGCAATTTGCCAGGGATAAAACTGAAACAAAACTGACCCTTTCCCCTCTATTAACATTGAAAATTGCAGTCAAAATTATGTCAGTGCCAATCACTATTGAGACTCCCTTACCCCTTTCATTGAAAATGCAATCCTTTTCAATATCCATTTTAATGAAAATATTTGCATAGAGCAGCCTTTTATTATTTCTAAAGAACATTATGAGCATTTTAACACAAGATAAGGCACATGTTTTTCAGCATTAATAATCTAAAACTAGTCCTGAGGATCTGCTCCTCCCCCTCAGCAAAATCTGCTTTTTTAATATACCCTGTATTACCTGAAGAAAGCAGAAAAGCAGTACAGAACAAACTCAAATTCTTTAGCTGAACTAAATTCAGAACTAAATTAAATTCAGAACATTAACAACTCCTGGTAATAGTGTAACAAATCCACAGATGAATTAAGTCACTTTCTAAACAAATAATTGTTAGAGGGAAAGAAAAAAAGACACAGCCAGTAGCACTGTTGATGTTAGCTAAAACTTCTAGAGATGACATTTATAGTGAGTTTTGCTAAAATAAGCTCCCATCAGAAACAAGGTAGCTAAATTGTGAGGCACTTAAGGTTGACATGAAAAGGAGGAATGCAAGGGGTCTATTTCATAGAAAACCTGAAGTTGCATATCATATCCTTGTATTAAGCCTTCTATTAAAGTGCTAGAAATGGAGACTTAAAACAAAAGGATTCAAATATAAAATAAGTGATTACAGAGCTTAGTATGCATTAAAATTAAGTGCTTTTGATTCTCATGAATTTAGAGCTTTTTAATAGTTTTTAAAAAATAAAGTCTGGAAATAATCCACATGTGAATCACCTTCCTTGTGCCATCAATGCTATTTGTAAAGTGCCCAATTATTTTCTAAACAACAAAACCATTTGCCTTATCTTATGTTGTATAGCCTGACATAGCCTGTGGTATGTATGCAATCCATACTGCAAGGACACAGTCAGCCTGATGGAAAACAGCACATGCATACTTTAAATCAGAAGATTTAATTCCGCCTGTCATTCTAAGAAGCCAGGTCTTGAATTACATATCCACCCGTATATAGTGCAACCAACCTCATATTCTCAAAATGTAATTTAGCTGTTCAAGTCTGACACTCAAAGAGAGACATATCAAGCTTTTCTTCAGAGCAACCTGACGCCCAGACAAAATCACAGATGGAGCTCTAGATCTGAATCACATAAATCCACTAGATGCCAAATCTGAGAAGGATCTGGGTTCTTTTGGATGATGAAGAGGCTGAAGATGTGTGGCAGTCTGTGCATTACTGATCACGTCTAACTGAGAGGGATATGATTCATTTACATTTCCTCCATTGAAACCATTTTGGAACTGGCAGGAAAAAAAGAGAATATAAATGGTTAGTATAGGAAACTAATTTATTAATAAGTATTTTAAAATCCTCCTAAAGATTTAAAAATCCTCCTATTGGATGAAATAATCTTAAAATACATTGATTAGCTTTAATTTTTTTAAATGATGATTAATGATAATTTCATTTGCATTAAAATAGGGACTGGATCATCAGTGAACCTTACCCATGTTGAAACCAATGGGAGCCCTACCTCTGGTTAAGCGAAGAAATAATTCCATTATCTGAAGTGCAATAGAGTTTCTATTTCTAGAAAGTACAGTCTGAGAACTCCTAATTGTCACATCCAGCTGTTACATTTTAAAAGCAACCTATTTACATCTTTCCATGCCTGCAGTGGGATCCAGACATAACAGCTCCTCCAGGAATGCACATGCAGTCCCAGCCATAAGCTGAAGCATACTGTGTGCAATCCACTGGCTGAAATGTTGCAGGGTGGGCTTTTTGACAGTCCTCATATTGACAGTGCCAAGTAAGAGCAACGAATGGCTTTCATCAGTCTTAGCATAATTGTTCATAGGATTATTTTAATCACCTAATGTAATGCTTCCTGTCATGCTGTGGACTTTATCTACAAAATACTCCATTCAGTCATGCAAAGAAAATACAACAAAGTATTTTAAACATTTCCATCAACTCTTTGGGAGTAGCTTATATCATAAGTACTCATTCCTTCAAGGTTTCTCTTTAAGAACATGTCTTATATGTTCATTCATCCATTCATCTATTACATTATGCTGGGTATTAATTCTTCTTTTTTCCTTCTATGGAAACATTGAAATTTGACTGACTGTGCACAATTCTTCTAACTTTTTAACAACGAGGCTATAGCCATGTGAATTATGTTTTTAATCAAAGCTGACATATTTTTAAGAGTACACACCAGGATTGTTTCTGACAGAAGCAGGTTATTTCAATATTCTTCATTAATAAGATGACCACAGTCATTAAAATTTTTAAGAATGCTCTCAACATAGAATCAAGTACCTAGGAAGGTTTCTCCTGCTTAATTAAGGAATACTGATCCTAAACAAGCAGCCAGATGACCACAGCCCTTTCTGTCATTCTCCATCACTGAAAGTGATTTCAGACTGCACTGGCTATGCTCCTACCACAATTAAAAGACAGGCAGAAAGTCAAGGCACATGACCACAATAGACCCTTCTGGCTTTCTAATTCCATAGTCTTTTCATGGAGAAATCAGTGAGAGTTAGAAGACTGAAAAGACACCAGTCATGGCTTGTATAACAACATCTGTCCTTTCTCTGGACTCTAACCACTCACAGGGATGTGAGTGTGCTAAACTCAGCCACCAAGACTGCCCTACTTTGGTTTGGCTGTGTGAATGCGGGCTCAGACAGCAGCATCCTATCTGCCCAGGCACATGAGGCTTCTGCTCATGCAGTGCTACTCAGCCCCACGCAGCAAGGAATACCCTAACAAGAGGAGCTGAATTTGCCTCTGAACAACTTAAGCACAATTTTTCCACAAAGTGGCCTTTGATAATTTTTTTTTTACAACAAACTAAATGTCCTATTATTATTGCACACAGCATTCTAGTAAATATGAGGTAATAGACATAATTTTTTCAGAGGTACTGTCGTAGTCATTAAACTTTTTATAGATAGATGTGAAGTTAATGCAGGGAAGAAAACAAAAAAAAAACCCAGAGATCATAACAAAAATCATTAAGGAAGTGTAGCAACAAAATAATCTGCAAAATAAATGCAATTGAAATCAGCCATTAAAAATAAAGTAATGGAATTGCAAATACAATGGCTGCCCAAAAACCAATGCATCACATTAGTACAGCTTTTATGTAAAGAGTAATTCTTTGTTATTATAAGGACAAACTTGGATGGCCCTGGAGCTGCTCTGCAACCCTGTTAAGAAGCACTCTGAAAGACTAAACACTGAGCACAGCCAGGCAAGGCACAGCCAAGTCGTACTCAAGTTTGCACAGTGCAGTTTCTCAAAGTCACTTCATGCAATTTCAACCTCAGGGAGAAACCATTCATCATGCTGAACTGTGCTATAATTTAGGTAAATTTCTGCAATTCTGCAATTGCATTCTTTTCAGCAGTGAAGCAGTTTTAAAAAAGGAATGCTTCATACTTGTATTAAGCATGTAAAAAATGGATATGTTCTAATTTCATTCCTCACCTTTGCCTTGCATAGGTTAAATGCCACTTAATACTTTAATTCTATAAATGCTTATGCATGTGCATAAGCATTTGCAGGATCAGTACTTCAGAACATTAACTCATTGAGATACAACAACAACAACAAAAAGAATTGTGGCTCTGTACTTCAGCAGCATTAACAGAAACAAAGGGTACAACGGAAAGTATTTCAACAAAGGTTATTCAGAATCAGGAACTAGCAATTGAATTTTGCTTCTATGTTAATTTTACCAGTGAAGAACAGTATTTACAAATGTACTCTGTGCTACAGCCAGGATCCACTCTTCTATGACTTTTAATGTGCATTCTCCTTGGTGAAAAAGGACGAGATTATTTTACTGTGACTGTAACTTTTTACAACTCTCTTTTCTTCTGCAGTTAATTTAGACAGCAGCTTGAGGAACAAGCTGGCTTTCACTTATAACAATATATAAAAACTTTTTTTTTTTGCAGCAACATTTGTGTATTGGAGTGAAACAGTTCATATTTCAGGCCATTTTTATGATACTATAATCTAATGCTTTCACTAATCCTAAAATCATTGAGGAATCGGAGTAGCTACACAATATTCACACTTTGAAAACTTTTTTTTTTTTTTTGATCCTTACAACATATTTAATGAAAATGAGTGTGCCAAGCAAACTCAACTCCTCTCTAAAGGGTTTATTAGCAAATTCCAAGACTTGGAATACTTTTCTTCTGCTCCTATCAGGAAAATTACTGGTATAGTACCACAGACTAGTTAATTCACTCTTGATTAATACTGCTAAAGAGAGCTATCAGACTGCAGGTACACATATATATAAACTTGACCAAATGCAACTCTCTTCACTCTAATGAACAAATAAAGCAAAGACATCCACACACTGCCAACCCATCCATTTCAAACTCAGCAAGTCAGTCACAACAAACTCTGCCCCCCAGCAGTCACCCAAAACAATATAAACTGGATTCAAAGTGCAAGCAGTGCAGCAATGCTGTTTACTATACCTTGTTCCCCAAAGTTTGTTGCTGTTGATTTGTCATCATAGGCTCATACTGCATTTGATCCACGCAGCTGGGCTGTGCCTCCTGCGTGCACGGGTACATGGAAACAGCGCCTGCATAGCATGTTTGAGGAGTCAGCATAACTGACTCAGAGTTTATCCCACACTCAAGGTTTTCAGGGACTTGCTGCAAACAACTGAGAAAATCCTCAAAGTTGGAAGAAGCAGAATAGTTCGAGCCATCAAAACCTGCTGCAGGAAAATCCATTTGAGCAAAATTAGAAAGCTGTGGCATCATCGCTGTGGGTTGCTTGTAAGGAACAAAGTCTTGCCTACACTCATAAGGGCAAGTGTTAACTTCTGATTTGTAAGAGAATTCAGACGTACTGGCATGCATACCAGGGAACACGTACTGCTGGGGCTGCTGCTGTGAGCAGCTAAGAGGCATGCCAGAGCTCCAATTTGTGAACATCCCATTGACTTGCATATGTTTCATCTTTTGACAGAGCTGCTGTTGCTGCTGCTGTTGTTGCTGCTGTTCCACGAGCTGCTTCTGGTGGTGATGAAGTTGATGTGGATCTAAGTCTTGCTGTACCATGCAACCTTCATTCTGGACCAAGGGCTGCTGCTGGTTACAGTCTGAATACAAGAAGTCAGATTTATTTAAGGAATCCTGAACATAAGTCAGGATTTCGTCAGTTATGTTGATGTCCCCAATATCATCCACATCAGATAATTCAGTTTTAAAAAACTCCTCGTCCTGCTGAATACACTTTAGATCTTCAAAGTCAATACCCAGATTTTTCATGATGCTGTACAAATCACTGCTTTTGTTATCCTGAAAGAGTGCTGCACTGTCTTCAGGAAGTGGAACAGTACTGTCCTGGGAACACTCCATCAGCTCCCGTTTGAGAATGCTGTGATTTCCAGCAGGTAGGAGATTGTCTGTCCAGCCACTGCTAACAACACCACCCAGTTCATCCCTACTGTCTGCAAAGAAGTTCCGCTCAAAAGAAAGTTTATGTGAGGCTGGAGGGCAGAGGTAAACAGACTCATCTTGCCTTAACATGACACCTAGGAGGGAGTTTGGGTCCACAGAATCGTCATGTAGCGCTGCTTTGGCTCCTTTTCCCACTGTGCTTTTACTCTTCGGTTGAGAGGGGTCCATAAGGCTTGACATAGGGAAAGATACCTCATATAACACAGCCTCACCAGTGGCAAACATGAAGGGCAACTTCATGTTACGCTTCCGTAGATGTTCTGCCCCTTCTTCATCTCTGAAAATAAATCAGATATGTAGCATGGTACTGCAGTAATAAACAGTTATTCTAATCTTTTTGTCCCATGGAATTAACATAAAAAATGAACTATTCTATTTGTAGGCATTTTTCAAATTCCTACCTATTCCAGCTCAACTTGGTTGAGTTAAACCAAGAGGCAGATTATGAAATAAGGAGCTTATGACTGTAATACCACATTTACATATTACAATTGTAATTAAATCTAGACAGCATACACCATTTTCTGTGCATTATGGACTGAAATGAAAACAAGTGGGCTTTGTTCCATGCATTAAGCTTTTCTTGGTATAGCAAGTAAATCAATACTTGAAGTATTGTTTTTTCTCCATTTTACAGACTCCTCAGCAAAAATTATTTCATCTATTTAACAAGGCTGAATTCCATATTATGCAGAACTCTGTTCAGCACTAAAATTCAGGACTGAATTTGTTATTTGTTGCTCCTTCTACACAACTGCTGTTGGATTTCTCAGGTTTTGCTCACTGGGATTGAATATGGTGCATGGAATAATTTCATGCTTCTGCTGCTGACCTTGTTCTTTATAAGAAATCAATTTGTCTGAAGTTTTATGCAAAAGGACTATGCCACAAGTTCTGAAATATCAGAATTTTCTACATGTTTGTTAGCAAACTGAAAGAATTTGGGGAATTTGGAATATAAAGGACAGTAATTTAAAAACAGAAATTCCTTTGTGAATATAAACAGCCTCAAACTAGTTTTCAGTTTTGGAAGCATACTACTTTATGAACTGATGACTTACGTAAGAGGTCTTTGCGTGGCAATGATGTAATCTGGTCTTCCATTTTTGTAGACAAGCCGTGCATTTGCCTGTACCCAGGCCCATCGATTTTCTTTGGTTAGAAGCCTAAATACCGTCATTCCACTCTCACCTGTCTTCATCACTAAAGAGTAAGCATACTGTTTACTGTCAAGCAAACAAATCATGAAAACATGCATGTCATGAATAAAATCCCATCTGTAGAAAAGTCTTACAAATCTCATGTCCCCAATCACTTAATTCAGTGTGCCACTAATGCATTCCCAGTGAATCAGGATGACCGATCACTTCAAGATGTCTAATTTACTCATAAAATAGAAGTCAAAACTGCAAGATATCTGTTACAGATTGGCAACATTCTATATGGGGCTTTGTCATTATTTCTTCAATAACAGAAATTAATAAATACTAGAACAGGTAAATGACAGAAGCCCAAGTCTCTCTCACCTTCATAAAGTGGCTATTACTTTAACAATTAGAAAACACATTAGTTTTGAATCCAATCCTTTCACATTTTGACTGGTTTATGCAGAGGTACTTAAAAATCTTATGTTTCATTCCCACTACCACTAACAATGCTTGATAAACACTCAGTTTTCACAGTACATTTCTGTATTGGGTTTGTGTGGCCAAGTTTTGGTAGTGACAGGGAGAGCTACAGGGGTGGCCTCTGTAAGAAGCTGCTAGAAGCTTCCTCCATTTCCAGTAGAGCAAATCCCTAGCAGCTCCAAGGTGGACAGGCTGCTGGGCAAGTCTGGGACAATTAGAAATTGTGATAATGCCTCTGTGATAACATTTAAGGGAAAAAAAAGTTATTGTGCAGATATAATTGTGGCCAGAGAAGAGTATGTTGAGAATATGTGAGAGGAACAGCTCTGCAGACACCAAGGTCAGTGAGGAAGGAAGGACAGGAGGTGCCAGAGCTGAGATTCCCCTGCAGCTCATGGTGTAGAGGCTGTGCCATGCAGAACCATGGGGATGCAGAGGTCCACCTGCAGTCTGTGGAGGATTCCCATGCAGGTGGATGCCTGACAGGAGGCTGTGAACCCTTGGGAGGCCATGTGCTAGAAGAAGCTCCTGGCAGAGACTTGCAGACCCATAGAGAGAGGAGCCCATGCTGGAGAAGGTTTCCTGGTGGAAGGTGTTTTTAAGGCCTTATTTTACTTCTCATTATCCTGTTCTGGTTTTATCAGTAATCAGTTCAGCTAATATGCCCAGATGAAGTCTGTTCTGCCTATGACAGTATTTGGTGAGTGATCTCTCCTGCTCCTTATCTCAACCCATGAACCCTTCATTATGTTTTCTCTCCCTTGTCCAGCTGTGGAGGGCAGAGATGGAGAGGCTTTGGTGGGTGCCGGGCATGCAGCCAGGGTCAACCCACTACAGTAGTTTTTGTGCAAAAGCCAGGATCATGAGGGTGTTGAGATAAGGATAGTCACCAGGAGAGGCAACAGGCAAAATGAGTACTGAACAATCTTAGAGAGTAAAATGATCATGGGGAAGTTTTATTGTAATTGTGGTGAAGGACAGGGGGTGGATTTTGTGCAAATTGTCCAATTTTGTTCTGTGTTGTGATGAAGTTATCTTGGTTTTTGTGTGGGGAGCTTTAGCTTATTTTGGCTGGTTTTGTTGTTCTAAGTGAAGGTTGTGCGATGAATGTGGATTTTAAAGATTCTTAAATAAGTGATTCACAGAGGTCAGGGGCAGAAGTAATGCAGTTGCTCAAAAACCCTGCACTTCTAGATAGAAAAATTTTTAAAAATGTATTAGGAAAGTCTAAGAATCTAACCAAAAACCCATGCTATAAAACTTTTTTGTTTATTTTGATCTTAGCATCAAAAATGTAGCAAAATCAGTTTTAAGACAAAGTTTCAAACCATTCAAGTTTCATCCCCTTCTACTCTGGAACCATCTTTGTTTAGCTTTATGAAAGAAATAAAACCACTGATAAGCAACAGTGACTAAGCTACACCTGAAGCAGAAAACGTGCTTAAATAGGCTGAGAACAACTTGCTGTGGGGCATTATCCATTGTCTATGAGGGGATCAAAGAAAAAAAAATTGAAGTTTTCAAGAGAAATCAGTAGGAAAAAAAGTACCATAATATTCTGAAGATGATCCTGTAAGTTCCAAAGATAACTCTGTTATAACTAACAACAAAAGTAAAAAACAGACCCTTAAATAGTCATACATCAGATAGCTGGTGCTTATTTCCTCAACACTATACTTCTCTCCATAATTGTTACTTAAACCAAGCTGCCAAGAATCAAACCCAGAAATGTTTGGACGTTAGCATGTTAAATCGGAGATCAATTTGTGGTAAAAATCTTACACCAATATCAAAGAAAAATGCTTTATTTAACTTGTTAACAGGAAAGCTATCCTTGGTAGTCCCCTTGCCCAAAGAAAGTTCTTGAAATAGCAGAAGTCAGGTTGAGCAGAGAAGCAAGTGAGAAGAGCAAGATGTGACAGAGACTGGAAATATTTATCCTAAAAGAGTCTAAATAGGAGTATTAAACATTTCTTCAACCAGTCTAAGTTTTCAGAAGGACAGATAGAACACATGAAATGAACAGTGTTCTTTTTGTTAACAACTTCTTTTTTTTCTGTAATTCCTATTGCATTCATACTGAAAAAATACTCCCTGCTTTGATTTTACAGCCTTTTTTAGAAAATGAAACTTACTTCGGATGTGATTTTCAGCACAATAAAGCATGTCAGCTGCATGAATAAACTGGTATCCTGTTCCTCTCATACACAGCTCTGCTTCGGTGTATCCCAGGACAATCTTTCCTCTGGAAGGTAAAACCAAGAAATTGCAACACTGCTGATGAAGCAACTCACAGAATGAATGTCAAGCAAGTTAATTATGGCTAGAACACTTCAGATGCAAGTGCTAACTACAGTTTGTTGCTATATCAATTGTATACGGAAGCAGAACAGCTCCAATAAAAAACAGAGTCAACAAATCATAAAATTTTAACTAGTCTGCCAGGTTGCCTTCAGTGACTAGGACTGGGTTCACAAAACCGTTAGATCATAAAAAAGATTGGATGCCTACAGCCAGACTCTCAATTCCATACTACTGAACATATTCACTCCTAGCAGGCAGCTCCCATTACTCCTAAAGAAAGACACTGTTTTCTTAGCCCTGCTTCTTATAATTTACCTACAGGTGCTTGTGTGTAGAATTAAATAGGGGTTTAACTTCAGTTATCTAAAACTTCTTGCCTAAATTAGAATTTTTAATAGCTTAAAGTTAGAATCCAGATGTATCTCAGAACTATATCCCCTTTGCTATTGAGTGGTATGGGACCCCTGTGTTTGCACTTAAACAAGATATGACTCAGAGGACCACTAGCAAGAGTCATGTTTGACCCTGCAGCTAAAATTAGAGTACTTTACTAGAGGCTGGGGAGATGAAACACTCAACAGAATTCATGTGATTTCTGTGCAATACCTGATAAAAAGACATAGTCAAAGAGAGACCTAAACAGGATTTGAAACAAAGAAATGCAGATGCAAAGACAAAAGGTGAAAAAAGGGGAAAAGTAGAGATGGGGAACAATATACATAAGAACATATTTTCAAGTGAATAAAAACATCAAACAGAGAAAAGAAACACTTCTGTTAACATCTTGTTGTTTTTTACTTCTATCACCTTAGAGAAATAAAACATTTTGGTCTCTCAGTAGACAAAACACCGAGTAATTCAATTCTATCCTTTAAGCAGGCATGGAAACCCATGTGAGAGGCTCCATGTGAAAATGAAATGTCAGTCAAAAATAGGAGGGAGAGGAGAAGGAAGGAGGCCAGAGGCTCTTATTTTGATAAAAAAGCATCCTAATGGGCTTCTTGCCATGTTGAAGCAGAGTAACCATATTTTGATCTACTACTGCAGTAGTGTTTCCAAATTTTACATAGGGAAAAGAATAGTTTGGAAGCGGGTAAAATCATAGTATAAAAAAGTATTTAAATTATTTTGAAGGAAAAAACATTTCCCTTGTATTTTACACCTATCTGAATGGAAGGAGAAACATAGAATGAAATTAAACACTTGCTCTATCAGTTCTAAAAGCAAATTTAAAACCAGATTTAAAATGAAACTTTTCTTCTTCCCTAATTCATTAGTATGCTGTATTTTGGTTTTTCTATTTTGCATTGGTTTTGTGGGCTTTTGCTTTGTTTTTCTAACAACTGAGAGTCAGAGAGCAGTATGCCATTTCAAGGAAACAGACCACAGCAAATCCAATTCTCTTTACTTGATATCAGGGCTGGAGAGAAAAACCTTAACAGCTTCTAAACAACCATCACTAAAACAGTTTATATACCAAAAGAGTAGCCTGCTTTATATTTCAAACACATACCTGAAACCTATTTCACTGGCAAATTATTAGGCAATTACAGAGAATAATTTACACCTACTTTGCATCACAGCCAGTGGGTGTGAAATCCAGTTTGTGTTTAGTTCTGAAGATGAAGTTTTTGGTTCGTATCTCAAGGATAGATGGTGGCTGCAGGGGAGTAGCTACTGCAAACAGTGCAAGCTGAGGAGACAAAGTAGCACCATCCTTCCCTTTCTTGTTTTGTCCATGGAGAAACTTCAATCGTCCTTGAAAATTCATAGCCTTAGGATGAGGAAAAAAGTACTTGTTACATGCTGGAGATATTTAAAAACAAGATATTTCTGTTATGATGTAAAACATGTATTTTTCATTTTTCTTAAGATCCATCAGATTCAAGTTTTATAGGATAGCATACATAAAAGTGAGCTAACAAGTACAGAACACTATTGTTATACCCCTGAGTGCATCACTTCAATATATACTAATAAACATACTGAAAAATTAATTAATGGGAAGATTATTCCGTAAAAAATAATAAAAAAACCCCATGTAGTATCACATATCAAGTGGGGCTTTTAATATTCTAATGAACATACATGCATATAATTATTTCATTATTTCTCTTGCAAATTTGTATGTTCAATTTTGCAACTGTAAAGAATTCTATTTTGTAAGATATCACATAGAGGGTGATAAACTCATACTCATTTTAAAATCTAAATAATTGACTAACAAAAAATGCATTAAAAAGAGCAAGCACAAACTTTTCCAAATAAGGAAAAACTATTGTCCTCTTAATCACCATAACTTATTGCATCTCAAGATACTCAACTTGCTGTAAGAAAATACTCTTGTAATGCATTTCTATCTGCAAATCACACAGCACTTTACAAAAGTTTACAAATGCTTATTTGAATTTCACTGAGGAAACTGGGCAATGAGAAATAAGAGAACTTGTTGTGACAACATCTTAAAGGGGAGTGATTCAGTGTCACTAACTGAAACATTGTGGTACAAGCAGCCCAGATACCTTTGCAGACTTAACAAATAACATAAATTGCTGCCCCTCTTGTTGGGATTATGCAGATTTCCAACTTTTAAACATATGTGGAGGTTTTTCTGTAACTCCATACTCACCAGGAATCCAGATGAATTATCCAGGAGACATCGTAACCTGCAGATGAAATTCCTTTCCATAAAGGAAGAATTCTCCGGAGGAAGTTGGTCTGGGTTATAATAGGCTGCTGGCTGTGAAAAGCCATTATCTCCTGCAGGAAAGGATTATTTATAAGGATTATTTTTAGAAGAACACCTAGTGAAGGCTATCTATAACAAACGATCTTCCTTCTCATAAACAAAGCATTAGGTTGTGACCTGAGCAAGAACAATGTAAACTGGAAACATCCTCAGAATCTATTATTATTGTAACACTGAGGTTAAACATCAATTCTTCTGATGGGATTATGTTTTACAGGCCATGGTATTTGAAAACTGAATGTAATTTATTTTTAAGTTTTTTTGGGTTTTTGTTTTTCTTTTTTTTTTACTTTTTGGGGGCTTTTGTTTGTTTGGGTTTATAATTTATTCATTATGTTTGTCAACAGCCTAGACTCTGGACCAGTTGCAAAGAGCAGAGTTATCAGTAGAGAACACACCCATGTTCCTACAATGGTACAATCTCCAAAAAGGCACAGCAACTACAGGAACTGAGTATTCAAAAACTCAGTATCAAACTGTGAAACTTACTTTCCAGACAGCCAGATGAAAGTAGTAGCAATAAATAAAAATCAGCAACTTTAGGAAACCACTACAAAAAAATCAGCATTTTTCTCCAGTGAAGGCAAAATCACCCTACTAAATAGTCAAAATACTTCTCTGTACTTACTGGCTCTGCTGACCAATACACCATAGTTACGTCTCAAGGTATACCTGCAGTACTTGTGTTTTGCAGTTGTTTTTTTTTTACAAAATACTCAAAACCATGATTGTTAGCTAGGATAACAACATGGGATCCTTACACCTTGTCAGGACAAGGATTTGCTGCTAAGTGGTATTTACAAAACAGACTTAAACATTTGGAATATAAAGTAAAACCAGAAGGTAAATCAACAGACCCCTGATAAAATACATATGTTCCACATGAGACTGCGTATACAGATATACCAGAACATGACTACTACAGCAAGTTTAGCAAAGCAATCTTGTTTACAATACATATAAAAAACCAGTCATACCCTAGGAATTCATACATGCAGAAAACTGAGAAAAATCCAGCTTAAAAAGACATTTTATAATAAAATAATCTTTAATTTAAAAAATAGTCCCTGCACTTTTAGAGAACTGATTATCAAGTACGGACAAAATAATAATACAGATTTTAAGAACCCATATTGACTTTCCAGACACGGAGATGAGGTCAGGGAGAGCATGTCACTTAATAACACACCACATTATATTTTCTGGAATATAATTTTGTCTCATGAACAGCTGGAAAAACTTACAGATAGTCTGAGGTTAGTACATTGGCAAAACAAACCCAAAGGTAAACAAATCATTACCAAAAGCCAGTTCTATTTAATCTCCTATGAATTCAAGGGACTGAATTGGAGCCAAATGAGATTGCTGATATCTTACCAATAGACCTTGCAACCTGAGGCCATCTAAATCCTACAAGTATGCTGAGTTATCTAGCTTTTCAGATACAATCAGGAGATACCTTTTTTTCCTTAAAAGAGCTGGTATGCAAGGTCAATTTTTGCTGAATAAACTTTAAGGTATGGAGAAAAATAAACCTTCTTCTGTCCTATCTGGTAGTGTGATGAAAAGGGATAATCTGAAATTACAGACATCTAAAGAACTCTACTGTCCAATCACCACTATGAGCAGATACCACAGGCAGACAAACTCAGATATTTGTAGTCCAAGACACTTACCACATAACTTTGAAATTAGAACATAAGAAATTCCCACACTTATCTTATGGACCATTCTCAACAGACAAAGCAAATTCTTTACTTGCTACTGCTGTAGTTTTTTTATTATAAATTGCTTAACTGACAGTGAGAATTTTCAATGCTTCTGAGACAGTGCTTCTCTAGGAAGCTCTCTGAAAAAGCAATGATTATGAAGAAAGAGTATCAAGGAAACAGCTTGCAAATCCTTAATAATATTTCAAAAATGGCAGCTCTGACTGGGTGCAGATCTAGTACATGATAAGCAGTTCCAGGGTTTCTGCTGGCATCCTCAGCACAGTTAGGTGTGTCCTTCAGCATTTCTGCCACAGGAGAAACTCAGTGTTATTCTTCGGGCAAATATAGAGCTGAAATTTGAAGGTTCAGCAAGTCCAACTGAATGCTGTGGAGTTTGTCAAGTTCCATAGTAAAATGCACAGTTCCTACTAGTGAGCAAAGCTGTAGTGATAGAAGTGGCTTCCAACAGGAGGGAACAGAACTCAAAACAGGAGGCAATGGGCTTCAAAACTGAGCCTCCTACACTTGTGAAAGCAACACTGCTGCACTTTTCCAGGCAGACAGAAGGCAGGAAGGTTTTACTGCCAGGATCTTGAAGTGACTCACTGTAAGAAGGCAAGGAATCTTGCAGAGCATCTACACTCCCTAGAGCAAAACTACAGTTAACACTACAGAGGTTAGAACCCATATCCCTCACAAAGCTCACACTTGATCTCATCAGTACCATGGAGCAACGTGCAGAACATGCAGGGCATTAAGTGCTTGTCTTTAAACTCAAGACCATATGGTTGCGCAACACGCCAAGTTCAAAAGATAATCCAGACTTAATGCCCCAAAGCAGATATTTGGGACTGAAAAAATCAGAATTTTGCAAACTTCTCTGGGAACAAGTCAAGGACCTGGAGGCATGTCTGGAAACACAGTAACAGCTGAGGAAACCAGTGGTCTAGCAGCATACCAGAGTACTGAGTGGGAAATAACCAGTCCAGGCTAACTGAAGCAGAATCAGTTCCCAGACTCAGGATGGAATCTGTGCCCGAGCAGTCATATCTATAAATATCTACATAATGCTAGCTGAATGTATTAAAACAGAAATGGATTAAATTAGCAAAAATGGAGGGGATCCTCATGGTCATTGCATTATCCTTTGCTATAAATCTGAATTCAGTTCAAAAATCCTCAACATCCAAACATTTTATACTACTTGAGGCTCAAAAGTCATCATTGAATCATAGAATGGTTTGAGATAAAAGGGACCTTGGAGATCACCTAATTCCAACCCCCGTGCCATTGACAGGGACACCTTTCACTAGACCAGGCTGCTCAAAGCCCCATCCATCCACTCCCTGAATGCTTTCAGGAATGGAGCACAATTAGCAGCTTTTAGCAAGCTAGAAACACTAGATACAAACAAAAAATTGTTTGTAATCCTGCACAGCACTTCCTGATGTTCAGTCAAATCTGAGGCCAATCCAACCTGGTATCATACTTTACAAATAACCTTTTCTAAATTCACATGCACTTGTTTAAGGTCCATATAACACAATTTCATTCTGAAGCAAGCAGGATGAAAATCTGGTTTCTGAGAGCCATACTGTTTGCTGTACTGAACTCTGCTATTAACTAGCTGGGCAGCAGACCTGTGGAGATTGAACTAGAGATCATGTAACAACGCTGACTGCTAAATGAGAAACTGAAATATACTGAGGTGTGTTACAAACACAGTAATCTTTCTCCATTAAATCATGTCATTCCATACTCAATTTTTTTAATTACTTAAAGATTTATTTTTTAAAATGGACTTTTTATGGATTAATAAACGCCCTATAATCAAGTCGCAGCAACAAAAGATTTTACCTAAGTGTTTAAACAACTGTTGTGCAAAGGGAGTATTAAAATGAAGCAGTTGTCTCAATGGCTTTATTGTCATTATGATGCAGGCACATGCTTCCTGGATTACACATAACCTGCACCTACACATCTTTGCTCTGACACACATGCAATGTATTTCTCCTCAGTTGTTTCTCAATATAGCAGCTCACTTAAGCATCAGCCAGTAACACGTGACAACTCTGCTCTAACATCCATACTGCTTGATCTTAAAGGCTCATCTATTTAACCTTCTATTTCTCTACCCCTTTTATCTCCAAGAGAAATACTGCTCTATGTAGCAATGAATGCACTATTCCCAATAGTAACATTAACTAGCACATTCTTGGACTGATTAGTCTAAGAAACATTGTTACTTATACTCCAACTTACAGTCTTCCAATTTAAAGTATAATTAGTATTTTAATGGTGCTCTGCTATGAATAACAGTGCTTATTTAGTAATTCTCATTGTTGACTGTGTCCATAAAGTTCAAATAAATTTGAAAGATGCTATTTCTTCCTTTAGTCATCTAAAATTATCTATTTTTTTTTTTACATAGACAAATTAAAAAAGCTCAGAAAACAAACAACTAATCTGACAGGTAAACAATAAATTCTGTTCTCACCTTGTACACTTGGTCCAGAATCTCCTGACTGGGCAGGATTTAATGCCCAATGTAGCTGTCGCTGAAACTCAGGTCTGTCTTCCGTGTGAATCAACTCAAATACACTCTGGTGTATAATATCCGACTAGGAAGAAAAGGAGAAAGGTGAGAGAGAATGACAATGAGAAAATTATATCAAAATGTGATACAAGTTGTCTGATAGAAAACACTGTTATGGATATAGCAAAATCCATTTGCTCAGGGATAAATCCATACAATCACATGCAGGTGGCAAAGCTTCATGAGACAATTTTTTAGTTTGCTCAATTACACTCATGACTATAAACACAGGAGACAGCAATAAAAAATATTGCCTTAGAAAAAGAAGTTACATTATGTCAACTATTTCTTCACCTGCTTTTACCTAAGAAGGCCTGTAAATGCTATGCTTAGGTTCTGTTTAAATTATTTAATTTTATATACTGGTAAATAAAGTATTTACCAGATAGTACTTTACTTGACCCACTATAGGTGCTACAGAAATACAAAACAAGCTAAATACCCTGAACCAAACTGCCAAAACTAAGCCAAGCAGATTATAAGCAGTGGATTTGCTCACCTGAAAGCTTTGTCACCTCTTAAGGAGGCGTTAAAACATGTAATTATTAAGCTCTTATTCCAATACCAATTGTGTAGTTAGGAATGTGATCTAAATGGCAAAGGCTCAAGAGAAAGGATTAGTGCTTAAAAGAATTTAAGGGGGAAAAAACCCACCCAAAATAGTCAAGAAAAACTCAGTTTACTGAAAAGAGTTAAGATCCTGTTTTTTGGCATGTTTCAAAAACCCAACCATTATATAAACAGAAAATATTTAAATAACACATAGATCTAATGTAATTGAGATGAATTGGCAAAAGCAAAAGCCTAGGTCAAATTTTGCTATGATGATCTTCATAAAACAATCAGTACTTTCCAGAATAAATTGCCAGAAATGCTAATTTTTGTAACTTTAAGACTTTACTTCTATATCATGGACTTGATTTACTGGCTTTACTTCATGAATGTTACACCCAATTTGTTTTGCAAGGTTTTTTCTTTTTTCATTCCCCAGCACTGAAGGAATACATAAACCCAGGAATAAAAATGGGGTTTTTTGAAATATTTTCTTTTACATAAACTTTCCCCAATCTCTTATCTGCTGAAATTGCAGATGAAGCAAAGTATCTTGCTATTTTTAGACAGCAGCTGAATCTATCAATATGCAGTATTCATGGATATACTTTGAGAACTATAACTATCATCTTTATTATATCATCTTTACATAAAGTAATCCCAGCAGTTTTCTAACAAAGGCAGAATTTGCCTGCTATGCCTCAGTCCTTAGTACTTTGGCACCTGGTTTTCAATGAAGTCAGCCATTTGTGATCTGCACCATAAATAGTAAAAAACAAACGCTTCTCTTGAAATTAATAATTAAATAAATAAACATGAGCAAGAGAACAAATTCCAAAAATACCAAAATCAGTCACTTGATATTTATAAATCTCAAGGCATATGGGAATAATTTTTCATGAAAGGTTTCTATTAAAATAATTACCTTCCCATTGAATTTTGTCTCACTCAGCATCATAAACTGGGTAACACCACAGTATAAATTTCAAACAGTTGTTCCAGTAAAGAATAATTACGTGTGAAAATTTCCTATCTTGCCTAACTCAACTTTGGAAATTATATTCCTGTTGTGCTTGGCCTGACATCCTGGCTATGTAAGCTGACAGAAAATACAGTTTCAAAGTAATTCAACCTCAAGTACCTAACTGAGAGTTTTATTACAAAAAAATTTTAAGACCCTAAATATGAACACTGATGTTCCCTGAAATTAGGCAAAACCTCTGAAAAAAACAGAAGAAAAAATAAACTTACTTGTTGGAATCCCAAGTAGTCTTGAATAGTAGAGGAGACATAAAAAACCAGAGCATCTGCTGTAACAACTAACACAAATCCATTTAATGCCTGGGGAAGAAACACAGCAATCTGTCAGCTTCAGAGATAAAATTCCAGATAATTATTGTGTCTCTAGGTCTACCTATACTGTAGTCCCCCAATAAAATGTGAAGCATGTAAAAGCACATCATTATCTGACAGCACAAACAGGATTCCTCATTGCATCTCTCTACAGTGTAAGTGTTAAAATGAAGAAAATTTGATCTAATGAAAAAAACCCAAACTTCATTTTAAAATTCAGTGGAGAAGCCAATCCGTGTTGATGACTTTTCAATACCCTTGTTTGTACAAGACAAGGGACATATATGAAGAACTACAAGTTTATCTAATATCAAGCACAGTTCACAATGTTTGTGTGGCTCAGCCTTGGACAGCCCCAGCTGCCCACAGCACAAACGAGAGCCACATCACAAACCCAGTCCCAAAATCCATTCCATTCATAGTGCAGAAAGGCCACTGTGCAGGAAATCAAGCTATCAAGATCCCCTCTATAGTCCAAGAAAACATTTTATAGTTTACTTAAAATAGAAAACCTCTGCAAAAGCAGACTGTTGCAAGTAAACAATGTTTTTGAAGAGATTTCCCCCTCCGAGGAGCAGCAGACCAGGCGGCTCCACACTCAAAGTCACGCAAAGGGCATTTATCTGAACTCCCAATCAATACGGTCCATGGCAATTGTTGTGATAGCAAACAGTACATTTGTGACTTGGCAGCTCATCTGAAAGGTGCCGATTTACTTCTGTGGATTTTAGTCAAGATTTAACAAAAGGCAGTCTCTAGGGGCTGGATTGAGTATATTGTGCCACTTAATTTCCTCAGCTGCATTCAAAGGCAAATTTGGCCAGCATATTCAAAACAACTTTTTTTTTTAAAACTCTTTATTTATGCAGAATTATTGTACATAGAAAATGTAAAGTAAGTGAAGGATATTCTATATATTACTGCAACAAAGTAGTAATATGTAAATGAAATATCTGATTAAATGTCTGGTCTTTAAATGCTGTGAACCGCTCCAATTTAATGTGTAGATATTATTTAATCTACTCTCATAAACAACTGTTAGCTCTATAAAAACTCCTTGTAAGTTTAGTAAATTTTACGTGAATAAAGAATGAGATATAAAATCAATAATAATCTGAAATTAAATAGCATAGCCAATCCAAGAAATCTCGAGTGGTTACACAGAATCCTTGGTTTTGATGAAGCTCACAGTGATCTCACAGGAGCAGAATGCCGCAGCAGCAGGTGCTCGTGTCCTCTGCTGACCTGTTCTGCAGGGCATCTCACCTCAGCTGGTTGACACAAAACATCTGCAAGCTGCACGGCATCTAGCTTCGTCTCAAATGTTAAAATTGGTTATTCTGGTCCATTTCATACAGAGCTACCTACACTTTCTGTACCTGGAATTCGAACACATTTTGCACTGGCCCTGGTACACAGTTCATCTCGAACCAGGAATGTTACTGGATAGCCATATGCATGATCTAAGCCAAAAATTCTGTAAAATGCATATATCTGGATAGACCAATAAGTGGGAGATGAGTTCTGATGGAGGTTTTTGCAAAATGCAATACAAAAATAATTATCTGAAAACACATAATGAAATTTCTCAGTGAGTTTATTATTCTGGAGAACTGAAGATGATATTTGTGCCTCTAAAAATACTCTCAGTGCTCCTAATAAAGAGGTAATCACAAAAGTGTTAATTGCTGTTGAGAATTAAGTTTTAAAAATTTCTTAAAGGTCATCATTTTTCTTGCACTTTTTATAGTAAATTTGCTTGGGCTGTAATGGATTTCGTATTTAAAATAAGAATTTGAAATAATTTAAATAATTCTAAAGGAAATATAGCTTGCTTTTAAGAAAGACACATTTATGTATTTGATCTCTGCTTCCACAATATATTGAATTGGTAAGACAGTTTCTATGTTGGAAATTAAATACAATTTTCTGTTTGTTAAGAAGCAAGCAAGAACAACTGATGAACAAATAAAAGCAAATGTAAACAATAGGGTGTTTATTCATATCACCTTGGAAAGACAAAAGAAAAGTAGGGAGATAATAAAAGGAAAACATTCATCATCAGTTATAATTTCTTCACCTGTGTAACACAAAACACTTCTGAGCATAAGTAGAAGGGAAGGACTTTACCAATATTTACAACTTACTGCTTCCCACTATCTTCTGGAAAATTCCCAATCTCATCACACTCATGACTTGTTACATAACCTAAGAAAACTCTATCTACATTTTCATTCTCATAAATTTTTTCACATATATAAAATATTTACAAAAGAAATTAATTTAAGAAGTTTGGTTAATTTACTTCCCAAGAGGGGCAGAATTTTCAGTAATAACTATATCACCCTCTTCATTTTCATACTGGAAAAGAGTTCCCTCATATAACTTCCAGTCAGAAGTCATAAACCCCATCCCCTATATTTCAGATTAAATAGATGCCTCCAATATAAACCATATATTTCATCTTTTTAGGTTCTTTTCTGTTCAAAAGAAAGATGTTCACTGGCAGTAACTCCACAACAGTTCTTTTTCAAACTTTATTAAGGTTAGAAAATGAGATAAATGTCCTAGTTTTTTTAGTTGGTTAGAAAACAATTTTCAATTAGCATCAATTTAAAATAATTGTTTTGTGGGATTCTTAGAACCTGTTTTCATTTCTAGTCTTTGAAAACTGAAATTCATTTTGTTTGAAGCAAGCAATTGGTTCTGACTGAATGATTTGCTACTTTTGATAGATACATCAGTGTGGAACCTGTGTAGAAGACAGACTAACAACATATTTCAAATGGAACCGCAGGTCTCTATAAAATCCATTCTGTGAAACTAGATAGAAAATAGTAATATGTATATTTGTAATTTCTCGAGTTAAATCTGGACTTGGTAGCATATAATTATCCATATGCTTTGACACTCTAGGACATTAAAACAGGCTAGCCAATTTTAAAAAAACCCTACACTTTTAAAATTAATATTTTCCATTAGTTCATATAAAAGTTATTCAAAGTATTTTAAAATTTGTCCTGAATCTACATTATGTATGCTGAGTTCTTTCAAACCACTGAGAAAGCAAGATATTTCAGCAAGCCCAAGGTCTTTGAAGTTAAAAATTGTTTCTTTCAGACAATTAGTCACCAAATTTACAGTAAATCAGTAACTTATCTGCCCCTTAGAAAAACTGTTCCTTTATATTAATATCTTTATTAAGAACAGATGCAAAGAGATGGGAACCTCCACCCCCAGTAAATTACTTAGAAACACTGAGGAGGAGCCCATATTCTAACATCCACTCTAAAGTCCCTACTACCAAAAAAAAAAAAAAAAATGCAAGATAAGATTACCCTAAAGAAAATGAGGAAAGAATTTCACAATTTTTCCATCTTATCACTGAGCATCTAGTATGGTAAATACAGGTGTTTGGTTTTTAAAAAATTAAATCCTTGTAAAATGCCTATTGGAAAACATACCTGCAATAGGAGTTCTCCTTCCAGGATCTGCATCCCTTCTCCACAATTTCCTGTTCTAGAGGTTTCCTGAATGCCATTTCTTTCTGGTCTGGTAGAGCTAGATGATTTTAATGCAACTAGAACAAAGAAAAGAAAAAATTTTGAGCAATCTTTGAAAGGCTCAATAGAAATGTAGGTAATGATCTGCCATTTTGTGTAAGAAAAAAATGGATTTAAGTATATGCATTTTTATATATTATAAATACAATCTAATGAAACATTTTTGTTTCTATGTCAAACTTTTTCCTTACCTTAAGAGCGAACCCTCCAATTTTGTCATCTTTCTCTTTTCTATATATAATACTTTCGCAACAAAGTCGTTATGATTGCAATCAACCCAAGTCTCATTATTTTATACCTTATTTCCCTCTTCTCCTTCCCTTTACTATAAGACTCACTTCTAGACTGTCCCTCTTTTGACAAATAAAGGACATTTTTGTTTTCATATGCCATCCTCCTATGACGGTAGCAACTCTGTGTTAAGGTAGGAAAACACTGGCACTTATTCTTATCCCACCTAATTTGAGACCTCAAACTATGGTTCATCAGACAGGTGAAGTTCTAGACCTAAAGCTTCCTTCAGGGAAAGGAGGGAAAGAAACATGAACCCCAAATGCATGCTACATAGTAAAAAATCCAAACAAAACAAAGAAAACTATTTCAAACAAAAGGATGTGGGTATTTTCTGTCATAGTTAAATTTTAACCTTTTAAACAACCAGGCACTCTTTCCAACTTCAGATAAAATACTATAACAATGAATCATCATTATTCACATCACAAATATATCCAATTGAAAGCAAAATCTACCCAATGACTAAGAAATGAAGAATCAGATCATATTGCTGTGAAGTTCCTAAAAGACATTCCCATCTCTACATCCTTCTAATAAAGAGGATGCTGTCAAATAAAACTACATATTCAAAGATCATCCATAACTCAGACTTTACCTACTTTTCACTGCTCAAAAAAAAGGGGGGAAAGAAAGAAATCTTCAAATCTGAAATTAGTCTGAGTAGGTCTGTAGTGCCTAAACAGCTTAAAATTACTTGAGCAATTGTACCTTAAACCTTTACCATAAAATTAAAGGCCACCACCTCTCAGCCCCAAAATTTCTATGATTCAAAGCAAAGGGAAATTTGTAATACAATAATACCTATAAAAACAACTGTAAAATACAAGTTTCTCATAATGATGGGATATTAAGCCTAAATTTCAAATGTTTTTTGAATCTGCAGAAAATCTTCATTTTCCCACTGTTCATAACTTTATTCAAGAATCCGGAAGAATTTCTGTTCGCTCACTTTTAAATTACATTAAATTATATTTTACACTATATATATTAACTGAAAGATATATGATACCTTTCCCATTTTTTTAAGCTATCACGGTAGCTAAGAACTTTCAAGCCAGACAGTTTTCATTAAAATATACCTCAAAGGCACCACAGAGGAAAAATGTGTTCTAAAGAGACATTAACTGATTAATCAGATCAGAATGTATCTAAAGGTTTGCTTTGAAATTAAAACCCTAATGTTGTTCTTCTTCTTTTGACTATCCTACAAGGTAGTCAAAATGTCCTGCAACAGGCCACACAGAGGCACAGTCACAGCAAATTCATGTGAATACACTACATAGCCAATTTTTTTTTCTAGCACTATTTCAAAAGGATATATAGAATATTCACTAAACATCCCTGAAGCCAACAGCAGTAGGAGAAAATGTTTTAAAATGTATGTTGTATGATTATTGAAAAAGTTCATATTCAGCTGTGAAAGCTGCAAGTAAAGATGCTTAACCACCTCTGCCATTCTGCAAAATACTTTATGTCATTGAATACAAATGGGTTTTTTCTTTTATAATGCCTGATAGGATGAAATACTGTCTGAGAGATAAAATCTATCAGGGCTCCTGAGCTCAAATGTAGCTGATGCATTGATGGCTATATTCCTCCTAACTTTCAATGTGCACAAGAGGTAAGTGGGAAGTTAAACATTTTCCTGAATTGGAATTTACACCTTTTGCAAAAATCAGAATGTGGATGGAATCAAGCTGTTTACAGCTAAGGCACATGGAAGGTTGCCAACAATCAGGATTAGTAAAAATGGAAGTACGGTGGAAATCAGAGCTGTATATCCATAATTTGGTATAAAACTCCTGAAAAAAAATAAACAAACACAAATTTACCTTGTTCTGACAGATAAATCACAGGCCTGCCAGTGCCTGCTACAAGGAACCCAAGTCCCTGGCACTGAACACCCCCAGATACCAGGATGCACACTTGTAATGTGTGCTTCTACACTGTCAAATTGAAGGCTCCCCAAACAAGGAACCTTATAGCAGGGGACGACCACCTTGCTAAGCAGCAGTTCTGAACAGACTCAGCCACACAATCAGGTGGCCTCAGAAATACCAGCTAGAGATATAATAATAGGTAATGGAAAGGAGAACTAAATCTTACAAAGCATAACTCATCCAAAACATCACCTAGCTTAAAATCAGCCATGTCTGCTCTGCTAGTTCTCATAGTCTATCTTATTCATGTCATCAGACAAAATAATCTCAGTAGTTCATTACTTTGTAATCTTTGAATCTCTGAATTAAACAGAATTCATTGTGGGCTATCCTTGCTTAATTTTCCTACACAGGAAATTAAAACATGAATACTCCCACAGAGGAAAGAGGAAAAATCTGTACACATACCCTAGATTGTATTCACTATCAAATTATTTCTCAGAATTTACCATTAATAATTTTAAAGCATCAAAAACACAGCAAATTTGCTTATACTTGTAAAAAAACCCAAAACCAAATGAGCAAACAAACAAAAAATCCAAAACCAAAAAATATCAATTACACAATTTGAGCAGGAGGGTTGGACTGTAAGCACCTGCTTTCCAAGTAGGTTAATGATTGTCATTTAATCCTATGTCCAGCAATAAGTATCATTTCCATTGCCTAGACTTCCCTGATTTGAAGTACAAGTTGAATCTCAAAGACAACTAGATAGTGACATTTAATATATTTTTCTAGACATATATATATATATTCTGATACATTTGTTTTATGATTGTGAAATGCTTTAGCACCCAAGCCAGCAAATGTAAAAGACAGTTGCTTTTACATGACATCTACAAATATAAATTAAATAACAATGGTTACATCAGTATTGACCACCTTCGTATCTCTGACTTTAACTCTTACATTCAGATGATAATAGACTTACATGGAGATGCAGTGTACTTTATCAGACTAATAGTATGGAGTGGGGGGAAAAATGTTTGACATACAACTATTTACTCAGGTCTGAAACAGAATTCTAGCAATTGAATTCTAACTACTGCCAAAAGCCATCTTTCATTTTAAAACCATATAAGTATTCATTGAAAAATTATTTACCTAAGGTATTAGGTGATCTTCCTTCTTTCCAAGGACCAACAGTCAGTATAAGAAACTGCATGAGTTATAAGCAGCTTGCTGAATCAAATAATAATTCATGACAGATTAATTTCATTAATTATCTGCTGAGATATTAAAAAAGTAATCTAAGGAAAATTATTTTAAAAATAAGTCTGTCCACCATCTCATTTAATCGCTATGCTGTCCTTCAAGAGAGACTCTAGTCCAAGATGAAAAATGTCTTTTTCACCTTCAAACACCTGATCTCTAGGGTTTAGACTTGGTAGGTATGCTCCCCTCAAACTCCAACCCACAACCAGCAGATTCCTCTTCCTTCCAGGCTGTTACTCCTGTTCTCAATAAGAACCTTTGCCTTGACTTCCTCACTTGACAGGCTGCTGCTCTGAAGTCCCAGCTCCACTATGTCACCTCCTTCAGCTTCCAAAATCAATGACCAGGCAGCCATCTGTAGCTACCAGAGCACCTTCAACAGGAATCCTGTAAATTATTCCATACTCTCTTACCAGAAGTTACAACAGCAGAGAATTACAAAATTGTCACAGAGCAGGTGCAAATAGACTCCAACTGATGTACTTGAAAGAGCCCTACCTGTACTAATTGTTGCAAAGTTAATACAGTAAGTGGAGATGCAGAGAATTCATTATAAGGCATATATGTTAGCAATTATCTAATTAGTATTAAGTTTCTGATAAGCATTCATGTAGAATCCTGATTTAACATGTACATACTTGAACTGTTGAATTTACCATTACTTTAAGAATACAATATAAAGAGTTAAATTACTTAAAGACAAAGGATTCAAAAAGTGTTCCACTTCCCCTGTTCATGAAATGAGTGACAACCTACAGCACTTATACAAAAAAGAAATATCAATAACAACAAAATCTAATAAAAATACCTTTAACCTCAATGTGACTAATATACTATGTGATAATCAGTTGTCTGACCACAGAACAACATAGTAGCATCCTTTCAACATAGTGGGTAAGAGGACACTGTCAATACTCAACTTGACCAAACCAAGTTTATTATACTGTTTTCCTCAAATCTAGAAACTACTAAATTGGGAAAAAAGTACTTTTTTTTTCCCCCTCAAGTTATCAGAAAGAACAAAGTAAATGAGAAAAATAAATAAAATTTCTTTTTTTCTGTTTTGAGTGAATAAAGAAGCTTTTCTGACATAAATGCACATTTGCTGGTGCTCAGCTGTGAAGTCTGCAGAGATTTTTCTCCACTGAAACCTGAGCATTCACACACCAAATGTCTCTTATTTGGTTATCAAAAGAGTGAAAAAATGTATGATTAAGCTTTCCATCTCAAAATTCATCTAATCCAGCCATGTGTTATTAGAGTGCTGAATAAAACCATTTCAGCAAATGCTGGCTGGAAAGCTCTATGAAAACCATACCAAAGTACAATGTGTTTAGAACCTTTTCCTACCTTTTCTTCCCTAAAGAAAAAGCATAGCAAATTGTTTTGGAGGATTCTGGGTAGCTCACTAAGGAGAAAAAGTATCAAGATGCCAAACGTTAAACAGACCTTTTAAAATTATATTGAGATTCAACAAGTTTCTTTTTAATCAGATTTGAGATATTTTTTACTTTTAGGTGAATGATCTGTTCAAGGCTAAAATTGTATTGAAGCAACACTTGTCTAATATTGCAAGTATATCACTAGCACATCAGCCATGCAGTCCTGGAATTTAATCTTAAAGGGCTTCCCAGAACTGCTTTAAATCAAATTTTGGCACGGTTTCCAAAATCCGGCCAAACAGGTCAAAGTTTGCAGTCAAAGCCAATCGAGACCGTTTCATAACCTTTTCAGCAGATTTATAAATTCTCCGTGTCTGTTCTAGATTACTGTACAAAAACAACAGTTCTCTTGAGGGGGGTGGTCTTGCTCCAGCAACAAATGCTAAGCTTCAACACGAAGGTCACCAACAAGGAGGGCACTACTGAGAAAACAGTAGTTTAATATTAAACTCTTGCCTAAATCATTAACATAAGCTAAACTGTTTATACTGGTGAAAGATCCATTTTAAGTGGTAGAAAGTATTGTATATACACACCCATGTATCTACATGCAACCTTATCTATTTCCATTACTTAAGATTATATAAAACATTTTGCACCTGCCGTCTCTAACACTGTCAAGGCAAAAATGTTTATGAAAGTTAAGTAACATAAAGAAAAATGCAACTGATTATTTTTTAGGAAGATAAAAGATGCATTGACTGCATATTTTGTAAATAGCTGCACTTTTAGACAGCAAAAACTGGACATTCTAGTAATAAAACTTGTGAAGGATTGCTCTGTATTCAGAGATTCAAGAGAAAATAAATAAAATTCAGAATTATCATAACCAGTTCTAAAGTCATAGTTATGTTACATGAGGCAAGATTGACTTCTATGTAGGCTGCATTTACAGGCAAAACACATTACATATGGGGAGAAAAATTCACTGTGTTTTGCATCCTTAAATTTTCCATTTCCTACTTTTTCATTTATGATACTGAATAATTGTCAAGATAGATTTACAGTGGGTGTTCTTCCTTACATGTCTGAAAATGAAATAATCAAAGAGCATTCTTCCTGGTAAATGTATTATAAATTACAGCTTCTAAATTACAGTAAACTGTGGATGGATGGAGCTATGTATAACAACATGTATTCTCCATTACTACTGAAACTCCAAAATGTAATAAATACATTAATAAATATGTAAAAAAATACATCATTTTTCTGATGTGCAGAGCAACATCAGAAGATTTCAAAGCAATATCAGAATAAAACACGTGGCAAAAGTAGTCATGGAAGTTGAATAACCGAATTTTGTAAATATAAGCAAAATGAGGATTAATTTGTACATTTGGTAGTGACTAGTAACAAAGGAAACATTTGTTCCCCCTTAAGCATCAATGAACACACCTAATTATGACAGTACTGGAACTGCTTTCAAACAATATATTTTGAAGCAGAAAAATTACCAATAAAACATACCCAGGAGCTGCCTTTACTTTCCAGAAAAAAGCACAATATTTTTTAAAAACTAGTTACAACCAACCTTCAGCCTCAGAAGACATGGTACATTGATTCATAAGCATATTTTCAGCTAATGTGGAAACATATAAATATGTCTATATATTTAGGAAAAGCTACTGAAAGAACCAATAAGCCACAGAAGAGAGGTATTCTTGATTTGGCCTCAAAGATATTATTCATGGTTCAAGAGAGAGAAAATGCCATGAAGCAGCTATCACAAGAGGATAAATCATACTACCATGAATACTTTCAAAGAAATGTTAGTTGGTTATGGTTGGTGAAAGAAGAAAAAAAGAGACTCAGGGAAAGCAAAACTTTTTTCAGAGTAAGTTTTAACTGAAAAATTATTTGCGCTACATAAAAAAGGAGAACAGAATGTGGGTAAGTGGTCAGGTTCTGGGCTTTTGAGAGTGAATAACTTAACTGCTGTACAGATACAGATTGCTTAATGTTGTTACAAATCTCTAGAAATCAAATATTTCCAGGTGTGCAGGGTTTGTGACTGCAACCAGAGCCCAGCAGTGCCACAGACCTGCAATGAATGCACTACAAGCTCTGTGCATGTGCACCCCTCCATTTCCAGTCTTCCAGTACTTTCTTTCTAGCCCAAATTCAAACTAAATAAATGCATACTCATCAGCAATACAATCAGACACGGCAGAGAGCACAAGTCTACCCATCTGTTCAAGTATAAAACAAATTTTATTTAAGGGAGGAAGAAATACAGGACTTGCCCAAAAATGCTTAGGCTAAGAACATGAAAAGGAAATTTTCATCTCCAAAGCAGATGATTCCAAAGGTTAAAAGTGCCTTAATACAAAATTTTTCAATAGCAGTTGTTGGGAACCTATAGTGGCTGCCACCAAAGCACCCACTACAATACAGCCATATATATTTCTTAGACTATGGGGAAATATTTATACTTTTAGCATAATCAAGACAAAAAAATTTCAATATTAAGGTTCTGTTAAGAATCCTACTCGAACATTTCAGAGACCATGGATAAAAACAGACTTACAAACCAAAAATAAACCAGTAAATATTCTGTCAGCATTGGACTGAAATTACTCAAGGTACAGCTCCAGAACTTCCCAAGGGCCCTGCTGTACTTACACTTCAGACATGTCTTCATACATATTTTACACTCAACAAGAGAAAAGTGCAGAAGTGGTACACATTACTTGAATTGCTGCAGGAGTCTAAAATAGTCTCTTCATTGCAATCAATATATATAAAAAATATACATGAGGAATAAAAGCAACACACAACATTTCTCTCAGTACCAAGTATCATGATTTTTGAACATATGATATTTCAGACTGACCTAACAAAACCCATCTAAATTTAAAATGACCTTGTGTTTCCCCTACTATACAAGAAAGGTCCAAAGTGAAAAATACTATTTTTCATTTAACTGTGATCAAATAATGCACTTAAATAATTTAGCATGAAAGCTATTTTTGGCATAAGGAAGTCTGTTGCTTGCCCTTTCAAAATAGACATGTCTGGAGTTCAGATCAGTTCTACTTGGTTTCCAGGTCTATGGCAAGGATACGTTTCCAATGCTCAGAGCTATAAATCATAAAACTGACAAAAACTTGGCAGGACTGTCACCTTTTTTCCTACCTAAACTTCAATCAAACTTCATTGGCCAAGACTCAAAGGGAGCTACAAATTTGCCAGAAATTACGTTTCTGAATCAGAAGATTATTTATAAGATAATAAATGAGTACACTCATTTGTTCTACTGGGGGAAAATAAGAAATAATCATTTCTCTAAATCTAATTTTGCTTAGTAAAATTTACCAACACTAACAACAAACAAACGCAGAAAATAACCTTTAAAAAATTTTCTAAATGCTACAGCTATTGTTGATAAACCACCATATCCTAAAAACACTGTAGCATAGTATTTTAATTCCCCTTACTTTATATTTTATACTTGAACATACTATCTGAATATGTATCTTCTAAAGAACAAGATTTTCATTTAAATTTGCATTTTTTTTTCATTTAAATAATTTTTAAACTATATCTATAGAAAAAAAATTACAAGGCCATATCAGCTACTTTTCAAAATATCTTGAAGTTACAAAAGGTGAACCAGCAAGCTGGTAACTTATCTGCTGTTTTCCAAGTTGTCTGTCTAGTAGACCACAATTTAAATCCCAAATCTCATTTATAATAAAACAAGGAGATATATTTTAATAGTTGGTTGTACTGAAATGTAATTGTTCTGCTAAATGCATGACTACATGTGCAAATTTTTAACAGGAGGAAGAAAACCATAAACTTTTTCTTTCTAGCACTTGAAACATGGGAAAGCCTGAATGAAACATCTCTAACTCTTCCTGGCATTATTTTTATACCACCAAAAAGCCTCTTAGAAGAAATGAACTCTAACCTCAGTCTCCTATGGAAAGCTGAATAGGTAACAGCAGGTAACCAGGACAGGAATTAGATCTTACCTAATGAGTTTATGATGGGCTAAATGTGTACCAACTTCCTGAGCCAGAATTTGGACAAGACGCTGGGTCTCCACTATTATTTTGGAGAAATATCCAAAACTTCATATTATATCCTAAAAGAATGATGCTTTAACTGCAACAGCCTGCAAAAGTGGCAGCTGCGTTTCTCCATGGCTTCAGTCATGGCAGCCCTTTAAGACAGCAGAAGTCTACATTCAAAAATGAGGAAGGCAATAAATAGCACAGAGTCTGTGGCCTAGGTATATTTTTCACACAGTACTGGCCACTATTATACTTTTCAAGCAAATACAGGCTTATACTACAGCATATACATGGGACAGGCTGGGTGGTAGGCAGGCAAGGAAGAAAAAGACTGAGAGACTGAAGACAATGAGGAAGTTATCAGAAATATGCTTTAAAGTAGAGAGAAGACATGGTTTTGTGGTTCTGACATCATCTTCCTGTGCACTGTGGTGGAAATCAGACAGGCACTGTACACTTTATTTCCTTAACCATGAAACCAGAACAGGAGCACTTCAGCTCCACCAGCACTGCAAGGATAAATGCAGTAAAGATTTGGAAGTTCAGATTCTCTAACTGGGAGAGATTTCAGGGCTCCCTGTGAAAATCACATTAGATTACACAAAGCTTAAAGCTTATAATTGCACAGTACTTCAATATCATCTTTCCTGACAATTTTGGTTTGCTATGTTGAACTATGAAGTCTATGAATTAAAGACCTATGAATGGTTATTCCATATAACCATTCATATATTCCATATAACCAGTCTCCATATAACAAACAAGGTAAAAATTTCAATGGCTTCCTATACAGAAAGAAGAAAAAGGGAAACAAGATCAGACTGGATTTTATCCCAGACACTTTTATTGAAGACTGTCCTTAGGAGGTTGCACAGGACAGAGGTCTGTATTTCTGACCTAGCAGAAATACAGAAATAGCAACAGCGAGCATTATATAACTTATGTTGCTAAGGGTTAGGCTGTGACGCAAAGGAAAACTATATTTTATTCATTACAACCCCAAAGAGGAGGGAAATAAAAAGGCAAGGAATGCTGCAAAGAAGAGGAACTGAAGCACACAAACTCTGGAAGAAAAGGACTTGGGTAACAGGATGCCTCTGTCATCTGCTCTTCTCCACAGAGATTCATTTCACAGAAAGCCTGTTCTAGTCTGTCCACAAGTAAACTTGATAGAAGCAGTCTGGTAAAACCACAGGCAAACCATGGTGTAAGTTTGCAAAGCGTATTCCAATAATTCTAGCCTTACAGGATTTTACATAATAAATATTTTAAATATTTAAAACATTGAACATTAAAACGCATCCTAGAGACAATATGTATTAAAAAAAACTTACTACTGGAACAACTTAACTTATTTACTCATCTTTCAGAAACAACTGCTCAATTGAGTCAGATGTGTATGAACAGTAAACCTAAAGCAAAATTATATTTTCATTAATATGTTATCAGGTATGTCTACCAGTTCTCATAGACAGAACCTTTTCTTCAATACCATAAAGTACTTTAAAATATTTTATGTTTTTAAGATTCTAAAATTAATACATAAAATTTTACTTATTGTTTTAAAAAACCACTCTAGTAAAGGTTCTATTCCCAACAATTCTAAAAACAGAAACAACACGTCCCTTTAATAGCATAAGCTTTTAGTAAACTCAAAGGTACACAAAATTTTCTTAATATTTTTAATGCTTGCATTCTACTTTTAATAAACTGCTTCAGAAATCATGACAGATACTTAAATGCTATTCATTAAACATCACCACTTAATTTTACCCACAGATACACATAAACACAGAGAGCTCCTGTCTTGATGAGATTGCCCTGGAGGGCAACCACACACACAAAGAAAGATGAGTGATACTATCATAACAAGATTTCAGTTTCTTCTTGCTTGTTCACTTTCTTCTTCAGTTTCATACTTTAGAAGAATTATGTGTCTTGTGCGGACTGGCAGAATTTTTTTAGTTGGGGAGGAGAGGGGTTGGGGGTATTGAGGGTTTGGAGGTTTTTGTTTGTTTTCTGTTTGTGCTGTGGGGAAACTTTGTTTGTTTTGAAACTGTCTAGGAATACAAAGAATGTTCTGAGAATGTGACAGCAAAAGGGACCTTTTTGGAGTTGTGATACTACCTGGCCACGGAGCTCACAGATACCCATGGTGTGTTGTTGCAGTATCTTTTATCTCTGAAGTTGACAATACTACAGCAAATTCAAAAGGGATTTCCATTTGCTTGAACATAACTTGGTTCCACAGCTTTACAGGAAACATGAGATTTTGCTAGATGCTCAGAAAGAATGGCTCCTCTCATTGACTCTTCATTTCACATGCATTCCTTTCTTGTTTGGGAATTCCATAAACTCTTATTTCTAAAGAAACTACAACGTTGGAAAGGCTATACATAAAGAATTACCATTTCCTCACAAAATGCTTTTTGAATGGTCAACTTTCACTGTACCTGAAATGCCATTAAAAAGGTAAGTTGGAAGATGCATTGTCTTTAAGGGGACAAAGCAACATTTTCAGACGGTAACTGCTGTTACACCACATCACCACAGCAAATATTTAGTTAAATCTCAATAATACTTAGGAAAAAAAAAAAAAAAAAAAAAAGAGGAAGAACTTTCTCCCTTCACTGACATTCTAGTAAGGCTTACTTTGTTTATTTTACTAGAAATCCTCTAATCGCCAATGACTATTTTATCATGTCCAGCTCGTGTCCTCCTGTGATAACACTGCCCATTAACTTCAACAACTCTTCTCCCTTTGTGGTATTACCCTACTTGGTATATTCTCAGACAGCAATCATAACCCCTAGCCTGCATTCTGCCATGCTAAACATGACAAATGCAGTCATCTCCTCTAGTATGTACTCTCTAGGGCTTCTTTGTTCCTGTGATATTTGCAAGACCCTAACTTGATTTGACAAACTGAATGACAATCTCTCAGATGTTCTGGAGAATCTCAGTTGTTTTGAACTCTTTGATAAATGGAGTAACCCTGTTCTACAGGAATGTACCCTTCAATTCTACCTCCAAGACTGCTTCAAGAGAACCTACCAAAATCTTCAGAAGGGAGAAACAAAAGACAGCTAAGTCCAGCTTAATAAAAATTCTTCCACATCACTTGTTTTAGCCCCACCAGAAAAGCTGGGACTTTGAGAAAGACTACAAGTTTACAAAAATACTTATCAGTATTTATTAACTGTAGCTACTGGAGTGAAAAACATTCTTAACATTTTAGTTTAGACAGTTATTGTCTGGCTCCCAGACTTCTGAAAACAGTCACATAACAGGAAACATTATTTTAACGTGGAAAATCGCAATAGAGATGGACATGGCTATAGGCCAGAGTACTGTACAACTCCAGAAGGCCAGATCCAGATAAAGGACCTGATACACGAAATTTGGGTTTCTATACCCAACATACTAGTTAGAAAACTCCCAATTTAAATACCATATGTACTTCAGTTTCCTAAGTTCCACCATGAAGAGCTGCCGTACCTCCCTCTGGATGGGTAAGAATGGCTTGGCACCCACCTCACCCTGACCCTAAGCATGGTGCAGAAACTGGATTTCTCCTGAATCTTCCCCCACATGGCATAAATCCAGGTTCTTCTGGCAGCTGGTAGCCACCACTGATTCTTTTACAGGTCTGAAGAAAATGGCACAGCTCTTTTTTTCAATATCAGGATATAAACCCAGGTTTTATTCACTCCTCTACTACAGGTGGTTCCCACTCCTTCCTTTTTCACTGCAGAAGAGGTTTGAAAGCTGGGGGAATAGGTCGTACTTACTCTTCCTGTTGAAAAATATCTACCATATAGAAAAGAATAAAAAAAGTTTCTCAAGCCTGAAAGATCAAATCAGAAATCATGTTCCATCTGGGACACTGACCAAAAAAAGACACAATTAGTCTTGACCCAGTCCCTACTGAAAAGGGACCACTCTGTTATGGGATGAGTGTTTCATGGGAAATGCATCATTGAGTCCAGAAAATGCCATTTTCCAAAGACTTTAGATTAAGTAAGTTAATAAAGAAAAATCAGAAGTCAAGTAAAAGAAAGTATACTCAATTAATCTTGACAGAACATTTTTTTACATTGTAAAAAGTGTTTTTTATAGGTAAGGCCACAACATCATTAAGGCTATCTGCCCACAGAGTGGACACTGCAATAGAGAATTGGCAACCTCTGATATTGGCCTCCACACAGAAAAGAGAAACAGAAACAAGCTTAAAGCCAAAGTTTGATTGCAGTTTTATTTATAATAAAAGGAATAATGTGCACATATTTTCTTGTGAACACCTGCATGATATTAAATTTGTTTTTACAGTTACACAGATTGTTCATGTTCTTACCAAGATAAATGTACTTTGCTTCAAAATTTCAGTTAGAAGTCTGTGCCTTGCCTTTATCAAGCATATTCAGATTCATATTAGAGTAAGCACAAATCAACTGATATTTTAATGGTGCCATCTGTCATATTTTTTTTGTATTCTGCTGCCAAAGCAGCGAAAGATCAAATGAAGTAAAATCTAAACATGAGGTTTCATTTACCCTGCCACAAGAAATAATTTTCAAGGTGGCAAAGACAGATCAGCTTGATAATTATGTTTTTTCTGCTAAATTGTTCCATATGCTTAGAATATTTGGGATTTAGCCAAGAAGAAAAGCAAAATCACTTCTCGTAGTTGAGTAGTTCCTCCCCAAAATACACATCAAGTTATCCTTATCCAGTTGATTCTTAGGTAAAAAGATTTACATTAACAATTTATTTCACTATTTTCATCAGGTAAAAACCCATCACACAGTTACAGATTTACAAATTTTAACAATTTAAAATGTAAGCTAAAATAGTGCAAAAATAATTTGAAACACTAGTGACAATTTCACTCAATTGACTCCATCTGCTCTACTAAGCCATCTGAATTATTAATAACAACACTTACAAATATGTTCTTTGACAACTGTCATTAAAGACAAGATATATTCTTATATAAAATAATCCAGTTGCAACTATTCACCGTATCTGTCTAATCTTTTAATAGAAACTAAGTTTTGTTTCCACATTTACTTTAGTTCTAAAATTAATCCATCAAATGAAAGATTAGCTTTGATAAACCAGGATGAGAATCTATTATTAGTTTTAATATGTTAGTGAGGGAGATGCATATAGGACAGATGAAAAGATGACACTGAACTCTTCGCCGGGTTCAGATGGTGACTGTTAGTGAGACAAACCCCACTTCCTTCCTGCATCCCAGCCCTTTGTGCAGGAGGATGCTGAACTCACCAAGAGTGTTTTAATTTCAGTTTATAAATTATGGCATATTCTGATAATAGCTTTTTTTTTTTTTTTCAAATATACTGCTGCTATGAACTGTTCTGTAGAAATAAGTCCAGACTGATTCCAGGCACAACTTCATACTAATTTCCCTGACTTTACAGTACAAAAGAAGAAAGAGCAACACAAGAATTTTTGGCAAAAGCCATACACATCCCCCTTACTGCCTTGCACATCACCATTTTTGTAACACTACTGCCGATCATAATTTAAGAATTTAAGTTTGCCATTTCATTTAATACATAACAAATTTATAAAAGGATGTAGAAGCATGTTTCCATTTCTAAGCAGTTTTCATCTCTGTTGGAGAAGAGCTTGCATACAAACACATTCTGGATATAGTTTATTAATCCTGCAGCTCAGCTTCAAAATATCTGCTTTTCAAATGAATATAAAGTACAACAATCCTCATTCTTGCAGCAAAACACAAGTAATAAAATGGCAAGAAATGCAATGGTTTGAAGGACAGAAGAGTTTGATTTAGAAAGGTGAGACAGCTCTCAAACACTTCTCCCTAGCTTGTCTTCTAACACAAGAGAAGACATGGTTCACTCTACAGCTTGGGTAGTTTTAGCAGGGAACATGTTTGCTTTTAAGTTATGACAGTTCACAGCATACAGTGCTTAGGTAAAACAAACCCAGTGATTCCTCTTCAACACAGTGGGTATTAAATCACCAGAGCTCAACATTCGCCACCACCAGCTCCAGCCAGGGCTGCCGAGCTCAACAGCTAAATAAAACAAACCTGGAGCCCAAATGAAGTTTAGCAGAACATATATGGTAACACATATAGCTGCAACCTCACCATTTTATAAGCCTCCTTTGCATACATCAAATATTTTCAAATGTGATGGCCAATTATTAAATGTCACTGAATCCAACATTACATGTAGCAAAGAGTAAAAGACTATCACTACTATTTTTTCACTGCAAGTTTTAATATTCCATAACCAGTTCTTAACTCTCTCTGACCCAAACATTCAACTAAAACAACATTCAATTAAGGTTGTGCAAGACTATTGGAAAAGTTTATGGTTTATGTTATTTTACCAGTTTAGGAAAAGTTAAATGAGTCTGTACTGTTTCAGCTCTGTGGTACATACGTATAAGTTACTCAGCAAAATAAAATAAAATTCACCCTGCTAAAAGCTTAACTGGTTTCTCAGATGTGTTTAAACTGAAAAAAACTGCAAAAGGAAATTAAAAAAGGCATATTACTGGTGATGACTATACTAATGTACAAGCAGAAGAATGTCCTGACCTGTACAAAAATAAAAAAAACAGGTGGGATAGACATGGTCAGTTTTGCACAAAGGATATACACAGATTCTGAGATTTAATTGATCTTGTTCAGTCTCACAAAAAGACAGACACAGAAGCACCAGGAATTCCTTCTTCAGGACAGCTTGGCTTTGCAGGGAAGATAAGAAGTTAATATTTCTATGAGCTTTTCTATTCTATTTCTAGTTCTAGCAACAAAAGAAGTTATTAAAAAAGTAGTAGCTAACATATAGATTTATTTTCCTGCTCTTCACAAAGGCTGTGAAAACTACTGATACTTGTCTCTCTCCTGAAACATAACTGGAATAATTTAGGGATTAATTAAAAATAAACTATGCATAATTCTGTAATGTATTTCTCATTAAAGGAACTACGGGCATTCAGTTTAGTTAGGACTGTAGTAATTTACAGTTTTTTGCTTTTATGTACCAAATGGCATTTCCATCCTTAGATCCTAGTGCCAACAAAAATCTACTGTTTCATTCCAAACATTTAGTAGTATTACACTTTGCATACATAAACATATAGCTGCCAGCCTTGCAGAATAAATTCAAGTAACAAATACGTTACATTCAGTCTGGAATCAACTCACTCTGCAAGCAAAACAGCAAAAGCTTCTGCTATAAGCCATTGAACCTGCTCATAAAATACACAAAAGAATCAGAACTGATTGCAACTTTCATTGTTGCTTGGCATAAAAATACAATAAATAATCAGCTTTTATAAAATAATTTATTAATTGTATCTCTTAGTTGCATTTATCTTATGCATGTAACTTTCTTATACAGAACCTTTAAGTGGGGTGACAATCTCTAAATTTGAGTAACATGTAATCTACTATCACATTCAGAAAGTAGACATCAACATTTATTTTCAGAGATGCAAATAGAAAAGGTGATCTTGTAGCAATGCTATATTTGAACTTACTGCATCAACTAACAATTTACCAGGCTGAAATTAATTTTTGAGTTACTAGAAATTACACAGTTATCATTTAAGTGTAAATTTCTTAAGGATATTATCAACGTCTTAGGAGGAAGAAAGTTCAGTGGCCTTAATATAATCTAAATGAAGCAGATATCCCATTAGATTAATTTTTTATTACTATTATTTCCTAGGTTTTTTTTACAAAAGAAAGTGGCATTTTGGGAAACGTGTTAGTGCTTTGGCTCTTACTGATTACTATGTTCAATATCAGAAAGAAAACAATAAAATTTCTTTTATTGAAATACAGAACTGATTCCCTAAACATCTCAGGTGCTGCCACATGAGCTACATCCTGTTAAGCATTAAGTTTCTAATTGGGGGAGATGAAATCATCCAGTGTTATATCTTGGAAAGTGGTAATCTTGACTACATACCTTCCAGAGAACTTCCCACATACCTGTAAGCCTGAAGTACATCTGTGCACATTAAATAGTATGTTTCACATTTTACAAGTTCCTTGAATGCAGAGTTCAAATTTTTGATGCAAAGAAGGTTCATAATAGCACCTACTGCGTTCTTCCATCACAGAAAGCAAACAAAGAAGAGAATTTGGTCATGACATATAAAAGTCAGTAAACATCTCTACAAAGGCAAGGATTCCCACCAGGGAGTCCTAGAAGGATCCCTGTAAGAATCACATAGCTGAGCAGACAGTACATTTGTGATCATGCCATCATGATATCACAAGTAAAAATATCTGAAAATGTCTGAGATGTTAGTGTATTCTCACTTCAGTATCTTCATAAAAAAAGTGAAAGAAATTGAAGCAATTTCTCCAAAAGTCTCTTGCATTTAATTTAACCCGTCTCTACTTTAACATTTACTTTAATACAGCCAGAGAGTGAGTTTAACTAATGCAGACAAAGAGTCTTCAGAATATTTTAAAGATACCTCAAGTATGAAAATATTTATATACACTGTAAATTCCTGTGTTTTATTTTAATCTTGAATGAAAACATGACCCACTTTATTAAAACAAGCAACTATGGGCTTGGGAGGGCATTACCAAATCCAAAGGGAGACAAATCTTTTTCCTGTATGATTTCACCCAGACAAGAGTTAAAAGCAGCACATGGCTTTGGACAGCACTGAAAGAGTCTGCACAAGTAATTTTCTAGCAGATGGGTTTAGAGCAGTAGTCTTTTCTGAACGGTTATAACCATCTAATAATGTATCATCAGGATCTGTCCCGTTCCACTTGATACTGCCTTTCCTCTCCATTCATTTATGTTCCTTAATCAGACAAATCCTCTCCAAGAGATTATAAAATAATTTACATGTGGGTTTCCTGGGAGAGAAGAGGCAAAAATGAACATGGCTATATTCTTTTCTAGGACACTTAGGAGCTTAAAATAAGGCAAAGGGTTAAAACTGAAGGACAGTCTTGGCTATTTAGGTTATTCTGACCAGCTTAGTCACTAACAGTCAGGTGCCCTCAGTTAGAGTAAGGCACAAAAGCACAGCAGATAGTTTTCTGTTTCTTAATGGAGATACTATTTGAAGTGCAAGGGTGGGAGACCTATGGACATGTCATTGTACATAGATGCAGAGGCTCACTTGAGCCATAGTATTCCAGAGAGAAGATACATTTCACAGCATTAGCCGCCCCTGAGCACTGCTACTTGACCCCATGAATGGAAATGTAAGAAAATATGTGCGCAAGAAACACATGTGCTTTGCACTACACAAACACGGACCGGCAAGGATGTTACAGGTGATGTAAAATGATGGCAAAGTAATTTGAAGCTGCAAGGCACGGAATGAAAACACTTGCTAAGGCTCCTCTCAAACGCAGCCATGGTTTCTTGATTTTGCACAAGCTTTTTGCTGCATTCTTCTGTTTTTGTCTTATTCAGATGGATTCAAACCCTGCAAGAAACAAACTTATAAGACTGAACCAGCAGTCTTGCACACAACAGGTGGAACCTAATTCTGTCATTAGTATCTCTCATGCTTTCTTCTCTTTAGCTACAAGAGGCACTCTAAGATCCATTACATTTTTTTCATTGTTAGTAATCCAATCCTTTGCCTGAATTATTTTTTCCTATATAGCTTATAACATTTATTGCAATATTCCACTGTTTCCCAGGCTTCCTTATTGCTTAGTGTAAAACGTTCTTCTTTGTTATTTTAACTTTGCTTTTAAAGTTCTCATTTGTGCACACAGCTTTTATAGCTTTCTTTCTCTTTTACGAGATGTGTGTCTTATTTCATTCTCTGATATGCATCCTAATGATTTTCTAAGTGTTCTCTATTTTCATCCAGTCATGCATGCAATTCCATGTCTTTTAAATTCTATTTTACCGGGAAAACAGATTAGGAAGAGGTCAAAAATACAACTGATCCATATCATGCATTCATGACTTTTTGAAAGTTTGCCACAACTTTTGATTTCTAACGTATCCTAAATCACTCATTTTGATGAGTAGGCAGCTCAGAACCATTTGGTGAAGGATGATCTGCTTGCACACACAGGCCCAATGTTTTTATTTGGTTTTTTTTTAACAATCAAGCTTTTTTATTGTTTTCAAAAGTTAGCCTAATTACTTGGCCTGTCCAGCAAAACCAGATTTTCTTTTTTTAAAGCCTATTCTCATTACAGCAAGCACTTTTAATTAAGCAAGCAGAAATTGTGTCTGAGAAGGAAACCACATAGCACAGCATAATACTCATAAGTCCAGACAATTAACCACCTTTTTTATGTATTTTCTCAATCCATATTCCTTTCTGTATCACTAATGCAAAAACATCAAAACAGCAACAGAAACACCCAACCTTATCTTGAACTGAAACTGCCTGGCAACCTTTTCTTCCAATAGGGTTTCAGAGAAGCAAATGTCTATTTTGCTCTTGAATTCTGAAGAGAGTTAAATATGTAAGCTGTGGTTATAAAATGTTTTCAAAATATACAAATCAGACTAAATGCAGTTGTAAATCTTGTTGAGTGTTCTGCTGAACTATTCCTAATTCAGCTCAAACATGCAAATCTCACAACGTAAGCAGTTTATCCTCAAAAAATTTCTTGATTAAGATCTCTTGACTTTTCAAGTACTAGAAATGTCATGTCTGAAAGAGCACGTTCTAGTGCTAGACCCACTAAAATGTAAAGCTAGCAAGAACAGTAGTTTAATGCCTGAGCTCTTAACGTCCTATTTTCCTCCCACCCAGACAAATGTACAAAATGTTGGCTAAATCTCACTCCTCAATTCACAGCCCTTACTGTCTATAAAATTTGCTACTAACAAACAGTAAATTTGCGTTACCAACTACAGAAAAATTATGATTAAAAATAACAGACAAAAAAATGCTTGCTGCATGCTTAGAGCAAAATGCTTTGCAAAATATTAGAGGTACAGTAATTGAACCCTTTTCCCTACAATATCACACCCATGTAGAACATGTTTCTTTTAAAAGCATTAACAGTAATTATGACATTCTTAAATTTGGCTGAAGTAGTAACATTGAAGCAATACACTTACCAGTTTTAGAAACATTTTACCGAATGAAGACAGATTTTACTAGATTTGCCTAACATATATACCATACTCTGTTTTAAAACATTCACCTAACCCTAGAACTTGAAGTTTAACCAGATGGCGTGTGGGATGACTTTCCTCAGCTTTCACAATATTACTTTCTTTTGAGCCATTCCCAAAACACACCTCAGCAAGCCCTAAACTGCTTGTTGAACTAGACTGGTGTTTCTCTTAAGACCAATAAAAGATTAAAATAAATAAAATATTATTTTATTTATCTGCAGTTAAAGAGCTGAAAAACCATTATGCACCACAGAATCACTCACAACACTGATTAAAACCAACCCAAGCTCTACTACACAGGTCAGCTGAACTCAGGTTTTTATGTTTTTAGCCTTTTTAATGTTGCTTTTTAAAGAAAGAGTTAACAGCATTATTAAGTGTGGAATGTTAAGTGTTTATGCAGTAGTGGGGGACATGTTCTCAGTTGCTACAAAGTGGTACTTAAAACCCTGTTTTCTTAAGTAGAAGGCAAAACTAACAACAAAGTTGTGTATTTTTTTTTTTCCTTAAGTGACTGATACTGAACTTATTTCTCAGCATGATAATTAATCAGTCCAGAAATACCACACTAAGTCAACATGCACCAGCCTACAAAAATGAGAGTTCAGTCACTGCATTTGGAAGACACAAGTCTTGGCTCACACAAACTGTTGCACTTCCCATAGCAGATGTTCCCAAATTGTGCTATGCATTAGGAGCCACTGCTCCTGATCTGGGTGTGACAACGAAGATGAAATAAAAAAGAACAGAAAAATAAAAATGGAGTCATAAATAGTTGCAACCACTATTGGATAAATGCTCATGCCCTTAAGGCCTAAAAGCATGTGTATGCATCTTGCTCAAAATATCCCCATCAGCCTCCCAGATTCAGAGAATGTAAAAGGAAGGCAAAATGACATTTCTGTGGGAGCTGAAAGGCAGTTTGCCATTTTTGAGAGCAAGAAGTCGTCAGAAGGTTACAGGACCTTATAAGTGTAGGATCAGGTGTAGACTATTATGTCATTGACAGAGAGGGTCAAAAGTGGCTGGGAATTTCTAAGCTTCTAATGTACCAGTGGTAGTTCTCAGTTTAAAGCAAAGCTGAGAAAAAAACAAGCCTCAAGAGTGACTGCATATGACATAGGTATAATGCAGCAGAACAGCAGTAAGTGTGCACTGCTTTTATGGTTAGCCAGTTGCACCTAGTCACCTGATAAAATTTTAGTTCAGATTTTTTAAAAAAACATACACAAGGAATAAAACTTCACTTTTACTTTTATCTTGTACTTAAAAACAGAAAAGAATCTCAGGAAGGATACAGTTGCCCAAATTTGTAATCTCTCACTTGGGCTTTGAAGCTTAACAACCACATACCAAACTGCATGCTGCTTGTGGTTTCAAGACTTAGAGGCAATGAACTCTTGTCCCCTTACTATCACAGAGGTGACAGTCACCAGCTGAATCACCAAAACCATATCCTGGCACATACACATTTCTTCTGAGCTATTTCCCATTCAGTTGCTTCTCTTGGCACATCTTCTTTGCTTCTTCAGAAAAAAAAAAGGTCAGCAAGAGGTTCATGCTGGTAAATTGTAACTTATCATCAAACCTATTAATGTGATAGTGCTTTAGCCACAAAAAGGTGGGGGGAAAGGTCTTCCTAATTTTTTTGAGGTGAGGCACAAAAAATCAAAGATTAAAGTGAATTTAATTTAATTCCTTGTGGATTGAGATCAATGGGAAGTTGAACCTAGATTAACAGTTTCCTACTTCTGAGCCTTTAGTTCCTAAAATCAGAGTTTTCTCTTCCTATTACAATTTTTCAATATGTTAGAACAAAGCAAAAGCTAATGACATATTACATATTGTTTAAACTGCCATTTGTTAGGCTTTTGGTTTGTAGAAAAGAAGACAAGTTAATAACAACTAGAAAATTACAATCTACTACCATATATTTTTATTTTTTAATAAATCACTAGTTCTGAAATGGTTAAACTCTTTGCTTAAGGAAAAAATCATATTGAAATAACTGTTCCTTTTTATACATCAGTATTAATTTTTATTATAAAGCCTAGGAATCAAAAGTGTTTTTTTAAATTTGCTTTACAGTTCCCAGTTATTTTCTTATCCATCAGTTTCATTAGGGAACTCACCTCACACAAACTTGGACCTGGTACTCAAACATTAACTCAAATTCTTTTTTTTTTTTTCCTACTGAAACAGTGTCTTAACTTTATCTTCACTGAACTGATAGCTCAACAGCAACTTCACAGGATTTTTTCCTGGGGAATTTCTCTACCGTTTTAACTGAAAAAATGAAAACTGTCAATTATATTCCATACTTGAAAGAAGACAGTTTATTCTACTAGTAAAAGGCAATGCTGAGTTTTGCAACTACTGCATTAAAAGGGTATGGAAGTGGATTTGGAAGGTTTCTTTACAAGACCAATTGTTTTTGTTTACCGTTCAATTCCAAATCTTGCTATATAAAATATTAACGAATAAGCACTTTCTAACAGAAATATCTCTTATTTAAATTGAGAGAGGAAAAGGTGCATTTCAGCAAAAGAGATGAAATTGTATTTTTATACCAATTCATAACTTCTCAGCAATTTAGCAGCAGACTTTCTGAAATGACTTAATTATAGCAAGGGAATCAAGTGGGTTTTTGGAGGATTGCTTCCTTTCCAGACCAAGACTGTCTTTTCTCTGCTTGGGATATGGGAGCTACTCTCAGTTTCTTTCACTGCTAGAGCCCATGGGCTTATCTTGTTAAAGACCACATGCATGTCCTTCTTCTGGTAAAAGTAAATCAAACAACAAATTGTATAAGCAAGGAGGAAACTGGGGGCTACCCTTATTTTTTCCTCTAAATAAATACAGCATGCTAAAAAATGTGGCATAAAGAAAAGCATCAATAAAGGAAAGACATCATCCTTCAGTTTGTAACTCAGATGGAGACACCAAGAGGAAAAAGGGAATTCATTCACAAAGCTAGTGTCTTCTGGGGCCCCACAGGAATTGTACTGCTGAAGATACAAAAACAGTTTGATGGGGAAGTCTGACTATTTGACCAGTCAGGCAGTGGACTTACTCCAGTAATCCCTACTCTATGCAATCAGTTAGAATTTGTCTTGAGGGGCCAAGTATGTATATATTTCAGCTCATTAGATGTTATACAACGCCATGCATAAAGTGTGCAGTACTGTGCTATTCAAAAGGCACATGGGTTGAATTTCAAGAGGCAATTATTCAGTGGAAAAAAATGAGCATCTCTTCGTTCAATTAAAAACAGAGTTTAGCACGCATCACTAAGGACAACTAATTCCTATTTGTAGGTCCCTTTTAATGTTCACAGCTGGCAGGCAGTAAACCTACATTTTCTTAAGGAGTTTCAGATAACTACTCATTCTAGTTATTACAGTTTAGTTCATTTAAGTTTCTAGAATAACTATGGTTAAGTTATATCATTAACATAATACCTTGTTAAATATACACAGACTGGACACAGCACTGATGAGCAGGAACTCCCGAGACTTTTCCCAGGAAACATTTATCAATACATGACCTGAAACTTCGAAGAGCACATTTGAAATTAATTTTTTTTACCTCTTTAAAAAGAGGTAACTAATAAATTAAACAATTACAATGACCAAGATCTGATAAACAGAATTAGCTTCTAGTTATCTAGCTGGATCTCCAAGACAATTCACAAAGCAATCATTTTTTAAATGAGTGGCTTATGAAATCATGTACGCAGCAGAAACTGTTCAAACAGAGCTGAATTATTTACTCAGGAAAAACAAACAGTGCTAGGACTAGCTAGAACTGTAAACATCTACAGAACTCAATCATACACGTCCTATTTCCTGTTTGACTGTATCTGTATTCTGATAAGGCAAAACTAGGGCATTTCTGCCATTGGCAAACACACACAGGAGGAAAACTGCTGAGTCACAAGCAGCACAGACAGCAGCAAAAACCATTCCAGTATTAATACATTATTTGTACACGTTTTTAATGGGCATTCATACTGAAGCTTTAAATAACTAGGACATATTTCTAAGGTCATAGGCAAGCAAACCATACTTCTACAAATTCAGATGGATGAATCATGAAACCCATGGAAGACAGATGTTGAGAGCCCAGTGCAAGCTCTAGTTATAATTCTCCACTCAAACTGCCATTGGAGGAGGGAACAACAGTTGTGGTGATTTGCATTACAAAACCAAAAAGCTCCAAATCACATTAAGTGCTACAGTACAGCAATAATGTTAGCAAAGATTACAAGACATGGAATATACAAGGCCAGAGAAGCCGTGGCACTTCCTGAGGTTAGGCTTTTTATCTTGCTACCTGTTCTAGATTTGAATGCCATACAACGGTGTCAATCTCCAGAGCACTGATGTTGCTAGAACAGGGTAAATCATATTTCTGACCTTGCAAATAAGAGTCGGGAATCCACAGTAAAGCCCAGAACAGTGTGCTTAAAACTAATCTCCCTATTAAAAAGGCCTACAGAGAAATAGCAAATGCTCTGCATACTGGGACAGGGTTTTTAAGTAATTTTACAGCAACTTTGTGGAACATAAGAGGCTCCTACAGTCACTTTTCATATGCCTTTGATTAAATAATACACATAGGGCAGAGAAGAAGAGATAACCTTTCATTTTTCTTTCTTGCAAAGGGAGTTCTAACAATGATTTACATCAATCACTGAAATACCAGAATGAAATAGGAAAAGAAAATCCAAATAACATATTAACTGTTAGCATTTGTACCTGGTTTCTCCTCTTATACTACAAATACAATAACATTTTAAGTTTTTACTTTGTTATATAAACAGAATTTTCAATCTTAGATGTTCTGTTTGGGTTATATTAAATTGCATCAATCCATGGGGGTATAGAGCTGCCCAGCTGCACCAAACACTTAGTGACACAGCACTCCTAAAAATAAAAGCTAAGATTGTGGAAACATACATATTTTGAGATTTAGAGTGATGTCACAGCTACATGGCTCTAATCATCATTTTTGAAGATCAGAATTTAGGACTTCAAAGCTTAAATCCCTACTTATCATCTGTTACGTAAAATACAGGCTAAAATAGTCTGTAGCAGACAGTCCCAAATGGTCAGTGTGAATCTCAGGGGATTGGAGGCAAAGGGGGAGGTTTGGAGAAAAAAAATTTAAAAAAAAAAGAGAGAAGCAGTGAAAGAACAAGCATGGATTAGAAAATAATATGAATGGTATGGTAGTCTGATACTGAAATAACTATACAATTCCAAGATTCACATTTTCTATTAATTTTGTATTTGGGCCAGGGGGAATACAGTACAAAAGGAAACAGAGTTGGTTTGTTTGGGTTGGGGGCTTTTTCCCAACAATTTTTTTCCTCCAACTCTCAGACAAGATTCAAAGAATTGCATTCAAAACTGTGAAAATTACTTCATGTTCATGGCATAAAATACCAGATACAGGAAAGGCAATTAGAGAACAACCAAATTATGGGGTATTTTCTACCTTGGGTGTAGAAAAATGGGTCAAGACAGTCATGAATCAAGTAATTCTAGCCAGGCCCCCTAGAAGCTGCTGGCAGCAGCAAACTCCTATGCAGCATCCACATAAACACACAAAGGCAATAAGTGCAGCCTAACTCCACTGCTCTACAGGGATGTAGCTTTTCCTGATGTGGAGATCAAGTATTTATGTATGCAGCAACATGAGCAGGGAAAGGAGGTATAACATGAAAGGGAAGTCACACCTTCAAAAAATACATGAGGCAAACTACATTGGACACACACAGCAGGCAAAGATGGCAACTGTCTAAAATAACAGCAAGTCAGGACAGAGCTACTGTATTATCCTGGTCTTACTGGGCTGTGATTTAATAATTTTTGTGCTTTCAGGTTTCTGCTCCAGACCACCACCTGACACTTGGCAGAAAGGCTATCTATATCTGCTAGACTGGCAAAATGTTGCTGCCCTTCTCATCATGACAGAATAAATACATTGTCTCCCACTTTGCCTGACCTTCCCATTTCTACATCTTAGCCATATTCTCCAGAACAGAAACCACAGGCAGTCTGTTCTCTCCAGCACATAGCATGATAGAACAGTGGGCATGACAGGAAAAATACATTATCAAAAAATATATTTTATGTGATGACAATGGCTGTACTGCAAATTTAAGCCATACGAAGCCAAGGAATGTGTGTTAATTATATTATAAAGTTAAAGAAAAAAGGCAATGCAAACTTAGTGGAAAAAATAAATCTTAATTATTTTGTTATTGCTATGCTTGCCAGAATCCCTAGCATCCCACATAAGAAACCAATTCTAAACTAATTTTGAGCAGAAACTTTCTTCTTTAAATGCAAAATACTGCCCAATAAGCAAGAAGGGAAAAAAAACCCAAATACTTTAAACCACAGGAATTCTTAGCGAAATGGATGAAAGGACAATTAATAAGCAACATGTTGATTTTTGTTTCTAACGTATTGATACACACACATAGCACAGCTACTTCATTTTAGATTCTGCAAGCCTCTCCTTTATTCTCAGTACACCTTTAAAAAGAAAAATCATACCCCTAACATTACAAAAGTGATCAGTCATAAAAACTCTACTTTTAACCCTTTAATCTGTTTCACCAAAATCCCAAGAACAACTATGAATGCTTTTCTTTACCACAGTAAAGTACTTAAGTGATTATCAATTAATCATATAACCAATGACCAAAGCTAAAGGCAAAAGGGCTTTTTCCTTTAGTATGCATGGGGAACACAGGCTATGCCTAAATGACTGTCCAGTTGTGCTCCAGATGCTGAGCTCGCACTAACCTGCATCTACACAAAGAGCTGTTGTCCCACATTCTACTTTATATTTTTCACTGCTGAATGCACACATGCATGGGCACTTAACAGCAAAATGAACTGAAGTAATACCAGGACAACACACAAAGTCTTTAGTGATTGTCAGCAGACACCTGTCTGATTCATCCCAGTCTCTTATATATAAAAAGCTTGCCTTAAGCCACTTTCAGAAAGTATCTTACATGCACAAAATAAACACTCCAGCAGTGATTTAAGCTAACCTGCTTGACTTTGAGGACTACTAATCCACTTTAGTACAGCAGGTAGAAGTGCACAGCTGAGAAGTGACACCACCCTAAACCACTTTTTAGCTTTGACTTGCCGCACAAGACTTAATAAAGAAACAGACTTGAGAGTCACTATTTTAATCCACTACTACAATTTCCTTCTTGAGTCAAGGTCAAATCTGCACATATAAAAGCATACCAGAGTGCCTGACATGGGCATACAGAAAGCCTGTTAACATCATGTGGACTTGAAACTAGCTTGATCACACTAAACTATAGTGTATGTAAAGAGCCACTTAGCAGCACAATAACTTCATTAACAAAAGACAACAATCAAAAGCCACTGCTTGACAGAATACAATCACCAACACGAAGATATTTTGAGGTTGTGGAATAGTAAAGTGCTACATCTATTTCCTACAACCTGAAATACAGCAAGCATGCAGAGGTCCACCATATTTCAGTAGGCACTATAGAAAAACTCACCTGTCTCTAGCTCCAGAAACATTCTGTACCACTCTACCATCTTAATAACTAGGGTCAAGTGAATGTGTTCTTTTATTTTATGCATATATATAATGTATACACACACACACATTTAGCTTTTAAGTAACACAAGAAAACCCTGTAGACATTTAAGTGAGGCACATTTATTCAAATTGATGTAACCCTTTGAGATGTCTTTCACGAAACAGTTCTTTTTCTCCCCACAGACTTCCGCCTTCAGAAAACAGACATTCACTCTAGATTATTTAAACTTGGAAAAATGCAAGTGTTTTCTTTGAAAAAAATATCTATTGTTACAGCAAAAACTTGGGTTTCCTTTCAAGCAAGATCATATGATTACACGTTTATATTTTACTTTCCGCAGGAATTTACACACCCCCCATTTGCATCCTGTTATTCATTTAGCGTTTCCCTTTACTTCAGCATGCTGCGTTAATAAAGTGGAGCCTTGGCTCAGCCTGGGCACTCAAGGTGACAATCAGTGCTCCCTCTTGCATTTGTCAGATTTATTCTACAGGGTTTTCCTGTAGAAATATATCCAACTACAAAAAACACTCTTTCAAAAAAGCCATTCTGAGAAGCACTGCACAGACAGAGCACGAAAATCAAACATAGGGCTTTTTTTTTTTTCCTAATTCTGTTCTTCAAAGTACTAATTTTTTTTTTTTTGGAAGGTGAATTTTACTGAATTAGATTCCATGTTATTTAAGGCAACTAAAATAGTATAAAGATCTAATTTTCACTCTTCTTTCTGTCAGTCAGAAATTGATTACTTTTGTTTATCTTCACTGAAGTCATCGATGTTAGTCTTTAAATACCTTTAGATGGAGACTGATACTAACCTGATTTGTAGCCCTACAACACAAAGATCTGAAAAGAAGTAGCAAAAAGACTTTTTCTGCTAATAAAATCCTTTAAGACAGCTTCTACTGAAGGTATCAATTCTTTTATTCCCTGTAGAGAAATCATAGCCTTAAATGTTATTCAAGGACCTTCAAGTACAAAGTAGGGGGGAAGAGGCAGGAAGAATAAAAATCAAGCAGTTCCATTGCACAAGAAATTGGGATGAGAAATTATAATTTACTGTTATCACTCCATCCCAAGTAAGACAAAAACTTGCAATCAATATTTCAGAAAACATCATTAAAGCAACCAAAACAAAACACATTTCACTGACAGGAGAACTTCAGTTTACCAAGACAACAGACAAGTAAAATAACTTCTTTTACAGCAGCCTACCTGAGATAACCTCTTGCAAAGATTTTCATGAAACTGAGGTGCCACGAGAATTCTCATTTGATGAGAGAAAATATTTGCATTTGAAAAAAGCACCACTAGAAATATTTGGCCAGCTCTAGCCTTAGAGCTTAGACTTAAAACTAAGAATTGTCCTGAGCAAGCACAGAAATCAAGACACTTGGATATATTCTTTAAACAATAAAACATAATATAAATTCATAAGCACTAATAAACTGAAGCCAGTTGACACAATAAATGAAAACAAACATTCTGTATTCCTTCAGGAAAATGTGGAACTATTTTAGACAGGTTTCTTGAATCCTTTCATCCATGTTTTGAAGGCTGAGACAACCTTAAACTGATGAGGACAGAAGTTATTTTAATCTAAGAAAGTTTAAAAACAACCTGAAATTTAATACCAACTTCATTGCAATCAAGATTCTTTAGCTACAGCTGATCAATACAATTTCATCTTCAATAGAATAACTGTAAAATCTCAGTGACTGATAAAACAAAAGGACAATTATTTAAATACAAGCTCCTTGCTTTATTCCTGCAATGAATAGGATCAGACTACTCCTGCTTTTGAAGAAACTGGCATGAAGCCAAGCAGTGCATCCCACCCTACAGAGCAGCTCAGGCAGTGAAGGACAGAGAGGGACAGGACTCCATGGCCAGCTCGGAGGTGACCAAGGACACACACTTCTGACCCCATGGCTACTCTCAGTGCTGCTGTACTACCCTGGCCAGGACTGGGGTCAGTGCACACCTGCCCACATAACTGGAGAACCTGAGCTGTCGCTTTAATGCCTCATGTCCTGCATTAATCAGGGTTTGGACATAGGAAAGATTTTGTCTCTGTTCTTTACAAGTCACCTTTGCAATAAACTGTAGGAAGGGACATTATCAATTACTTTATATCAAAGCAAAGTCATTGTTGATGAATCATTAAGCAAAATACAGCTGGATGGGAAGTCCTATAACATTTTTGAAACAGTAATAGTTTTACTAAGGCAATTTTCAGAGGGGGAAAAGAGAAATCTCTTGGGTATCTTTGACAGTCTGATGAAAAGGATTGGAGGACTCATTAAGGGCAATATTACTTCCAAATGCAAAGCTTTGAATGACTGGTGACCTAAGTGAAATATAAGTAGTTACATTTGGTTTCAAGAAAGCGGAAAGCTTACTTTACACAGTCACATTGTATATGTTCATGCAACTGGAGGATCCATTAAAATGCAGATAAATTTAACAGTTTTAAGCGCTTAAACGGCTGAAATCAACATACAGTGTAAACTGAATTTTATGACCAGTTCAATCCAAAATAAATTCCCAGCGCTTACCGTCAAAAAAACTTTTTGCTCTCAGGTAACTGACGCTAAGCCTAAGCACAGACAGCTTATCCAACTTGGCGATCACATCCTGAGGGAAAGGCAGCAGGCTCGCCAGGCGGTCCAGCTCCGCGTTCAGGCGGTCCCTGTGTCTCTTGGAGGGATTGGATTTGACTCCTTCAGCCGGGGACGGCTTTACACTGCGGCAGAAAAACAAACACAATGTAAATGCCAGCTCCTTTCCAAAATGAAGGCAAATATTTGCTGTGCCTAATGTTACATATTGTCTCAAACCAACAACCAAAATGTTTTCGCAAGTGACTTTGTTTCCCATTGGAAAAACAAACAAACAAAAAAAACCCAAAAAAAAAACCAACCTAAAATGGCCTAATATCCCCTCCAACACACACACTGTTAAATGAAGCAATCTGAGCTACAATGTCTACTTGAACTTTTGAATGAACATTCAAAACCTTTGAGATTCAGCAGTTTTTATAAAAATCTTCCTATGTTTTCAGTCAAACATCACTTGAGTTCCAAATGTTAGTATTCCAAATAGATGGATAACTTTCAGTAATATTTGTGTACAAATAAATTTGATGGTACACTTTTGCACTTCAATAACAATTTCTCACGGGTGTCCTTAATTTTTACCAGTTTGGAACAGGCTGGTATTAATTGAATATAACAAAAGTTTTAGTAACTTCCTAGGCATCCAAAACTGTACTAAAAACCATGAGATATAGCTCAGCCAACATGTAAAATTTTTGTAGGAAACACTGTGAGCTCATCCCTTAAGTCATCTTACAGTTGAAGGCACTTCATTTGAGTACAGCACAGTAAAAGCATGCCTTTGTACAGTACAAAGAACAATTTAAAAATCTCTGTGTTATGAATTACATAATGAAGTTTTTGTAAACTTGCTATTTTCCATTCATATCCACCCTGAGCTCCAATTCCAGATACTTGGATACTCACCCCTTCCCACATACACAGAAGTCTGGGAAAAGGTTTAAACCCCTACTCATTTAAATTACAACTAGTCATTACAAGCCAATACTGAAACCAAATAATTTATCTGTCTAAGCCATAGTACATTTTATGTTCTTTATTAAACAGTCTTCTAATTAAAGAGTGAGTCATTGTCACTTTTCCAGTACTGCAGTTCTACGTGAGATCTACAGCAGTTATCAATTTGTGCTGCTCTCACAGAAATGTTGGTTCTGCAAGATGCATCACTCAAAAATACTGAGCACAAAGACATTCAGCAGCTAATTTCTTCAGTATTTCATTTAATCTGCTCCCAACTGTCATCCTTACATCAATTACATGATGAGCAATTGCAAAAGCTCCAATAGTTATTTTTGCCACTGCTTGAAGTAAACCATAGAGAAAAGTAATTTCATCTTCTATTTTCAGTCAAATGAGTACTGATAGAGTGGACACTCCTATTTTTAGCTTGTTTTTACTTTATGTTTCAATTACACCTCTTGTTAGTTAAAAACCAAGCCCTTCTTTTTACAGCCATTGTTTATTCAATTGTCAAAAACTTGCACTTAAGCCTGGGCGCCTGCTCCCCAGCACTACAACTGCCCTTTTCCACATTAAAGGAGCCTTATGTGGAGCCTGGAAATGTGAAGACACCATAATGCAAAATGTTGATAACAGGCAGAAATATAATGCATCAGCAGAAATTACTTCCCAGATGGATAAAGTTAAACTGCTGCAGAGTAAATATTGTAAATTAGTAGTGCTTTAGCCTAAAAATATTTGAAATGTGGGCAAAACAGTTGAATCAAGAATTAGGAAAATTCTCTCTCTTTAAGAAAACCATAGGCTCATCATCAATGTCAATGGATGACTAACTACTTGGTTAGATGGGTGCTTCGGTCACAAATCATGACTTTGACACCAGCAGTTCACCATATTCCCAAGTGAACACTAAATAATTTAGCAAGGTTTTCTTCATATTCTCTTATGCTGGTAGAAAATTAATTTGTACAAGCCATATAATTAGCAAAACTTACATACAGCCCTAAAAAAGTAAAGTTAAAAATCATCAAACATCAGTAGAAACATTAAAATGTATTTCTTAAATATTTTTATGTATTAGACTGTTTCTAAACGTAGAAACAAAACAATGAATTTCAAATATTAAGCATGCAACAGTTGAATAACAACAAGTGAACAGCTAACTACTATCAAATCAAAGTGGTCTGCTTCTGAAAAGCAGAGGACCTCACAGAAACCATTTAAGACATGCAAAATTTACAAAATATATCAGCACTAAGTAACAGGCTTTTCTATCGTAACAACTGTCCCCTGCTTTGCTTTAAACTTGTAAATTGACCAAGCAGCTAAAAACTATATTCAACTTGCATTTATCTGATCAGATTGTCAGATGTGATTGTTTTTCTACTTTACATTTACTTTCTAAAGATTTCTCTCACTTTTATCTAGCTAAAAGCATTTCTGAATACTAAGTTACCAGTGTTTGCATCATAAGTGTTGCCATTTTCTCTCCCCCAAATCAAACACCAATTATCCCTAATTTTCCCCTTTGTCACCCAACTAAAATTAATTATATAAAAATGGATCCTTCAGTGATGAAGGGAATGAGGGCAGAAATGCCAGGAGCATAAGCAGCAACTTAACCATTTTCCATCCATTTATATAAGCCCTCGATGCTAAAGACAGCCCAGATTCAATGCAGAAAATTGTCTTCCAGGCAAATTTAGTGCTATGTCAAGATTAAATCCATGCATGTGCTATATTTAAAAGAAAAAAAAAAAAAGAAAAAGACTAAAAGAAGGAATGTATTTAAGCTGATCTTTCCATTCTTAATCTTCTACCTTTCATAGGAAATCTGAATTCTCTAACCAAAGGCCAGAGGTCTCTGTACACTCAGTGCCTCTGGACTTATCTACAATCCTTCTCACTCAAGAGCTGCAAGACAAGCAAGAACACTTAATTTTTTGATTTAACAATTTTTAAGGATTTCTCACCACAACACCAGGTGACTGCTGTTTTCACAGGTCTGCTACAGCATACTTAATCAGAAGTTTTCACTACACATGCTCCTTCACATGCACCTTCATAGACATTAACCCTACATGTTTAAAAACTGCACAACTACCTGAGTCTTCATGATTATCAAAAGGCCAAATTAAGTTTCAATATTTACATGCTCATTTGTATTATTTTAAAGGGAAATTTTAGTAGTTTCTGAGAAAATACAAAGAGAGAACAAGTTTATTTTGTTCAAAACAACATAAGACACTAGAGGAAAAAAAGTACAAAACCCAACAGCCAAGCACTGAAAAGCATGACACCTTAATAACAAGACACAAGTGTGAAATGAAATCAGAGAATAAATGAATGTGCAAAAAGAACACTACAGAGAGAGACACATTATAAAAAAAACAATTTGTTAAAAAACCCTAATTATTAGTTCATCAGCTTAGGAAAGAGGGATATAAGGAAAAACATACAAGACACCTAACTAGTAGATTTCATCTTCTCAGCTTTGAATATTTTTAATCTCATATTTAATAGTACATGCAATAACATGTTTTTTTCCTATACACAGGATTTCACTCAGTGGAGGCCAGGTACATAAAATCAGTTATGACACTAAGCAAGTAATAGAATCCTAAAAAATATATCTTTACTTACTTTAGCAACTAAAAAATACTTCTAAGCATTTGCTCTTGTTTCCCACACTGAATTTACAGTTACTGAAAATTCAGCTGATGATTTCTTTGGAAACAACAGATAAGAATTACAGACTGTCAACCTCTTAAAGTTATTGTCAGCCAATCTTAAAAGGGTAGAGACCCTTTCCAGTGGCTCTTTCAACAGAGACTGAAACCAGTCAAGATTCAAACTGCTGAAGGGATAAAGTTGTTTTATTAAAAAAAACTCAATCAGTGGCATGCAATTCATCTGATGCTGGACTACTATTTGTCATCCAGTAGCAAATAGTTAGTTCAGGTTGGTTCGGTGCATTAAGGATTCAACCAGAGTGATTGAAACATCCAGAATATCAATCAAGGATCAAGGTTTGACACTCAGTTTTAATATATTTCACAGCTTTCTAAGACAACAAGGCAGCATTTATTGGAAAAAAAGAAAGAAAATATTATATTGCTGCCTACTGACCATGTTACTTATATATGTATACCTCCCTTTGATGCAGATTCTCTTTCTAAAATGTATTCTTTTGCAAGAAACATGAACCAAAACCAGCCAATCAAAAAACCCACAAAACTTAAAACAAGTGACTTTTAACAGTAAAGTCACTTAAAACAGTGATTTTACTACCTGAAACATACAGTTACCTCTAGAATGACAAATTTATATATAAGAAGTTTATTCCATGTAAGACAACAGTCTTACTACCTCCATCTCAAATAAGAGGTGCAGACTGCTTTGTAGCAGATAATTCTTTACACAAAGAAATATTTCAATGATTATTTTTCTTTTCTGATTAACTTCCTTTTTGAAAGCTTATTCTGGCACTTTTTGTTTGTTTGCCTTGAATGAACACATAAATAGTTCCAATTTTTTAAATTAAAATGCGTGCTCTGCTTTCTAACACTACTAGGACTACTCATTATTAAAGATCAATCCGTCAAAACTCTGGAGTACTTAATGTCACAAATACATTTAAGATAACAAAGAAGAAAACCATAACATATATTTTTTTTTAATTTGGTCTACTAGATAAACAAATCATTATGCTTTTTGCCTCTGCATAGCATGAAACATTTAGAACTCCCCACCCCATTCCTTGTCTATTACATTTATCCAGTTATACAAAACAATTCTTATCCAAACACTGAAAAAAAGAAAAATAAACCAAATCAGAGCTAGTAGTCAGAATGACATAAAAACTGCAAGTTGGAGCTGTACTTATATGATACCTTTCATCTCATGTTAGAATCTGTCTGCAGTAGACCCCACTTCCATAAAACTTGCATTTTCTCCCTCCAACTACAATGCTACTATATTAGTTCACTTAATAATCAGTAGACAAAAGAAGTTCAACACTTGGAAAAAAAGACCAAAACAGAAAGCAGGGGCCACGCATTGCTCCCTAAGCCTCAGTGGGAGTGAAACCTCCCCCAGCCCTGCTGCCACCAGGGGGACTCACAGGGTTTAAACCTTAAAGAGGGAGGAAATTTAAAGAGTCCAAGGTAATGAGAAAGTGATTTCTGTAGCATATTACAAGCAATTGCAGTGCATGTGTATAGCATCTTTTTCTTCTCGCCCCTTACAGGAATAGATAGCAAGATGAATTGCAGGAACAACTGCCTATAGTGTTCCCCCACAACTGTGTTTCTTTTCCAGCTGCAATACTGTAATTCCCAACTGAATCAAAGAAGCACATTTCAACTCAGCACAGACAACAGCCTGTGATTCCCTCTCAAATTCAGCTCTCTACAGGGCACATAGTAAAAACTGGGAGTTGTAAGGAGAAAGTTTCTTAAATTGTTATAGAGTTATGACCATGGCTTTCATGAGTTATTTGTACCTGAAACAATAAGTATTTCTTCTGCTTAATTTTTTTCCCATGGCAACTATGGCATTATACTTAGACCTTCTTCCATTTCTATAAGCTGTTACACATCTTACTAATTATTATGCTCCATTAACAGGTACATATATGTCAAATAAAACATTAGAACTACCAACAGATATCATCTCTTCTACAAAAGATACTAGTCTCAGTATCACCTCTACCTTTTTCTGTTCTCTTATTCTTTCCTTTTTTTTTTTTTCCCTGAATAACTGAATTCTACTGAGGGGAGGAAAAACTTAACTCAAACAGATGAAAATGACAGTAGTGTCAAACTTTTATTAGCCAGCACCAAGTACATCTTTCCTCTTTCCTGCAACCATTTAAAAAAGGTTTATTGACTTTTTCACCTTTTTTTGGCCTAAAGGTATGGTCTGTATGCAGTTATTTGAGAAATCAGAGCCCTCTGAGCCACTAGGAATGTTCTCCAAGGCTTGCCCAACAGAAGCAGCAACCAAAGAGCATAAGGTATTTTGAGAAGAAAAAAAACCCACAGGAACATGATAAATGTGTTAAAAGCAAGATAAATGTCTTACATAAAAATAATTTCCAGTAATCCAAGCAAGATGGGTTAATAATTAGCCTCCATTTCAATTACAGGTGAACAAACTGTTTCAATATGAATGCGTTTACTTTGAGAAGAAACTTCTCCCTCTGATCCTAAGGCCAATAGATAAATAGTTCCCATTAGTAATAAAGCTTCAAGTTCAACTAATCAAAGCAGTTCAGCCAACTTACATAATAAGAAGATATAGGGAAAAGGATTACTTACATAGACACTACAGTCAGGTAAAACAAAAAGGTTTCACGTCCTCTATCCAAGACTAACCAAAATTTAATAATAACCTAGACATCTTACCAGCAAGGCAGAACACCTCACCTTTCACAATCAGAACCACTTGCCTCTAGATATTAGTAGGCTACAAATGCCACCAGTACATTTCATTTCCTCATGAACAAACGCTGATTTCATTCTCAAAAGTCCAAATCTACAGTGTGAATTTAATTAGGTACCACTACATTTTTTATTTGGAAATGAATGGTCAAAAAAGCAGGCACTGTTCTTTTCATAATTAATGCATTTTCTAACAGGGAGAATTATATATACATATATACACACATGTATATACACTTCTAGACTTTTTTTCCTAATTTGTGGGGTAAAACCCCAAGCTATGTACATGCATTCATTCTAACAACTCCAACCATAAAGAAACAAGCAGTCAAGCTAATTCCCTTCACCCCGAGACTGAGTTGTCTGCTGTGAATCTAAAAACATATAATTCACAATACTATTTCATCAAATATTTTCCATCCTCTTCATCTATACTTTTGTGGCCCTTGTAGTTATTTTACATCTACGGAAGTAGACCACAGAAATGCACTTGGGTTTTTTGAGCTTTGCTTATTTTTCTTGCAACTCGGTAGTTTACCTTTGCTACTTTTTATGACCTAGACATTCTTGACTTTCAGTTGAAAGTGCAAGTTAAGCATCTCTTCTAGCCTAAAAATTCCCCTCTCGTGAGAGCAACATTTTAGTGAAGCATATAAAACCTAGGATGCAAACCTAAAGCAGGTGCAGCAAACAAAATTACTCCGGCACTAAACTGTTCCCACAGTTTTAAAAATATAAATTAATAAACAAAAAGCCACTATTTAGTCAGGCTTTATTTCCCCCCCCCTCCCTTCCGACTGGTCTACAGCACTTGGGTTTCTTTTACTTGAGATAAACGCATCTCATGCGGTGCCGGGAGATTCAAGAGGAGGGTTCAAGCCCGGGGGTTCAGCCCTCCAAGGCAGGCCCTAAATGGATTGGAACCGGCCAAGCCTTTCCCGACTCCAACCCCGCGTTCCCCGCAGAGACACCTGAGCGGGCCGGCGGCCGCGCGGTGCGGGAGCGCGGCGGGAGCGCGGCCCCCGCCCACGGCACCCACCCCGGCGGGGCGAGCGCAGCCACCGCGCGGAGCCGTCACCTCAGATGCCTCCCAATCTAGGTCAGCCGGCTGCGCCGCGCTGCCGGCACCGCTCCCTCCTTCCACCGCCCCGACCCTCCGTGCCCCGACACTCCCTTCTTCTTTTTTTTTTCGGGGTGGGGGGAAAAACCCTAAAAGCAGTAAGAGTCCGGCCGGCACCCCGAAGCAGCAGCACTCCCGGCGCCCCTGCACCGCACCGCCCCCGCCGGGCCCCCGCGGCGCGGAGCGGGGCAGGACGGCGCGCCCCCGGGAAGCCCGGCGCTCGCTCTCCCCTGCTCGCCTCGCCCCTCGCCCGCCCGCGGGGCCGCTTACATTTTCTGCACAGGTTTCCGCCGCTTGCGACTGGCGTAGGTGACATTGGGGTTCATCCTGCCGCGGGCGCTGCCGGCCGGGGGCCGCCGCCCCTCCTGCCCGCCTCGCCCCGGCTGCCGGGAGCGGGCGAGCCCCACCAGCGCCGCAGCCCTCGCCTCGCTCAGCCCGCGGGCCCCGGTCCTGCTGCCCGCGGCCGCCCGGAGCTCGCTCGCTGTCTCGCTGTGGCGGTGGCGCCTTCCCCGGGCGGGCGAGGACGGGAGGCGGAGGCGCTGCGGGGCGGGTTCCCAGGTGATCGGCGGTGGCTACACCCACTCGCCGCCCCCGGAGGGCACAGGTATGGGGGCGGTCGGGGCTTTCCAGCGCCGCTCGCGCCGCGTCTCCCCGCCGAGGCGACGCCGTCTCCCTGTCGGCTCCTCTGCGGCGGAGGGAGGGTGCGCGGCGGGCTCTGCACCCCGGCGCGGCCGCCGTCTGCTGGCCGAGCGCCTGTCAGAGTGCGCGGCGCCGGGACCGCCCCGCACCGCCCGGCCCGGCCCCGCGCCCGCTCCCGGCCGGGTCCCGCCCCGCCCGGCTGACAGCCGCCACCGCCCCCTCGCCGGGGAGGCCCCTCACGGCGGCGGCGGGCGGAGGGAGCAGGGGCGGCCGCGCCGCCATGTTGGGAAGGTCACGCGAGGAGAGGGAGGTCCGGCGCGGCGACGGGAGCGCTCCGGGATGGGCTCGGGGATGGGGAGAAGGAAAAGCCCCCAGCCTCTGCTGGCCGGGGAGCGATGCGAGCGGGGCTCCCGCGGCCACTGAGAAGGAAGGTCAGCTCCGAGCGCTCATGTAGCCCCGATAACAGAAAATAATAGTAGGGAGGGGAAAAAAATTCACAGCGTTAAGACTGAAAGACAAATGACACCATCTCAGTGGCACCGTGAGGTCCGTGTCTGTCACTCCACCTCCCCCGTTCCCCTCCTCTTCCCGCCTGCGCCGGACTGACACCGTCAGAGCCGCAGGTCGCCCCAGCAGAGAAGCCCAGAATAACAGGCGACCGCCCAAAATAGGGGCTTATTGGGGGAGAAGCGGAAAGGCACCCGGCTCCACCGAGGACAAGGACAGCAGGACACCTGGGGACAGAACGGGAATCACTGGGGGCAAGGCTGTCGCTCGCCGAGCGCCGAGAGGACCGGCGGGTCTCAGTGACAGAGGACGCAGCTCATGTCCCATTAGGTGACGAATCTCTGAGACATTACGCTGATATTTTCGGCTAAACATTAGTTTCAAATGAAAGGAGCTGCATGGGAAAGTTGCTGCCAAATTGCCGACGAGTAAAACCGTCCAAGGAGACTCCGGTGCCGCTCTGGCCCGCCGTCGCTTCCTCCCCCCGTTCTCTCCCTCCGGTCCCTTTCGCCGCTGCCGCAAGCATCAGAGCTCTTCCTTCCCCTGGAATAACCGCAATAAATTTTGTCTCAGCGCTAAACTTGAGAGCCCAGGAGTCGCCCTGTGTAAACACAGGTTGTTCGCGGTCACGGCTAAGACGAGAGTCGGGAAGAGCACCCTTTTCTCCCTTTCCGAGGCACCCGCGGCCCTCGGGGACGGCCCTGCCCCGCCGCCGCAGCGCAGCCGCAGGCTCGGTGCGGTCCCCCCGCAGCCGCCGCTCCCGCTGGCGGGAGGCCGAGGCAGTGTCCGTGGTGCTGCTCTGGCTGCCCGTCCGCAGGGGCCGGCCGGCTGTCGGCATCGCACCCCCGGCGGGGGGCTCGTCCCTTCCTCCGCCGCTGACACGGTGTTTCTGCTCCGCTCTGCCGCGGAGGGGATAGCGGTGCTCCCGGTGTTATCGTAGGGCAATAACCCGGGGCTGAGCGCGGCGCCCGCCCCGCGGCCCGGCGGCTTCCCCGGGGCGGTCCTTTCGGTGCCGCGGGGTCCCGCCGGGCCGGGCCGGGCCGGGTCCCTCCGCGGGCGCTGGCGGCGCGCACTGGGCGCACTTGGTTATCAGCTTAATTGCTCGGGTTTATTTCCCTGCCATCCTGTGCCAGGGGCAAAGTACGCTGAAGTCACAATAGGCAGATAAAATTAATTTGACTAAACCTTAGCGATGCTAGTGGGCTTGTCAGATGCCAGGGATTTGTCAAATTACGCTTTGAAAAAATAAGTCTTCAGAATACAACATTTGAGAAAATACAGTCAGAGGATCTTATGCCTTATGAGGTCAATGCCTTGCAGTCACACTCCGGCCAACTTTCTGACCTAACATTTTTGCAGAGGACACCAACTTTGTGGTAGCTTCTTTCCTCTGTCCCTTTCCTCTTCACTCTCATCTCTCTTCACAAGATCATGCCAGCATCCTAGAAAAAACAAGTGAGTAATACTGTATGTGTCTTACTTTCTTCCCTTCTCCAGCCCCTTTCTTCTTTTGATTTTAGAGCTGAAACTGGAAATTCATGCACTTTCTTCATTCCAAACATATCCATCTATGGAAGCACTCAGTTTCTTCCAGCCCAAACTTCCCAGTCCCTTTCAGTGCTCTTTTCAGCCTGAGCCTCTTCCTATTCACTGGTTTCTTTCTCTGTCAACACAAGTGGGCTGTGATCACTCCATACAACATAAATTGCTGCTCTGCTTTCGTTCTTCTCTTTACTTACATTATCTTTGTGTTGAAAGGTTACAGTGATTGTTCATGGCTCCTCTTCTTCTAATTTTTACTTTAATTGCTTCCAGTCTTTTATTTATTCACTTTGAGATGGAACAAAGATTTTTTATTCTCCACTGGCCTCAAGATCACAATGCTTTCTTGATCTCTTGTGCTACGTAGGCAGCAGAGAGACGCCCATACTTAGCTGTCTCATGTGCTACCTCCAAATCTACTGGGCATTACAAGAAGAAGGAAGTAGCCTCCCGTGATGGACTTTATCTCCAATTCCCTTCTGAGGCCATGGGAATTGCGTAGTGAGGTACCGTGGTTACAGTTAGGTCCCTAATTTGGAAATAGAGAGCAAGGTAAATTCATGCTGCTAGGCAGAAGTTGCATCTTCTGTACATTTGCAGTCCAATCCACTGCCCCTTGTTACAAATCCTCTCCAATGGGGGAGACACCTGTTTAACAGCAAATATGAGATTTCATATGTTCAGCACACAGAGAATTACAGAATGCATGGAGAATGTCCTTATATGTCACTGGGGCCTTTTAGGCAGTTAACTGAAAAATTCTAAAAATTACCCACAACTTTTGCAAATCAGTTCTCATCTGATGTTCTTAATGTCTCTTTGCTTAATGCACTGTCTCAGTATTTTCTATTTGATAATTTGGATAGAGGTGTTGCCTCATATTGAGTGTAAAACAAGAAAAACTATGCAACTGTGATTCAGCAGTCTTAGAACCTCCTTTATAGTGTATTATTTTTGTTGGACTTTTTATTATTTTTCTTTTTGAACTTGTATTTTGTCATGTTTAACAGCAGGTTTGGTCTTGCAAAGGATGACTGTGGTTAATGTCATGTGGACAATTAAAAAAGGTTTAGTTCCTATGGAGATCACATTAATGCATATAGTACTCTCTCGTTTTATCTTTAGGCTACTACCTGGATGTTTTACTAGTTCTAAACCAAAGAACACTTCTTCCTGGAATAAATTCTCTCAAACTACTAGCGGTCATTTTTCTCCCCATACTCAAAGCTAGCATTTTTTCCCTTATAGATATGACCTGTAATGCCAATCAATGATGAGATTTTTAAGAGAAATAGGTTTATGCATGTAGCGAACTGTGCCTTTTCCCATCCCCAGTGTCTGTGAGGTCCCATATCCAGTATGCCTTGTAGTTATTCTCCTCTGAAACTTCCAGAGCACTCACTTGTCAGCAGTCACACCTGTTGCCCTAGCTCCAAAATAAGCTCTATAGTTTTGTTCCACGCAATTCCACATTCTGCCCCATTTCTGCATCTCCTGCCCTGAACAGTTCCCTCCTAAGCTCTGTCTCCTGGCCCCTCACTCATTTCATAGTGTAAGGGCTATTTGGAAGAGAGGACTTTTTACTAAACAGACAGAAATTCCTGAGTGAGCTGGAGATTCACAGGGTCACTATGAGACCAACAAAACTCTTGTCATTTGGGAGGAATTTATAAGAACTATAAACACTGCTTGTTATCTTAGGGTCATCTCTGACTCATTTCTAGCTTTTACCCTACTCTTTCTGTCCGTGGCCAAATTTTACTTCCGTCAGCTTAGTTCTGTGTGCTGACTTGTTCTAGCTGTTTGCAGTGCAAATAACAGAGAAGAAATCTAGTCTGAATATCTGTGATTTCTTTTCTCCTTCCCTGGAGACATGCAAAGAAGATTGGAATTTAAAATTGTGATTTATGGATCTCAGGTTTTATGGCTATACAGAACTGTCACTGATTTAGCTGTTATTTTCTGTGTTCTGCTAACAAGGAATACAAAGATGGGTCTCATCCTACTCATTTCAGGGAAGTAATCATCTGTGCAAGTTGAATGAGAGTTAGTGAATTGCCTGTATTTGGATTCTTTGGTGACTGGAAGGGTCATACAAACACATCACTGAGAGAAACAAGGATGGTTGGAGGAGATTCTACCCCACTTGTTAAAACTTAAACACAAGTAATTATACAGATAACAAAGAAAGTCAGTATTGGGACTGATATTACAAAAGCCTCATTTGCAAGTACTAATTGAACTGTCTACAGTTTTAATGAGAAAATTGGATTGATAATAAACTTCCCCCTCCCCCACTCTGCTATTTATATTTTTGTCAATATAAGACAGAAACACCACATATTCTTTGTTCCCGTCCAGACACCTGCCTTCCCACTCCCACTACCCTTGCAGGTGCTTCTGATGCATTAGTGTTTAAAATCACATCCAGTTTCTATTGGATATTTAACTTGGGGAGCATTTCCAGAAGTTGAAGTGCCATATAAAGGATTAAAAATATGAAATATAGAATATAATCCTCACATAGAGGTTCCTGCTGATAGGTCTTGGTTAATAATGGTGTTTTAGTTATTTTAAATTCATTGACTTGCACTAATCCAATGTAACCTATAATCTTAATTGTTCCATCAGAGCACCCCAAAATTATTGAGTAGATGAAAAACACATTTAAAGATTACGTTCAAGATTTTTCAGCTTGGAAGAAGTTTGGGAAATTAGTAAGGATCATCTTTAAGGCAGTATCATGATTCTGCTCAGATCCTATGGTATGTAAAACAAAAAAGCATATTACACTCTTAGTACAGGGATAAAGGAACAATATTATTATAAAATAAGTATAAAATCAGAACATTGCTTAGTATTCTCAGGTTTTTTTCTCGTATGTAGAAACAAGTAGAAGAGAACAAATTTATACAGAAACTGCCTCTTTGTTCAAGATGGCTCTTTTTTGATCTGAAACCAAGAGGTTCTGAAGAGCTATAGAGATAGACCAAGCAACTTAAATGAAAGTTGCCTGCCTGAAACATTCACCAATCCTCTTTTTCCCACAAGCATTGAAAGTAAATTTTATATTATAGCTAAAATAGTCTTCCATTATTATGCCCAAGGACCTTTTTTTTTGTCCTGAAAAGTAAAGGGCCCACTCATTTTCATCCAACATAATCCGCTCCCAATCAAGTACTGGAAGACATAAAGCAATCAGTGATAATAAGTCATCTTTTCCCAATGGCAAGTCAGGATGACCCAAGAGAACCTCTTAACCAAGACACCAGGGGTTAGACACCAGTATGACTGACAAGTTAGGTCTGCAACTACAAACTCAGTAAGAGAAAAATACTGGTTTTCCATATATTGTATGATGCTTTCTGCAGTCAAAACACCAGGATCAGCAAATACATTATGTTCCCAGGATCTTCCCTGCCACTGAGGCTCACTGGCACAAAAGGAATCAGATCCAGACTGTTATATTTTCTTAGTTTCCAAATTAAGGTGATTGCATGCAAACTGCAAACTGCCTGTGCTAGCCTGTGAACTGCCCCTGGGAATCATGTGGGAACATGTTGAAGCTGTCTAAAGAATGATTCTAACAATTTAAATCTACCAGTGATTGTTTTAACATCCTGGAAGTTCCACAACACTTGTTAAATTTACTAATACAGATTTAGCCTCAGAAAACATTTGCGACGCTTTTGGTCGTAGATGTTCCAAATAGCCTACAATCACTAGGATGCAGAAGCAGGAAAGTTTTGGTCACAACAATAAATCACCATGACAATCAGCAAATGTGGGCAGCATATGATCCAGCTGCACCACAAATACAATATTGTTGCACTGAGCCCTTCTGTTCTCTTACACACACAACAAATACATGAAGGGCTGATCATTTACTTCTGCTTTACAAACACTACTGCACTCTTTTCATTAACAGGCCTTTGTTGCTAAATTGGCTTATAATTTTAACAAAACCTGTGGTTTGAGAGGTCCTGAAACAAGCTTACAATTATGATGGCTGACTCAGTAGGCTGCAAATTCTCTTTCTGCTCTCATTAAGAGAAAAGGTTACATACAAAGTAAGACTAATGAGTAAAAAAATTATCTAAATTAGACATGACAATGCTGTTTCCATGCCAGAGTTTTATATCTGTGAAAAGAAACTTGAGCTAATTTTAATAAATAAATTTAGGTGCCATGCATTTTAATTTAACCTTATAAAACCTTACCATGACAAAGATGAGCTACAGGCATTGTATCAATGGCAGTTGTATTATTTCTCGTTCTAGGGGACTTCCTGTCAAATCTAGTGGTCATATAAAGAGAAGAATATAACAAAAATAGTGAATAGATACACAGATATCTAAATGCCAAAGACCAAGGCTTTAACTAGTATGAGATCTGTATAATTACACAGCTATTTCCACAAACATAATGTCTAATTAATAATAGACAAGAGCAAACAAACAAGAAAGGCCAAACACAGTGATTTTAATACCTGCTCAGGAAAAAAAGCAGAGAATAAAACTGTGGCTTCTGTTAGTTTCATTCAAATTATTTTCATTGACATGATACAAAATGCAGCCATTTCTTGAGTCCATAGTTCTCTAAACCATAGTGAGCTGAATCTGTGTCATCCTTAATAGTTAATTGTCCTCCCCATCATTTACTGCCTTCTGTCACGAAGAGACTGCAGCCTCCCCAGCTAACGTGCTCAGGGCTTACTCCTAGATACTTTTTCTCTAGAAGAATTCCATTTTATAAGCTTTCTAATTTAGGCACCTAACATACTTTCCCACCCAGAGATACTATAATATTCTGTCATTCAAACAATATTTTTTTTTAAATTTCATCTCTGACTGTGCCACCTGCTAAAGTGAAGAGAGAAGACAATGCATCTGTTAGGGCAGGACAGTAGGGAAACAACTGCCTTTGAAGAATTAAAGCCAGCAGGGATCCTGAGAGTTACCACATTACATAGAACAAACAATAATACTGGAGAAAGGGTAACAGGAGCAGATATCTTTTCAGTGGGAAAAACTTGAATGCTTTTATTCTGCAAATAGTAGTCATGGCTTGTTATTGCTTCTTAGCATTAATGGAGAACATGCATGTACTGAAAACTGCCCACAAACCATTTGATGCATTGCTTGCTTTATCCTTTCTATTTTTTCCACATTTATCCTGTTAAGTGTCCTAACTAGACTGTGTTTACATGTATCCCTAAGCAAGCCACAACTGTTGCTAGCTACATATCATCTTTATAGTCTCATTATCTCCGGTTCTCTGAATTCTGTCTGGCTCACAGACCAACTTTTAGTATTTAACACTTGCTTGTAATGAGTCTTCTCAAAGCCTTCTAAATCAGTGTGCCCTGCATGCAAGATAAATGTTTAGCTCCTCAGTTATAGTGACCTGCATGTTCATTTCCCCAACTAGCTATCCAACATCAGCTTCAGAGTAGAGCCTCGGGTGTTGTCTGAAAAGTAAGATTTTAACAATCTCAGCTATGCAAAAGCTGTCTCTTAAATATTTTTTATGTTATAGACATACAGAAGAACCACAGACCAATGTCTAGTGTGTTCTTTTGCAGTTCAGAACGTCCTTTAGATATTTTTCTGTTTACAATAATAAAGATACTGAATAATGAAGATACTGAATTAGAAAACTGTCTGTCCAGTGGAAAAAAAAAAGCTGTTCTCTTTCTTCTAAGGAATGCTGCCTCATTTATAATATGTATTTTGGATTATACATATATATAACATTGTAAATAAATGACAAATACTGGAGTGGGTAAGAAATATCATGGGCATTCTTTTCAATAAAATGTATTTTAAAAAGAAATGCTTGTTTTTAGTCTGTGTCTTTAATCTTCTAAAAAACACTAGATTAAACCAACTTTGAAGCCGGCACATTACCAGTTTCCTATGTCAGTTTTCTTAGAAATTCTGATGATCTCAGCACAATAGTGTCAGAACTCTTTCTTCAGTGTTTTGCACAAATATTTTTATTATCCTGGCATTACAATAGATTGCATCAGCAAGATACCATGAAGTTTTAGAAGTTCACCATTTTCCCTAAATAGTCAATGGATGTGTTATCTAAACTATCTGCCAGAGATTAAAAGTTGCTATTTTCAGAGATATAAAATACTGCTTGCTGTTTCTGAGGGTGTATATCAGAGCCAGTTCACAGCTTCTTTCATAACGAGGACTTACCAAAAGGGATGTCCTAGAGGCAGCAAAACTCCAGCAAACATTACTTTTTCATCCAGGATTCCTTTTATAAGAATTCCCTGAGTCCACACTTGATAAATTTGAATCTGAGCTCCTTCATCTTACAAATTAAGGGTGAGGTTTCCCTGGTAATGTGCAGCATGATAGATGAGCCTTCAAGAGTAGCTGACAATCCTTTCAAGGCACATATGGCAATATTTTGAAGTAGAGTACGATGTGAAAAGAAACCAAACAACAAGCACAGAAATTTGTTGAGCTGGTCGCTTCTATGTTAACAAAGACAAGCAGCTGCATGTTGGTGTGTCTGAACCTTTCAGCTGGCCTTCAGGCTTGCCTTAAGGTGTCTTGTGGTCTGCATAATGTCTCAAGGCCAGTCTGATATATTTTAAGTGAGTTTCCAAAGATGATAGAAGTAATTCCTGTATTTGTTTCTACCTCAAGCCTAAAAGAATCAGGAGTTGCAGCTGAAGGCTACTTCAGTTACTAAAATTATCTTCTTGAACAAATTGCAACTACTCTGTAAAATTTTCTATTTTCTGTTTTGCTTGCTTGTTTCCTAGTAAACATTCCTACTATGCCTATTAAAAATAGAAATAGTTATAGTAATATGAAGTGAACTGAGTCTATGTTGCATTCAGTTCCCTAATTCCATCAGATCAGGATACCTGGCATGGTGTTTTACATGCTAAATAATAAGACAACACTGTGTTGTTCTTGGTGCATTTATTCATTCCTCATCTGATAGAAGTAATTAAGCATCCCTATACAATTTTGAGGTGGTTAACAACAAAAAGTCTTGGGACAATTTATCAGAGTCACAGAAATGTTTAAGTCTTACCTTCTAAAAGTAGGATTCCTACAGTACTTTTCTAGAAATGCAGCCAGAATAGAACAGGAAAATAAAACTGATGAAATGCAAAGAGAATAAGCCCAGCAAATAAGGAAATCCAGAAATAACAATAAGGCAATAGTTAAAAGAGGTGGATATTGAAGAGAAAACCTGTGTTGTTCTTGGTGCATTTATTCATTCCTCATCTGATAGAAGTAATTAAGCATCCCTATACAATTTTGAGGTGGTTAACAACAAAAAGTCTTGGGACAATTTATCAGAGTCACAGAAATGTTTAAGTCTTACCTTCTAAAAGTAGGATTCCTACAGTACTTTTCTAGAAATGCAGCCAGAATAGAACAGGAAAATAAAACTGATGAAATGCAAAGAGAATATGCCCAGCAAATAAGGAAATCCAGAAATAACAATAAGGCAATAGTGGATTGCCTTATTGTTATTTCTGGATAAAAAGAGGTGGATATTGAAGAGAAAATGTACAATGAATATGGAGCAACTTGAGATCAAAAAGAAGACATTAAAAAAATCTGAAAAAAGAGACAAAGGACAAAATTATTAAGTTCCACTAGTAGCTCATAAGAGCATGGAAGCTGTTATCTTGTAATAGCTCATTTAGAAAAGTCACTGTAAGAGCTAGTGATCAATATATTGCTACATTAAAAAGAAATTTCTTAGAGCTTTTATGCCAGTAGTTACAGTGGCAGAGAGCCATATGAGGAATTCTACAAATTTAAGAGAATACTTATGTCTGAGCAGCAGTGTCTGGGTCATTGCCAACACCTAAACCCTATTTAATTTCCTAGTGTTGCCTTTCACACTCATGTTCCAGGATTAGCCAGTCCAAAAAATGAACAAAGAAAGGGAATGATATGGGAATAATCTTCAGCTTGTCCCCATAGAATCTTCTAGTGTCTTTTGGCTCCATACAGCAAATCCATATTGTGGATTTGCAATAATTCTTCCTCCGTGAAGCCCTCAGGAAAAGGCACATGCAGGAAAACCTCCACATTCCCCATCACATGATCCTTCTGCTATAAACTAAAAAAAGAAAGCCTTTCTAAAAGGAGACCTGAAAACAAATTTCTTTGGGATATTAGTCTTCCTGTCAGAACCTCTCCCCAGTAACAATGTTTCAGCAATCCACATGCCAGAATGTTATGGCTAGACAATATTTGTTAAAGATGTATTGCTACTCTTGTATAAAATATTTATTTTATTCCTATAACATTCTCAATAAGAAGCAAATATATATTTCTTGGTCTCCATTTTTTCAGGCCAAAATTTGAACCAAAGTCATGACAACATTTAAAATAGACACAGTGAGGCAAATATCTTGATCAGGGGAGACAGTAGATACCTGGGCTCCTGGTAGATACCTGTGTGTGTTTTCCCCTTGTTTTTCTTCCCTCTGTAACTATACAGATGGAAGAAACACAGTCCAGTGGGGTTTTTTGTTTTGTTTTTGGGGTTTTTTTACCCTTCATTTTAAATTTTTCTATTGTAGGCAGAGCAGAATAACAAAAACTGCCAGTTTAGGATTTTAAGCCTAAAACAGTACCGTTCCTGATTATTGGAAATATGGTTACCTTAAAATCATGGCTGCAGGTCACTTGAACTGCTTTTATAAAAATGAAAATAACAAGAATTTCAGATATGTTCATGCCATTTTACTCCAGTTGTGGTAATTGATGCTCTGCTTTGCTGAGTTCTTCAACACCTATGTACATTCTATCCACAAGCAGCTAAATGGTTGCTTCCCTAACATAATTCACACAGGATGATGAATGGCATTAAACATGAAGATGATGTTCTAGATTATTTGGGCTTGTGGTGGCTAGAGCCACCTCCTGTGATCCTCTCCAAGCTTATTACAGCTACAGTAAATATATATATATATATGTATATACATATATATGCATCAAACTCTCATACAATGATTTATATGTGCCTAGTCAGAGAAAACAATGATTTCTTACACCAAGCTATATGCAAACCCAGAGCAGAATTTTGCATGAATTAATAAACGCTTCTGGTTTACACCACAGTGTGTCATGGGGGAAGGAAAGGAAATGTTATTATATCCCTTTTGCTGTTGAGTTAATATTGTTAAGACTAGGCCTTTCATGGAAATTTTTGGCATTCACATGGTGTAAGAACACCCAGTATTAGTAATATTTTATATAATCATTTATTTGAGGTTCTTTCAAGCTGGTAATATATTTGCATGTATCCAAACATCAGACATAATACATGTTTTCTGAAATACTTGATAAGGATGACATAGCTTACAGAATAAGCTTTGGACAGTACTCCATATATTAAGTCACCTGTGTTTTCTTTATGACATAAAACATTACTTTGAGTAGCTAAGTTGTTTCCATCTATAAAAAGCACAGAAATCAGTGCTTTGTCTGATAGTATTTTGCAATCCTTTCAATCTATTTAGCTTAACAGATGTACGGACACACACAGATGGAAACAACTCAATCTTTTTCAAGCTTGATGCTCGAGAAATTAATCAGGACAGTGAGCTGGTGTTTTGTATGCCTTGTGTTTTTTGTAACTGAAACTATTGCAGTGGTGATATTAGAAGAAAAAAGAGTATTATTTTTCAGAAAACTATGGATTTCATGTTGGTTATCTAATACCCAAACTATGTCATTCCCAGAAATCACTCCAGTTCAAAAGAAGTGGCTGTCCTACTCAATTCTGTGTGTCATGCTGCTTCTATTGGAATTAATGGTTCATCCAAGCTGCAGGTGCTGTTAGCCCCTGAGCCTGGGTGCAGGCAGTGGCTGCATTCTGTGGTGGAATAAGGTGAGCTGCAATTCAACATCATTTTCTCTCTTCCTCTATCTTTATTTCCTGTACTCCAGTTTAGACTGGAAGAATAAACATCCGTAGGGATGAAAGTCAGTGTGTGCTGTGCATCAGGGTAGCTGACCTGCAGGATCAGTTACAAACTGCTCAAGACTGTTAGTCTAAATGCAGTCTAGGAAGAGATATTAATGAATATAAATTCAGTAGAAGATAATCAGTGAAGGCTACTTTCGCAATTGCATCATACTTTTGTAAGGAGTGATAGGATTCAAAATAAATCTCTGATGGTGCTCCTTGGTTTAATGAGCAGCCACCTGTACTGCCAGATGTACAGATCCTCAGGCTTTTCTACCTTTCAAGTTAGTATTCTGCAATCTAGTCACTCCAACCAGCAGTCAGGTAGCAAACATTCAGCATGGCTCACTCAGGAATTTCAGCTGGGATTTGGACCCTACAGGACTTTCCTTGGGGGAACTTGTCACAGCGTGTTGGTGCTGACACAGGGTTTTAGAAACAAAGTAATTTATATTACTTTTTGCAAGGTAAAAAGCCTTTGGGAAAAGTAATAAATAAATAAATCCTCTTTGTGAGCAAATCCCTCCACTGAAAAGAAAACAAACAAAAAATCGTCCTCTTGTTTTGAACTGATATCAATGGCACATTTTGGATGGCTTCTTCTTTTTTTTCAACCTTCCAGATATTTGCAGGATTTTTGATATTTGTGGTTTCCCCTGCTCAGAGATTACTGACTTATCTGTGTTTTATTCCTGCCACACACCCTTATCCCAATCTACCCAATATTCAAACACTTTTATCTATAGCTCTAAGGAGGTAGAGGGAATTTGTACCAGTATCATTATTGTACCTTTCTATCTCACTTTTTAAAGTCTTCCTTTATTGTTCTCTTTTATCTAATGCCTTGCTGTTGAGCAGACAGGCAACAATACAAAGCCAAACACATTAGTCATTGAAAGTACCTCCCTCACCCTTCATTTGAATCCATTTTGTTTCTTCTGCAGCTGTATCTTACACAAAGACACATTCATGAAATCACACACAACTTTGATTATTTTGAAGACACAGAGAAAACAAGGAACAGAAGAAAAACAAGCAAAAAATCCAGAAGTAGAAATAGCTTCTTTAATTGCTTTCATACTGAAATTAAATTCTATTCTTCAAGAAAATGCTCAGGATGTCTAAACCAAATACTTGGAAAGTGATATGAGAGGTAATGAAAACAAGTACTTTTTTTTTAATAGTTCTTCTGAAAATACTTACATGCAGTTTTACCTACAGTCACACTTACTGTGTTAGTAGACAAACAGAGGTGGAAATTAGTAGATATAAATCATTCTGACTTGTAAACACAATGGAAAATTGCAGGTTTAGTGTGTAAGTTGAGACCTGTTCTTAAATATAGACTCTTTTATTTTTCAAGAGATGAAAAAGAAAGGTGGGAGAGAACAAGAGAAATTATTTATTTGGGTTGAACACAAACAGCAATAATTCAGACTTGCTAGAAAAAATGAACACTTCCACATCTCCAGGTTTTTACTACAAAAGAAAATTCCTTCATTTGAGCACGGGTTAAGGTTTCCAGCCTTTGGAGTAAACAGTTTAGAAAGCACTGCAATCTTTTTTCTTTTTTCAATGTCAGCTGGAACAAAGTCAGGATTAGTGCTCAGTGAATTTTCTGGAATAAGTGAGTCTCATACATAAATAAACTCCTTGGATCCAGCTCTGCTCAAAATGGCTATAAATTTGCTTCATGCACAATGACTACAACACAATTCAGGCTCAGATTTGAAATGGAATCTCAGGCACATTTGCCATGTGTTATATATTCTACTTGAAGCTATCCAGATTGAATAAATGGACATCAGTTATTCTGCATAGTAATTAATACAAAGATTTTGAATTATCCTAAGAGCCTGGGCCTTGAAAAGTCAGAATTAAATTGAACATCCTGCCTGAAATCTAACAGTTATGGAATGCCGTACATTCTTTAATATACTGTATTACAAATACAAACATAATTAGCAACAATACAGGTAGTAATATCAAAACCCAGTAGCAATATATTGATACCCAGTTGCCAAATTTCTTCTGAAGAACTGTTGTTACTGCCTGGAAAACAGTACAAAACAGAGGAGTTGCCAGGGAAGTGCTGTTAAGGAATCATTGCATGGTTATGTCTCAAGCAAGCATATGGATAACAACAGCACTAATTAAAAAAAAAATATTGAGCAAGTCCTGAAGCATAAGTATGCTGCGTAAACCCTGGTTAGGCAAAACCCTAAGTCACCCCTGTTTTCTTTCATTCCATATTTTTATCCTGGATGGAAACAAAGTCAACATTCTCTCTCAGTTCTCCAAATAAAACCTCCAGGAATCAGGTTTTCAAGCTCAGCCGAGGCAAGGAGAAAGAATGAGGGTGTGGGGTTGTTGTAAGCAACCACAGTAGGAAATTCACATCTATCATTTCAAGCACTGTAGCAAGTATTTAAAAACTTCCCTAGCAGTAAGCTAAGATTCACAAATTCGTATCACTTTAGTCTTAAGGGAAGTTCCAATGGCTCCGGTTCTGCAATCAGCACTGTTACTAACAGCTCTTTTTTTGTTTCTTTTCTTCTGCAATCAGCACTGTTACTAACAGCTGTTTGTACACCTCAGTTTGTGAGGAAGAAAAGAGATCATTATTAATGCCAATGTGAATTCTTTTTATGTATGGTACAACCAACTAGTTACAAAACAAAAAGTTACCAAAAAAAAAGAGAGAGAAAAGTCCTAAAATGTAGTGTCTAGGTAATGTTGTTCTCATAGAATCAGGCTATATGGTGGCAATGGGCCTATAAATATTAATAGAGATAAATAAAACAATAGATAGTATTAAATAAAGTACAATGTTTATAAATTGGAAAGAGTAGCCTGGGAATAGCACACAAATTGTTTCCAAAATCAAGGAGAACTGATCTAAAGCTTGAAGGCAATAAAGCCGAAGAGAGGTTAATCTGATCATGCAGCAATCCTTATGACCTCTTTATGTTGATAGGATCATTCCTCTTAAGTGGAATTAAAACTTATGGAGGAACAAATAAGCTAAACTGTGCTGAGATGAAAATGATTATCAAATTATATACTGCTGAAAATAGCTGTGATGTGAAAGCTGCCCATGAGACAGCACTTGCCATCACTGCATCACTACCTGCTTCTGAAGGCAAGGTGCTGATTTTGAATAACCTGCTTCTGCAGGAATCTGTTGATTTGCCCAGTGTTTCTTCATTCCTTCAGCAGTCTTCTCTCTTCTCCAGCACTTAGAAGACCACCATGAGGTACTTACATTTTACATTCTCTTCAACTGAAAATAGTGCTAATGAAATATCAACCAGCTTCCATTCATGACAGGTCTAATTTTGGCAGACTGAAATTAGTAAGTGCTACTATACTTTTTGTATCAAAATTAATATGCAGACCTGGATGTTTCAAGAAAAAAATTAAACTAAGATGCCTATCATTTAACATTTTGAAAGAAATCAAATAAATCCAGAATTTCTGATACGGGTTGTGAACACAATATTTTGTGTAGTGTGTATAAACACTGAAATAAGATTTAAAAGCTCAGTCAGTTTCCATACTTTGAAACATTTGGAAGTCAAAAGACATTTTTACAGGGACACAAAATTAACTGAATAAAAGGGAAAGCAGATTAATGAAAATGCTTGAGAAAATACTTTTCTTTAATTGCAAAGCATTACTGTTAACAACATTCAATTCAAGCTTTTACCTCATTACAATTGTGTCTTCCTTTGGACACGAGTAATCAAATTGCCTCAGTATAATTTAATTCTTTTGGGCATAATAAGCTTAATGCTTTATATAGCAGTGCTAAACCTAACAACTGCACAGAGACCTGTAAATGCAAAGAGCAACTCTTCACTGTATAAACCATCGTGCACAATCACCCCGGTGCAGACAGAGCCATAAACACCTGCAAGAACGATTTCAGAGGGGTCAGCACCTGGCACAACACAAAACTGTTTGTGCAAGAGAATTTTCCAGCCACTAAAAATGTATTTACAAAGCGTGGATAGTCTTTTTTTTTTTTTTTTTCATTTTGCAAGATCCACGTTATAGCAGAATATGCACTGCATTCTACACACACTAAATGCTCAGATGCGATCTCAGAAATATTTTCATTAAAAGGAGTTATCAATTGCTTGAAAATAATTGCCCTCAAATATTTCCTTACTCTCTTTCCAGCTGTGAAAATTTCTGAGTAATAATGCTTTCTGGGAGCAAGTTGGAGGAAGGAAGACGCCTGATATCATCTATTCTTTTTATCATGATGCTGAAGGCTATGTCTGTAGTTGATATGTGGCATATAAAAAGACAAAGTATCAGTAGGTCTGATTATCTTTTTTTTTTAAACCTGAGGTGACTTCTGAATGTAAACAAATCTATGGAAAAGCAACCAACCTTCTATTTAAATTACAGAAAAATAATTTATATAAAATATAGTTTGAAAATTGTGTTTAACTGTAAGGATCAATATTTAAATTGATATCATATGATTAAATTAGCTATTCCTTTTGGAGTATATCTACTAAGATACATACATAATATCTTTTACATCCAAATTTTTTTTCCTAAAATGTTTTCCTAAATTTCCTTAAACTGGGAGTCCCCTCTCCTCAGCTACTATAAAACATAATTTCTGGCAGAACTATATAAAGCATTAATTTATAAAAACTTGCTTCTTATGCTAAGTGTAGACATAGTATGTGAATTATTAGAAACAAAAGTACAGTTCAGCCTCTGCGGCATTTGCTGTTGGCTTTATTTTAATTAAAAAATGTCTTCAAAACCAAACCAAAACAAACATTAAAAAGCTTGCTTTCTTTGTCCTGTACAGGAGAAAATACCAGAGTTCTGAACAGACCTCTGCATTTCAGGACTTGGTGCCATGATGTATTAATTTAATTTTGTGTGTGTATGAATTATTTTGCAGAGATGTGAAACTCATTTGCCTGTTTCTCATAGTTATGCAACTTACTGAATTGACATTTGAAAAATACATTTGGCTCATACTGTCTCCAGTTTTGGGAAAACTTCTGGACTCCCACAACTGCCAAAAGAAGGAACCTATGGAAACCTTTTGATTTGCCTAGGTGGTGTGACCAACTTCAACCACTTCTGATCTCCAAGCAAGACACCAGTTGTCTCCCCTTTGTTGCTTTTCCAGCAATTGGACGCTGAATTTAATACACAGGAGAAATATTGAGCTTCAAGGTGCTTCCAGGGAGAAGCAGAGAACTGGATCCCTCTTTGCATTATACACTGGAGGAGGTACTGAATGCAGGCATGAACCAAAATATAGTCCTAAGACCACTGTAAGGGTGCAAGGATAATGCCATGCATAGGGATGTCAGCTCTCTTGAAGATTAAGGTAAAAGAAGCAAAGGCTTGCACCATAATGAAAAATTGCCTCTTCTTCAAAGAGACACTGTTCCACTTTAGTAGCCATGATAGTACCTCTGTATTTCATGTACATAGATTTTCATGTCAAACAAATGCTTCTGATTATTCTAAGATTTCAATTTTCTTAACTGTTTTACTCAGCAGAGTGGATTTTTTTTTTTTAATGGGACTATAAATAGTCATTCCTCTGTTCAACTTGACACATATGTTTGTTCTATCATTTTTGCCAAAACAAGGGAAACCTAACAAAGATTTGGGGGAAAAAATGAAAAGAGGAAGAATACTGAGGTAAAGTTTTTCCTGCACTTTGTCAGACTTCTTTATTCTCAGAATTTCTTCATCTTTTCCACACAGAATCTACACAGAAACACACTTACAGTGCTGACAAGTCCACTCAGTTCAGGTTTACTTCTCTTTTCTCTTTAAGATAATAAAAATGGTAACAAGAATAACAAAGATGTTACAGTCTGCTAGCTTCACAAGAAATTGAAGCAATATTTAGAGTGTAAAGAATAAAGATTTGACAGTGCACTTTTAAATTATAGCTGTAGTTTTTTTTCTTAACTTTGAAAAGATCTGTACTATTGCTTCACAATTGGTTCATGAAGGCCATTTTTAATTTTCTTTCTTTTTTGGAGCAGCAAGATAAAAAATCTATTTAGAAAGATGGGTGAAGATGAAAAATTGAGATCCAAGCCTGAGATTCAAACACTCTCAGGATTTGCACACATTCAAACCCAGACAGGAAAACATCTGTATGTCTACTGGCTCTGACCTAAAAACTCACAGCAAAAAACCTGGTAGGCTTTTTGGCTAAGGCCTGCCTGTACTTAATAATCTGTATTATACATTTAAGAATCTAAATAATTAACCTTTTTCCTTTGCAGGAAATCTTTATAACGTTGTGAATGAAAACAGTACCTCCATTCAGGAATACTGATCATGTACACACTGACCTCTAAGAAAAAAGAAGCATTATAAAAAATACAACATCTGCACTCCTAGGTGGGGATAGATTTCAAAATATTTTCAGGAGTTTCTCCAGCAGATGAAATGTCTCAATGAGCATGTCATTTATCTTATCTGTCATGCCTGGTAACATGTAAGACAGAAAATATTATTTCTTTTCCCACTACCCAAGAACATTTCTGTATTTTCAAACAATACAAATAGCAGGTAAATTCTCTTCTTCTCATCTGTGTCTAAAACAGTTGGATATAGTTGACCTGCAGGGCTGGCATGAAGACTGAACACCTGTAACCATCCTGTTAGCACTGAGGAAGCTGGACCCTACAGCAGAAGCGTCAGCATATAAATTAAAGAAACTTTATTTGATAATTTTATTTAGAAATAGAAAGGGCTATAGGTTAGATTATCCAACTTTATTTTAATGCATTGCATTAGAAAAGAAATATCTGTGTTAACTCTAAATAAATTCACACCAGGAAGAGTCACCTGTAAAACGAATTGAAATGCAGACAGGAAAATGAACAATAGCAGTTTTTGGCAAGCTCTACCTTGATCCTTATTTTAGGGATTATTCAGTGATTTTCCCAACAGAGGTGTATGTGTGCATCACCTATGGGATTCCTCTATGAGCTTTTCACTAAATGAATACTGTCAATTATATTCTGGCCTTTATTCAATCCTTGTGTGTAGTTCCTGTGACTGGAGCGACGGGAGGGAGGCCAGCTCCCCAGCATCTTTCTCTAATCATCACTTCTCAAGAGAAAGCAGCTCGCTGCAAATCAGAAGTATTCACTCCTCAGGTGCTTTCCCACGAAATCCTTCAGATGGGAGGCTTAAAATAAGCCCTTAAAGGGATCAGATTGTGCTCCTGGGGAGTAGTTGTTTTTGTGTTCTCTGCTTTTTCTGAGAAAAGGATCAGCAAAACATCTGCTGTAGGATATGAAGTAGTTGGAAAAAAGGGGCTTTTAAAGGCCTAAATTAGAATAAGGGAGATGAATCCGAGAAAACTGATAAGCAGTATTAATAATTTGTAAACTCCCAAAGATATTTCCATCATGTCTACCACTATTACATACAAAAAATATAATAAAATGTAGCTTGCTGCAAAAAGGACAGTAAAAATTCTAGCATTTACAGTTATTTGAGAAACCTTAAATATCCCTTTGTATGTAATTCTTTAGAGATCAGAATAAACACAGAGACCATGCCACGATCATAATCATGTGATTTAAGGCAGGTGATAATAGACATATACAAATGTCTATTATCATGTGCAACAGCACATTACTGGTATCTTTTTCTGCACTATAGAGTTTTTCCTCTAGACTCAGTAATGTCTAGCATTTTACACTAAGCAGTCCTATCTTCATATTTTTTAGTTCTATGACTTATAATATGTAGGAGAGCCCTCAAGATGTCACCTGTAAGACACCTTGGTTATGGAGAAAATTTGAAACTGTGCTGTTGTTTTACACATTTTTTATCCTCTGAGATAAAATGTTAAAGGGCCTGATAGGGTAGTCAAGAAATAATTTCGATTAACTATACCTACAGTATCATATACGTTTAAATAATTTCTGAGAAAAATATAACAAAAGAACATTACTTAGGATTTAAAAGAAGAGGTTGAAATGTAGGTCTCAAAGGTTATGAAAGACACACACTAGCTCTGCAACAGGTTCTGGCTTCCACAATTACCTGCTGCTACTGAGGTTTCCTTGCGCAGCCTTAGGAATTCCAGGAAAAATGCATGAGAAAGGGATTGAGAATTTTTTGAAATTTTGTGACAGTAGTCACTGATGCCTGAATTGTTTCCAGTAACAACTGCCTTGAGGTAACAGCACAATCAACAGCTATGAAGTCCAAAAATTAGAAATTTGTTTGGCATAGAAATCAGTAATTTTGAGGAAAGGGGCCAACTGAAGAGTACTTCATGTATCTGGCATCTGGTGAGTAGCTGCTCTGTACAGTGTGGAAGGATATTGTAGGAAATTATTTGAAACAAACTGGAAACAAGTAGCTTAAAACAAGCCTTCTGGGGACTGAGAAAGATTCTGTGTTGATAACAATATGGAAAAGATAAAATATGAGGCTTCTGGGGAAAGGGTGAACCACAAAATAGGCATGACTTTTAATATAACCCTAAGTATCATTTTCCAAAGCCTTAGTTTCCAGAAAAGCTAAAAGCACATCTCTTAAAAATGAAAACAACTGAGATTATTAATATAGAATTAATTACATGGCAAGTAAAATAAATGTTATTTTTAATTTTCTAGAAATACTAATATTAATCTGTCAGTTCTTAAAACGGGCCATTTTCAGTGTGAGTGAGAAACTTGGAACTGGGATCTACAATAATAAAGCTGCTCCGAATAAAGATTTAATACAGGGTTTTGTCTAGTGTTAGATGAAAGAAGGCTGTGAATAAACTAATATTCTTTAAACCCTAATGGGATTAAGGCAGCAACATGATGCAATTTGATTATTTCCCATAAGAAGCTGAAAGCATTTGACTTTCACTGTCATAATAGAATCACTCTTTTCTAAGTACTTTTAATTTTGATGGGATATCCAATATAACATTATGTGTATCATCTTAAAAGCAGTTATGTTTGATTATTTTCCTTTCTTGGTTTATTATGTTCCTACTGATATTTTAAATAAAAGGGTCTCTGCAATTCAAAGGCGAACATATTCAAAAGCTGTAATTAACAAACTCTAGATATGAGCGACTCTAAATATATACAAATACAAGAAAAGTCTTGAGCCGAATCTGAGCATGATGAGTAAATTATTCTAAGAACCATTACTTAAGTATCAGCAGCAATGCCAGGAGCAAATTGTAAATTGGAAACATGACTTTTCCCAGCTGCAGGCAACAAAAATTTGCACAGCCTGACCTGCTTGTAATTGTGCACTCTTAAATCTCTATTAGAGAACCTTTGACCTCAGGCAAGTGTCTGGGCCCACAATTCCCTTTTGTAACTCCTGTGGCCACATTGGGTTTGCGTTGCTTCTGCCACCACACTCTAAGAGGTGATGCACTTACCAAATGAGTGTGCCAGGCTCCTTTAGTCTTTTGCAGGAGCAAGTTCTCTACCCTCTCTTTCCAGATCTTTCTTCAGCTCAGCCTCTGATTTTAGCGTTAGTCTCTTAACCCTATGATCACCAATTTTCTTAAGCTTATCAGGAAAATGTCTGCTTCACTCATCAGCAGGCTCTGAGCATTAGCACATCAACGTTGCCCTGCATGTTTGCACTGGGTAGGTGCTAATGCTCCTCTCAGAAATCCACCTGTCTGCCAAAAAGAGAAGGTGTTATTTCTGTTTTGTCAGATCACGACTCATTGGCTTCACATATACAAGAAACAACAAAAAAATCAAAACAGAATGACGATGTGGGAGACAGTCTTGCTCAGTCATTTCCCAAATCCACAGTTTCTGTACAGGTTGAAGGAACTCAAAGGTCTCTCTGAAGTGCAAAGCATTTTCTAGTGGCAAAGAAATAAGGAATTTTGCCTTGGGACATTGCAGTATAAAGGGCTAGGTCAAAAGATTTAGAGAGCAGTAGCTTTTTGCTACTTTCAAGTTGTCAGGTTTAGTTTGTGCTAAAAGGCACCGTGCTCCCTGGTGAAAGGTAAGAAGCTGTTTAGACCTCACAGAGAAAAGAAACTACCCTTCACTGAGGTTCATGAGAGGTTCTCTTACCTGCCCAGCTCCCAGGGAAGCTCTCTGTGCAGGGGGCTCCGTTGGCCTCCTGAGGGGTAAAGTCAGACCTCCAGAAATCTAAGTGTTGAGGGAATTCTTCCTTCACCTCTCCAATTACACCCTGTTTTATCAGACTGCATAAATAGGAGCGGCATTTATTTCTAAAGTTGCCTTCTTTAAAACAATTGCTCCCCTTTACTGGGGGACAAGGTGGTTATTATCATTACATTAAAATTTATACTTGAGTGGATGTATAGTGAGCAGAAATTGTCAATCTTTTAAGGCAAATTTGCATTCAGTGACACCTTGTTGACACTAAGGTCTCTATATTGCAGCAAAGCAATACTTTTGTTTTGGTGTTGACATTTCAATTTGACATTCTTGGTAGGCTCTAAAACATCTCTAAAAGGGTGGCTGACACTTCCTTTTTTTACACCCCTGCAACCACACAGAGTGAATTTGGCTGGATATATTTCAGACTAGTAAGGCATCTAGTAATGCCTTAAGTGTTACTCTTGTGTTCTGCTCATCCCTCGAATTTAGACAGGGGTTGTTCCCTTGCCATTTTTGTCAGAGTTAAGTACTCAGGTACATCAGCCCAGAAATGAAAATTTCTGCCATTTCTTGACATTTATACCACAGAGATATCAAACCACTTGATAGTCAAGATCTTTCTATATTTGTTAATCAGATAAAATAACGGAAATCCAACCACAACTGAAGAGTCATGTTTTTATTTCAATACCAGGTATGGATACAACCAAATAGTGAAATATAGATCTGAAACTACATCAATTGTTTCTGAAGATGACAAAAATCTTCACTGTAATTTCTCCTCCCACTATATTTTTCTGGACTCCTCTGTTTAAGAGGCTTTTTGTCTCCACACACAGATACTAATGAATAATTTTCCTTGAAAACTAGCCCCATAACTACAAAAAAAAAAAAATTTAAAATGGAATAAATGGAGTGTTAGCCATTATGTTGCCAGAAACTGAGTACCATGCAGCTGTTTGCTCACCACCCCCCACCTGTGGTGAGATGGGAAGGAGAGTCAGAAAAAAGTTAATACTTGTAGGCTGAGATAAGAACAGCTCAATAATTGAAATAAAATAGAATATTATAATAATACAACAGTAATAATAGTAATGGGAAGGGAGGTAACAATTAAAGAGAGAGAAATAAAAGCAAAGGAAGATAAGTGATGCACAATACAATTGCACACGAGTTGCTGACCAGTGCCCAGCTCATCCCTGAGCAGCTATCAGCCCCTCTGAGCCTACTCCCCCCAATTTATGTAATGGGAATGATGTTCTGTACTACCTAAAATAGATGTCCTGGCTATGGTCCCTACCAGCTTCCCGTGTACCTGCTTAACAGCAGAGTATGAGACACTGAAAGGCCTTGACTAAGAGCAAACAATATTTAGCAAGAACTAAATATCAGTGTGTTATCTACCTTATCCTCACACTGAATGAAAAAAGCACAACACAGCAGTACCAGTTACTTGGAAAAAAATTAGTCTATCCCAGCTAAAATCAGGACTAGTTTGTACAAAAATTAGAAGCAAACAAAGAAACATGACTTCTCAAAATGTCACCAGTGACATAAGTTCTGTAAAGGGTTTTGAATCAGGTCACAGTTGCACGTAGACACAGTGTGTGTTGGGCTGATCAGACTGTCAGTTCCCTATCCAAGGGAGCCTCCCTCTTAAGAGCATCTCATGACTTCCATGAAAGAGCAATCCAATTGAGGTAAGAGGAATATATGATTGTCAAGATTAGCTCAGCTTATTAAAATTTCTGCGAACAGGGGGAACACCCACTTTCACTCTATGACTTCTTTTTTTAAACATCTCAAATCAAAAGCATTCTTTTAGTGCTGGCTAATATCAAGAAAACATATAGGATACGCCTATAAACTGTGCAAAACTGAGCTCCTTTTCTAACTCTGAAAAAAGAAAGAAATCCAAAGAATAGTAGTTAGGGAAAATCATGGTACAACACCACTGATGAAAGTTATAACCCGTGATGAAACAGTATTTCTTAGAATCACAGCTGAATACTTCAGTCTTTGAATACCATGCTGTTTATCAAAAATAATGCATATTTCTGCTTTTCATAGTAGGAAGCAGCCAAAGGGAAAAAATCAGTCTAGAAGGAGATAAAACATCCGCTACATTAACTACTTAGCTGTGAGAATACATTTTCACGTGTTTTAAAGAACCAGCCAGGGTATATGTGCACATTTTAATATGCCATATTTTCTACACACTAGAATGCAGTTTAATTTTAAGAATTAAAAAATGAAGATGAGCTCTTCTGTGGACAAGTGAGCTTACTATATGTAACATTAATTAAAAAAATGTATTTAGATGAGTAAAGGATATTTTCAGACACTGCATTTTTCTCTCTCTTCTTAAAGAAGTTTTTCCCATGTTGCAAAAATGTTATTGCAATATTGGGGAAAATTTATTTTCAGTTGTGTTTTATATTATATATTTAGCATGGAGAACATGTACACCTGAGGCATTTGGGGTGGGAGGGATTGTGAAGACCTGTGAAATTTCTGTTAAGTGTGTGAGGCTGAAGGAACAGGAAAAAGAGAAGACTGAGTATGAAATTACCCATGTAAGTTGACTGGATGAATATTTATTTATCTAGAGTGATGTACATGGCAAATATTGCAGCATTATGCCTCTGGTCTCAAAAATTGCAGTGGAGTTGCTTGGGATACCTAACAAAGCAGATAAGATGCTGGCCTTAGTGTCTGCTGAACAATAGTTATACACAGAAAAAATTGTAATGTTCTAGGAGCTAGCATGCTAATTATTTATTCTAAGAATTCACACAAGCTTGATCACATGAAGGTTTTGAAGGGATCCACTCCTTCTGGGAGCTGTCCCCAGTTGAGAAAGGGAGCAGAGAAGCATAGGGATGCAAAACTGTGGATTTCCAGCCTAGCTGTATGAACTCTATTTGAAATCTTGAGAGATGCCACCAGTAGTAGGGAGTTCCTGCCAATGAGTACTCGTGTTGTAACATGATAGGCAGTTCCCACTTCAGCCTGATAAACTGCAACTGATAAGAAAATCTCTCTGCTCTTAGGACTTAAAACTGAATTTCCAGTTGAACAAGTGTTTCTTGGTACTGTAAGGAGGCTTTGCTCTATGTAATAGAAATTATTAGATTTTATGGAATATCAATTTTGATTATAAAATATTAAATTGTAGGAAGTCTTCCCTTAAACAAGAATAGTGTATGCATCTGCAACCTGGCAGTGATGCAAATCACACATATATAAATATCACATTGCACCTTTCTTTCTAAATAAACAAAATATTTGATCGTGTTATTAGGGGATAATGTGCCAAAACTGCAACTGTGAGAATAGTGTTGTTACTTGTGACGAGTCTGTCCTTACTGGAGGAGGTTATAAAGAATACATATTTCATCCACACACCACAAACTATCTACATTTCAGCAGATGTTTTCTCATAGCAGAAATTTCGGAAACAAAAAGTCAGTCTTCCTAACCACAAGATATGAATCACACTACCGTAGCATGGAAACCAAGATGATGCACACTCAGAAACAACAAATAAAATCAAAGATAGCAGTCTACTGTGATAGCTATAATTCTTGAGAATTTCTACTGGAAACCTTGTCTGCTTTATGAACAAATCAAATTCTATAGTTTACTTATGAATGACACATTAAACTCTTCTCTCTCTGAGTAGTTTTAGTTTATATTTAGTCTCTTATTTTAAATTATGACTCACTGAGTTTTATGGGCACAAGAGGATACTTGCACTTAAATTTTACAGGAATTAAAAGTAAACTTGCTTTTCATTTCTTGAATCCTTCCATCACTTTTTTTTTTTTTTTTTTTTTTTTTTTTTTTTTTTTTTTTTTTTTTGCCATACCTTGTTCTAGATTATCATTATTTCCTTCATGCAGAACTACAGTTTCACCATTCCAGGACTGAGGAGTCATGACCTGATTCTAATCTGACCATCAGATGCCTCTGAATTAAAAAATAATAATTACAAAATCTAAATTTCTGGGCATCTTTACTATTACATAAGGTTTGTTGCATCCCAGCTGCTACTTCTGCAAATGGATGTAACCTGGCAGGGCGGTGTCTGAGCCAGGTCTAACCCAGCTGTGTCTGCACTACGACACAAGCAGCGAGGACAGCACCAGTGCCACTGCAGTGTGGTTTGCTGGAGAGATGCTGGATCAGCCTTTGCTGTGCTGGACTTGTGGCTTTCCCAGCAGCTGCAGAGCTGGCTCCAGTACAAGGCTCTGCTGGGGGCACTGCACCTCACTTAGAAATTTCACTGCCTTTGTTCTTGCACTGTGTTCAACACTTCCCTTTCTTCCCCTTCACCGATACCCTTATCCTGCTGTCCTTGAACACACACACTTTATCTCAACACTCCTGGTAGTTACTCAATGTCAGCATTGTTTTGGTGTCATCATACAGTCTGTGTTGTAACCATGGCATAGGTGGGTGAGGAGAGGGGAGAGAGACAAGGCACTCAAGGACATGAGTCTCAAATGTAGAGTAATCTTGGTGTGCCTTGTCTTCATGAAGGATTTGCAAACCTGACCTACTTGGGGTTATTATCTTACCTCCTACAGGCAGCTAAACTCTAACACAAGTCTGAATGTCCTACAGGCATTTGTATAAGGCTGGAAAAGATAGATCAGCCTGTCACAGAAAGTAAATGTATAGATATAACCCACCCACCCACCCCAAATGTATAGATATAACCCACCCACCACCAAATATATGCATTTTGTTACAAACAAACAAGATTGATGCAAATAAAATTCATTCACTCTGTCAGAATTATTAGAAAAAGATTTGTTCTGGATCTATAACTCAATCTCATCACAAATTTTGAAATTTTGGCCTGTGAAACAGAGGGCAGTTTGGCAGAATGAGGAATATGTTTGTCCCCCTTTTCCCAGCTCGTGTTAAGCAACTCTGAATTATCTTGCTTTTAAAGACTCTGAATGACATAATAAGAATGTATGTATTTAACAAAATCCTAACTGAAATTTTAAAAATCAAATTAGTACTAATATCCTTTATTGTTCTTCCATACTGCAGGGCAGAATCCATGCAAATAAATAAAACTGAATGCAACAGAACTCTGCCTTCAGCTAAAGTTAAGATTATTAATGCATGCAGACAGGTCAAATACTGTTGTGGTTTCACATCAGTTTCTTCTGTTTTACTTCCAGATTTTTGAGAGCTTCCCTTAGGTAAGGAAGACATCTGTTTATGTCTGAAAACAATAGATATGCTCAAGCTGGAATGTGGAGGAGGTTTCTCTTCACAAAACAAGCACAGCACTCTCCTGGCAGGCTTGCCAGAGGGCACAACATAACTAAGAATATGAACTGCTCCACTTACCATCTCTATACAAACACAAGGTTTTTCACCAAACATGCCCTTGATGATCCCAGAGAATGTATCTGAAGGTAACACTGGAATATTCCCATTTATTTCCTGCCACTGGGATAAGCCTATCCATCCAACTCACAAAAGTGGGTTAGCATCATTCAGATTATTGCAGTGCAAAAAACACAATAATAATAAAGATGCAATGTGCCATATCAGCAATAAACTTATGCATGAACAGAGCAAAATACTGGCCAATCTACAGAAGGAAAGCTCTTGTCTTCATTTTTCATGAAGTTGTTTAGTGTTTAGCTTTAAATGTCTACAATTATTCCTGCAATTAAAGATGTAGTCCATAGAAATCAGGTCTACATTATTTTATTTTTTTTTAATTGGCTAAATTTTAAAGAATCAATCATAAAAAGTTACATTTACACCACTAGTACGAGATCAGTGAGAGGTAATACCTTGGCAATGATATTTCCTTCAAGCTATGGTGAGAATAGAAAAGCACACTTCTAGTGCATTCATTAAGTTAACATATTCTATAATTAATAAAGAATCATGAGTCACTTTCCGGGAACAGGATTAAAGGAACTTCAGGATGTAGTATTTGAAGAAAGAGAATTCGGGAAGTCCTGTGATAGTGTGGAACTGCATTTCTTAATCATCCAGGAAAGTGATTTTAAGGGGAGGGGAATTGGTGACTTCTTTTAGTAAAAATTAATCACAGAAGTGCTGGAATCTGACAATCAAAATGAAACCTCACTAAATTATACAAATAACTAGCAATATAGTTCTGAGACATAAAGAAATCACAGGTTTCTGGCAAGGGTTTTCTCAAGAAAACTTGGAGCAGTTAGAGAAGATACAAAGCACAGAGCAATTAGACTGTTTCCTCTTTTTTACCATTGAAGACTTAACAGTTTAGCAGATGATTCTGTTAAGAAAGTTACTGCTTTTGTATTCATGCATGTTTCACTGCATATTGACATAGGTTTACATGCTTTTACATATGCTTTTCTTTAAGATTTCAAATAACACAATTGTTGAGAAACCAACAGTGAATAGAACTCATTTTAATTCATATGCTTATTTAAGATGCAGCTTCAGCAAAATGTTGGGCTAGTGGTCCCTGCTTCCAGCAATGGTTTTGAGTTTTTTCAGTGATGATCTAATATGAATGCATACATCACCATGATTTGATATAAATGCATACATGGTGTTTTAGTTGTGTTCTTTAGCAGGTGTATTGTTTCTGGCTGGGATGGAGTTAATTTTCCCACAGCAGCTCTCAGAGTGCTGTGCTCTGCACTGACAGCTGGAAAGGTGTTGATGCCACACCAGTGTTTGCACTGTTGCTGAGCAGAGCTTGCGCAGCATCAGCTCTGTCCAACATTCCCCCTCACCTGCAGGTTGGTGGTGGGCAAGATCTTGGGAGACAATATAGCCATCACAGCTAACCCAAACTGGCCAAAGGGATACTTCATAATATTCCAGACCATGTGTCTTCTCAGCAATAGCAGCTAAAAGAAAAGAGGAGGGGGGTGGGAGAGGGGTGTCAGGGGTGATCTGTTATTTACATAATTTTTCTTCTGGAGCAGCTGTTACGTGTACTGAAGCCCTGCTTCCTGGGAAGTGGCAAGACATCCATTTATGATGGGAAGCAGAAAATAAAATATTTTTGTTTCCTGTGCTTCTGCATGCATGACCTTTGCTTTTGCTTTATTAAATTGCCCTTATCTTGACCCATGAGTTTTTTCCACGTTTTTTTCTCCCTGCCCTGCCCAGTGAGGAGGGGAGTGATAGAGCATGTTCAATTCCCTTCAGTTTGAAGAGTCCAGTACTACCCGCTTTCAATGGCAGTATCAACCTTCATCAGACTTAACTTCATATCATACTTCTCAGATTTTCCTGCAAGACTTTAAGCAGCTCCTTCCAGGACAACCACTGTGAGCAAATGTTCTCAATTCTGGAAATGCTGATCAGGGGGTGGAAGATCTGACAGTTCTGAAACTTTTAATTTACAAATGTCATATTCAAAGTCTGGTAATCCCTGAAATGGATGATTTAAAACTGAAGTTATTAGATCTTCTTTCCAGCAGATTCTGCTGGAAATCATTCAGACAGATTCTGCTGGAAATCATTCAGACAGATTCTGCTCTACTTTACTATGAAATGATAAGAAGTCCTGCTTGTATTGAGGAAGAGGAACTGTATCCTATGCTATAATTTCACGCTTCTCTAATTTACTTCAAAAGAAAGGAAAAGCAGATTAATATGTTCCTTTCCTTCTTCTCCAGCTAAATTACAGTTCTTCCCTGAGACTTGTTTATCTACCAGAAGGTTAATACTAACAATAGTACATTTAATAAATGGTACTTTTTGTCAATAAAAATGAAAGAATTTTTCAAAGTAAAGTCAAAACTTTAAAGGTAATTATAAAAGAATGCATAACTTATCTTCTCATCTTCCCTTTCCATTCTGCTTTTTTAAAAGTCTTTTTTCCTGAAATTGTTATCTGTCTCTGTCTCAGATTCCAACTCTCTTACACAAAAACTCTTACTAAACCTTTTTTTTTTCCTTCTAGTAAATTTTTCTACTCTCTAGCAGAAGGATGAAAGGCAGGTAATTTGTCTCCAGACTGATGAGAAGCAAGAAACTCTGTGCACAGAGGAAGTTCTAACACTAATAAAGAAAACATCCCAGCAATGTGTTTCTCAGTGACACTATTATTATTTGAAACAACTCATTGATCAGGGCATGCATTTTAGATATAGGAGTGAAAAAGTAGAAGTCTGTATTTTACATTAAAGGAGAATTTTTCCACTGAAGGCAAAAAAAAAAAAAAATTGTTTGGGAGTAAGAACCAAGAAATTATAATCACATCTTTACAATTTTCCAGAATCGTAGTATTCAATTATCATCTTTAAGAGGAAGCTTATGAGTGTGCATTTTGTAATTATATTCTTCTTAATGTTTGAAACATTTATTCTTAAAGAGATAAAAATTTGCTTTCTGGAAGCTAAACACATTGATACAGTGCTTTGTTGAGCCTTTTACAAAGTTTAAGGTTCAAGTTGCTATAGACACAACTGTGCCTTTGTCTTTTGATAGAGTTTCAGCCCGAAGTGTGGAATTAGCTGAAGTTAGATTGCTCTGCAGGTAAAGTAAATAAGTCCTGACATGACCAACAAAAACAGACAACCCAAATTGCTTTCAAGAATAATGCTTTTTGTCTAAAATGAGTAGTCCACCTGCTTCTTTTTTTCCTGTTGTTTTAGGACTGACTCTTCATTTGAAGAGAAGTTTTCTTTCCTGAAGGGGAAATATAAAGAATAGGAACTGATATCAAAAGACAACAAGCTTTACAAATGTATCCAAGAGACAAAAGTACCCAGAGTCTTGGGGGGGGGGGGGGAAGGAATAAGTTATTTACAGATGTTTCTAAATTTTCATCAATGACAATCTCTCCTTAAGAGTTGACATTAATTCCTCCCATAACAAATCCCCCAAACCCTCAACCTTAAGAAAAATTCTTTCCAGTTCCTCTGTTTTCTTTCATATCTCAGAAGGGAACCTGAGGTACAACAAAACAGGTCATTAAAGAAAAAACTAGTAGAACCTAAAGTTTACCATTTCACTGTGCAAACCAATCTGAGACTTTCAGTGAAGCTCCTGGCAAAGCCCAGGATGTTTCCACTGGCATCTGAATGCAGGCATTGGCTGGGACCAGCTACTGCCATCACATTTTTTTGCCTTTTTGCTCTTTTACTACAGTGACCGGTAGTCAATGCAGGTAATTCTTTTCACACTAAACCCTTTTCACAGATTACTTCATGGCCTAAACAACTCTGCTTATTCTGCTTCACATGATTGCAGGAAATGTCGTTCCTCCTTTTTTTTCTTTCCCGTTGGTAATTTTTTTTTTAATTTTTGCATTCTAGGCAACATAACATCTGTTCAATATAATCAACAGGTGACTTCTTGGGATCCCCTCCATGCCTTACCGCAGCTGTCCTTCTAGCCAAATCTCCTTTTCCAGTCTCTATTCTTTCCCTCTAACCTCCCACTGCTGCAAGTATACTCTCTGTTTTTCAAAGGCACAGTGGAGTATTATGGAAGTGTGGTTCAGGGCTATATTTACCACATAATACAGTTTATTAGCTATAAATCCCATGGCAGGTATATGAAATACAGTTGTGTCAGACACCACAAAAACATAAGCATTCTTCAAAAAATATGTGCTAAATATATTTTCTTCATTCTTTCTTCAGTTAATGGTAAAAAAATGGAGATAAGGCAGATGACCTCTTCTTTGCATTATTACTTGAGTGACATGAAACAGCCTTTGCTCCCTCAAATCTACTATCCAGCATTAAAAAGATGAGATTAAATTCTCACAAGTACAGTGTATCATTGACAGAATTCCACAGGGTTTCTTTCCTTTAGATATGGCACAGTCTAAAGGCTCTCCTGAAAACACCTCTATTGCTTCTGCTACCTTGCAGTACTTTATTAATGCTGGTGTAAATACCCTGTGTGTCTATCTCTCATCTGGTCATTAACTGCACTAATTAAAAGAGCTTCATAACGAGTATTTAAGGATCATTCTGTAAAATATGTAACTCCATGTTTTCAGATGAAGGCTCTTAGTTTGAAAGTTTGCACATCAATCTTGAAAGAAAGTAGAAAGAATAAGGAAAAAACTCTTCTGCAGGTGAGTTTCTCTATCATCAAGTCATAGTATTTTTCAGCCCAGAAGGACTCTGAATGCACTGCTTCAATAAGACATAGATAATGCACAGCAATATAGAGTTCAGTGAAAATTCATGCAGTAAGATGATCACATGCATTATAACACGTTGCTGACTCATTGCTAGTACGAGAGAAAATAGTTTGCCCTCAGGGACAATAATAGCTTATCTCATTTGCAAAGAGAAAGAATAATAACCATGAAGTCATAGCAAATTATCTCCACCTGTGACACTGATAAAATTCTGAGGTGGAGCTGGCCAGGTGAAACTGTAGAGGTGGAAACTGTAAAATAAAAACGTGTCTGAAAAAGGTTGTGCATTGAGACACAGGACTTTCTTTGAAGAAGATAAAAGGGCAATGTTCAGTTATGATTTCTGTCAAGAAATATAATGAGTCAAATAACCACAGTGTATTTTGTAGCTGGAGGGAAGGGTGGGGATGTGTGTGGGGAGGGGAGAAGACAAAAAGACATCTTCTGTCTGCTTCTGGCATCTATGAGAAACAAGCAGTTCCTTTCCTGAATAAGTTTCTCTTCTTAATAACTTCCTAAACTCCCAAGGTATACTTTTTATTTTGCTCCTTAACTAAGGAAGTAGAAGTCAAAAATTGAGAAAAATAATTGCTCAACCCCACAAAGCAGAGACTCTGTCTGGTTTAGAGAGGGGTCAGATTAGTCTGTGAAAGCAGAAACTTGGTATTTATGAAATTTAAATGTCAGCATAACCACTTAGTATATTTGAAAACATGTAGACACTGGATACATATGTTTGGGTTTGTTTATCAAAACCTATGGAATTTTTCTCTCCATTGTTCTGGAGTTGGTGCAACTTTACTTCAGTGTGGATTGGGGCAACTATGGGCTCCCCAACTTGGTTCAGATGAACTACAAGCACATTGAGATAGACAGTGTCAATCACTCCCACTCACTGTGTGCAGTTTCAGGAATTATCTTTATGAGGGATCACTCTTCTAACTCACAGCCTACGTTTAGTTCTGTCTTGTTATAGCTATACTTACCTGTGGTAAATTTATTTGTGGTGGAGGAGACTTCACCAGCCCAGGTCCTTCACTTCCTCTACGGTCACAAGATAGAAGGATAAATGTTTGGAGACTAGGAGAGGAAAATCCAGTCCATTTACCATAGATTGTTTCCATTTCTTTGGATTCACAGGAAACTTATATAATCTTCTGCAGTTAATTTTGGACAGAAATCTAGTTCTTCTACTGAGGGTATAAGGGACTGAAAAAAATGTTAGAAAAATCAATCTTTTCGTGGGTCAACTGACCTAGCTTTCTTTTGACATCTTCTAATATGACTCAGTAAATGGGAAATAGTTCTTAGACCTCAAATACTTTAGGGCACTGCTACTGATAGAAATAAAGACAGAGTCTACAGCATAAACAGGCATTAATTTTTTTACTAGGGTCCTTCTCTGTGAAGATTTAGTAGGTAAGTGTAGCACATGGAAGAATTACCTTTATTTGGGTGAACTAAGCTTAGCAATCCATGAAAAGCACCCAGTGAAGCTGTATTGTCATCTCTTGAGTGGCTGAAGCCTATGAGAAATGTAAATCTGTAATATAAATAGCTGGTGGTATATATTAGGAACCAGGGAAAATATAGTCAGTTGACCATAGCCCTTCTTACTCAACCTTTGAGTCAACACAACTGCATTTATATCAGTAATTTCAAGCAGAGATGTGTGTCCCTTTATCAATTATTATGGGCTTCAGTTTTCGAAAATATTATGGAGGTTTTATTATAAGTCTGATACTACAAAAAACAAACTGGACAAGACCTTGTATTAAGTCAAGCTTAGAGTCAATCTTGGTTTAATTTGGCAACTAGTTTCTCATATTCTTATGTTAAAATTTCCTAATTGTTACTGACAACACCATGAACTGGAATGGTGTGGATTGCATTGTGCTTTTGACTGTACAATCTAAACATTCAAGTACCTATTTACAGGTGGGGAAAAAAATTTGGAAGTTTTGAGTTTCAATTTTCACCTCTGCAGAGAGATTTGTTGACCACTATTCAAGGTAATAGGTACAGAAGAAGAAGATACATAAGTCTGTTAAAGACATAAAAAGCTTTGATTTACTTAAAAACATTGATTTCCAAGTAGGCAGAATGTGTGTACAATTTCATGAGACAGGAAGAGAGTAATAGTTAAAAACATTGTGTCCTTGCTTTGAAAGCTTTTGCTGGAAGCAAAGTTTTATGATTTAATTCAGCTTAGAAAGAAAATGGTATGGAGTGACTCAACAAGATCTTTCACAGTTGAATGCCCTTCTATAATTTAAAACATGCACCAGAAAATGCAAAAATTTTAAAAAATGTGGTGGTGGTGTTGTTCCCAAGATAATAGGCTACACATTAACTTAAGCCTACCCTTTATTCTGCCCTAAGATGGCAGCCAGAACCAGTTTGAATTTGTTAATTTTCTTTTTAACCAGAGACAAATATTTCACAAAGCATTTGCTAGAGTATAGATGACAAAAAAACATAAATCAGTCCAACATGCAACACAGTGCTTCTCTTCTGAGGAAATTTCTCTCAGTAGAAATGCAAACATTAATACAGAGCATATAATGTTGTGAGTCAATAAAGCCACACTTCATTTTCATCATACCCATTACACTGTCACTTTGTCATAGATTATCCTACACAGTCCTAGTGGATTTTTCCTTCAGCAGTTTCTTACTGTAACTCCAGTGGACTATAAACTCGGGAGTGTTGAATTGTATGCAACAATCATCCCAGAGACCTGGCTAGATTATAACACCTGACTGTTGCTAGTTAAATGCAATCATTTCATAGTAGAAATCAAAACTACAGCAAATACAATTGCCAATAAATATGAACATTGCTGTACATATATGAATCTAGAGATTCCCAGATGGCAAACCTGCAGGATAAATTTCTTCACTTGCTTTGCCGAAATTTTCCCAGGCTCTCCCTGGACTTTCCTACTCAGTGTGTGCAGTTTGTCATATAGAACAGAATAAACAAGGAAAATGGAGATTAAAGCTTCTGACACCAGTGGACCTGGTCTCTGTCTGGTTCCATCTGGTGTGACAAGGCACCAGTACCTGGACCCAGTCTTATTCACTGAACTCCTACAGGAATTCAGAACCAATGCAGAATAATATTTATGTGTACCTTTATAGTAAATATTTTAATTCATGTGATTCAGTACATACAAAACTGAACAATCTGAACTCTGACATTGCTTTTGAAATTTCTGTTTAAAACAATTTCGGTGCTGACACTGATGATAATGAACCCAGGTATGTACATGCATACATACACACACTCCAACTAGACAATATTATTTTTCCCTTTAACAGCCTGACATTTCTTACTTTCAATTGTGTCATCGTGTTTAAAATTGAGGGAGCATCCAGTTTCTCAGATTAGTAGAGCTTATCAGTTTATTTTTATTGGCTATCAAAATGCACAATATTTATTCACAGTAAAAGCTACTGTTCATTTTCCAGCATAAGATGTAGTACAGTATGTGCTCAGAGAGTTAGTTCTTGTAAATTTTGTGAGAGAAATCCAGAACTCCCTGAACTCTGCTGAACTTAGTGGTTTTGCTGCTGGCCACAAAGATGTTGTCCTTCTACCCTCATCCTCTCTTGCTCTACAAAGAATCTGAACAGTCATTGACTCTGACATTAGCCAAAAGAAATAATAAACGCTGTTATTAAAATTTCCTGTTTTCATGGTCTTAGGAAGTATAATGGCAATCAGACCTTACCACACACTTGTGAATGCTGTGAAGTGTTCACCTTCATCCATCATTTTAAAATTGTCATAGTTTTAGAGTTTAGAAGTAAAAGCCAAAAAACCAGAAGCAGAACTCTATTAGTGATTCATTGGTGATTCACAGTGTCTCATTTATTCCCTATTTCTCACCAAGGGAACTTGACACCCACTTCCTATCACATCATTGTTACAACCATGAGCGTCAAGCCACAATATTGTTTTGTTGCCGTTAATGGTTGCTAAATGCCAGCTTCTAAAGAAAAACCCACAAAAAAAAATAGGTTTTCTTAATATCTTCATTAGGTTCTATGGCTTAAACCTATCAGTGGCCAGCTAGAAAGCACACAGGAAGAGAAAGATAAGATCTGTGGATCTGCAGCTTCCAATCTGTCTTCCGCAATACTTTTAAATTGGTTCATCTCAGTCATTTGAACCTTGGTACACTCCAAATCTTGAATTGCGTAAGGAGGTTTATGGGGTGTTACTGAAATTTTTTTTTGACTTCTGAAACCACCTCAACAAGAAATAAGCTAGAATTGGAGATACTTGAAAGTGTTTTTCTAGTTTGTAAAAAATGTTCTTTGTTTAGTTTGGTTGGTTTGCTTTTTGATTTTTTGTGGTTTTAGTTTGTTTTTGGTTTTGTTTTTTTTTTTCCTTTGGTATTTTTAATGTTTTACATTCAAGAGAGATTAAATTGATCTTTTTCAATATTTTCAATGAACTGCAAGCTTCCCTTATCTTATTCACTGGCAGTGAGACTGGCATTCTTGTCACCAGATATGTCTGCTCTGAGGATAGGGAAATGAAGTGACATCCAATACATTTTAACTGAACTTTTTCAGACTTGAAAAATAGACCTCTAAAGAAAAGTAGCTGAAGATTTTATGGTCTAATATGTAAAGATAATTAATATTTATCCTATATTTTCTGACTTTAAATCAGTTTATCTGAAATTTAAGGGACATATTTTTAAGTCCCTTATACCCTCAGTAGAAATGTTTTACAAAGCCCGACATATGCTTTAGGAGTACCTGTGGAATCACTCGTAATCTCCTTTTCCTCACACAGCTCTCTTTCTATTGCTGTAGAAGAAAAAAAAAGTTTGAAGAGCACCACTTTTTAATAAACAATAAAATAATGTTATTAAATAATAAAATAACAAAAATTTTAAAATAAAATATTTTAAGTATCATGGTATTTACCTTATCATAGTATTGCAAGGTTTCTTTGGAAGTTTTCCTATCAGAATTCCTGTTCTCACTGGGCCTAAGCTTTACAAATTGATGGATAGATCTGCATTGGGATAATTTCTTTGGCACACAGAGAAAATTCATCTTTTTTTGGTATTAACATGGAATGAATCCAAGAAAACCCTGGAAGAGTGAGAAAGCTCCACACCCTGCTAGGAATGGTACTTATTCCAAACCAAGAGTTTAGAAATTCTGAAAGTCCATACATTTTCTAAATTCAGAGTGACCCGAGACAAAAACCTGTGTTTCAAGCCTATAAGAAAAGTAATCAAAATCTGCATCTTCAAGCAACCTAGTAAATCCTATTCCCCAGGCTAGCCTGTGTCCAGTGGCATACTTTCACTAGAAATGCATTGTCTGAATTTTTTTTTTTTAATTTCTCTTTGCCAAACTACAAGTTTTTGGGTTTTACTATGCTGTGTTTTAGCAGAAAGAAGTCTTGGCAAGCCTGGTTCAGTGTTAAGCATGGTGGCCTTGGTCCATGAAAGCACTTGCATTCTTAGCTCTAAACAAGACTTAAATCTTATTCTTTCAGCTACTTGAAATTATGTAGTGTTCCTTTAACATCAGAGGCATAATGAGATAGGAGGAATCTAATAAGAATATATTCTAAGGCAAACATGCTATGATTTGAAATAGTCATGTTCTTGGAACTTGTTAAAGTTATAGTGTTTTGGTTTATTTGTCAAAAAACAATTAGAAAATAACTGGAAAAACATTTTTTGAACCTTCTGTTTATAGTTTGTCTAACTCTTTAAGAATTAAAAGAAAAACTCTGCAGTACAAAAGTGTGGAGATGGGATATAACTCCATTTTATAAGTTTTCTTTTTAATACCATATTGTGCAGTACTGTGTGGTTTTGCAGTATGAAAAGCAAATATATCTAACGGTTCTAGTATTTAGAAAAGTTATATACATTTTAATAAGAAGCTGTACATATTTGTAACTGTTAGGTATATGAAAATAAAAATATGAGGGCCATGCAAAGACCAGAGGTGTTTATTTCTGTCTCATCAAAGTTGTGCAAATAAGTTAGTTGTAGTCATACACACGTCTTTATGCACACCTATATGTGGAAATAGAAGAGATTTCAACAAAAGGTTTCAAGGCTACTTTTGTTTCTAGTGTTTCTCACCCGAAAAAATAAGTATGTACTACATGTTTTGGTGTTTAAGTACACTTGAGATAAAAAGCCATACAATCATGAATAATAAAGCCATAGGTAAGCAGATAACAAGATGATAACCAAAAGCAGAGAGATAACAAAGAAGGAGAATTCCTTGTAAACCTAGCATTTGTTGTTAGACGCCTTGCAATATGAGAAAAAATTAGATTATCTGTTTATACTCTTCAGGGCACAATATAGTCTATTTCTGGGGCCAGATGATGTATTTACTGACTTTTTCATGGAATACATAGCTGTCCAGGGCCAGTGACTGAAGCTGGAGTCCACTTCCAAGGTGCTGATGCAGAGCACCTCACTCCCCACAGCTGTATTCCCACAGGGTATTGCTCTAGTCTGTCAGGAAGCTGAGGCAGAGAGAGGCCATTTGCCCATCCCCAGAGTAGATTAAAGAATCTGTGGCAAGAATGCAGAGCCAGTGGCTCTCATCCAGCTTTTGGCTGCCACATCCAGGAGCCTGGGGCCTCAGCTGGGTGGATGCTGGCAGCCAGAGGAGAGTGTGCGGCACATTGGCAATGGCTCGGTGTGAGAGACCAGGTCGGAGCAGAGTCATGAGTCTTTAGTGCCTTGGAGAGAAACACAGGAAGGAAATACAGACTTCAAAGGCCCATTATATTGCCCAACAAGCAAAAAGGAACCTAATTATAACTGAGAATGTGGCCAGTAGGGTCAGTGGTCCAGCTGGAAGCCAAGCTCTGTTTGCTTCATGTTAAAGGTCCTTGAAGTTCCTGTTGTGTCAAATGTCAAGCATATTTTGAGTTTTAACTAGTTCACATGAAATCAACAATAAAAATCTTACTGACTTCAGTGAGACCAGAATTTGATGGTAATCCACAACCTGAGACCATTTCTCACAGTAGATAAGGATTCCATTTGATATCAGGTTACTTGCAAACTTTTCTCATTGATATCTTCTGAAGGAAGGTATTTGTACCCACAAAAAATAAAGAATAATACTGGGTCTAGTACTTTAGAGAAAACAGACTGCACTCTTTTGAGTCTTCCCGATAAAATTTCATGCCCAGAAGGGAGGCTGAACAGCGCATCGCTGTTGTGAAATTTCCCTTCAGATGCTGCTGGAAAGAATGCCTTGGGGTTTTTTCCACGTTCAAAGCATCAGGTTTTGTAAGCTCAGTTTAAAACCATGAAAGAATGTATTTCTTTTAGGCTGAGTAAGGCAAAAGATTTCTGTGTTAGGAAGGATTTATAGATACAGTTTTACAATGTGGCATTTGTTTTAAAGCAGTAAAATGATGACATGTTTAAGAGGTTTTAGCCACGTGATTATTATGTGTCATCATTATACTGAAATAACCTTCTCCTATCTAAATTTTTGGGGGGTCAGGGTGGATAAAGAATACTAAAATTTTGTTAAATATTCTGTTCTATAGAAATACCTGGTGGCTGCAATGAGATGTAGCAGTCCTTCACCTGACTTTTTTCTTGAAAGAGAAGATCCATCTTTGGTCCCTTGGCATCTTCTCAAATCCTCATTTTCAGGAACATTTACTTTTAGATTCTTCTTATGTAGACCTATCAATTCAACAACAATCTGCACCACCCCTGAAAAGAGGAGGGCTGATGCTCTCCTGCATGCCTGCTCTAATCTGGAATTAGATCAGGGATTTGGTCTGCCTGAAAGGTGATCTGGTGAAAGCAAAGACAAAACAAATCCGGCAACCTGCAAAGTGGTTGGGTGAAAGCAGCTGTACAGCTGCAATTGTAGCAGAGCCGGTGTTCATTGAAATCTAGGGTGGCCTTGGAACCTTCATAATATATTCTGAGCTCCAGGGTGCCACCTGGCCAGAAAACACCTCTGACTTCAGCAGGAGCTCCAGTGAAAGAGTTTGTCTGGATCCCTGTGAGAACGACCATCTACCTCAGCCTGGAACCAAATAATATTGTTGTAGAAGGCATTCATGCTTCTACCTGCTACAGATCTCCACTTTTACTCACGTCAGAAATGTTTGCCAACTTTGAAATGTTTCTGACAATGGTGGATAACATCATTTTATTCCCTGACCTATTTTCACCCCAAAAGGAAAAGAAAAACAAAACAACAGTCAGATATTTTCAGGGTTTCCCAGGTAAAATTACGTTGTGTTGTTCATTGTTACGTAATCACAATCAAAATTATTTTTTTTCCTTTTGGTTACTAAACTCATGCTTTGAACTCCAAGTTGTTGTCCAAGGTATGCACTTAAGTCAGAAAAATATCAAAAGTTCAGTGCTCAAAGGCATGTCTCCCTTTTTAGGCAGTGCTCAGATCTTGAACTTTGGGAGAAAAAATCTCTGTTTTTCTAATAGTACTTTGACTACATCTGCAGCTGTCAGGAGATCTATATCCAATAGCCCAAAAGGCATTTTGAGATGAGTAAGATTCAATTTTTAATGTGCAAGAAATAGCTTAGCGTGTTTTGTTAATTCCATTTAGTCCCCACACACTTTTCCCTTTTTTCTTACATTACCAAAAAGAATGTCAGCACTGTCTACAACATCATTTCTGACACAGCATATGAGTTCTTGTCACAGAACTTTGTGTGGAACAATATTTTTTGTACTTCTTTATTGTCTTATGCCAGAACTCACGAAAATTATTCAAAAACACCCGTTAATGCGACATGTACTGGAACAAAGCGATATTTCAGGACCGCTTTACTCTATACTAAATAATTTTTTAAAGCTTAAAAAATTGTTTAATATTTCTATTCAAGCATTATTTTCTTCTGGATGTGGCTGAAATCACTGCTTTTGTAAAAATGTATAGTGTGTTGCACACATAACAACATCTACTTTTTTCCGTATACTACACCTACTCATTCTAGAAGACAGCTATAAGCAGCCACTGCTTTGCTTTCAAATACAGCTTTTCTCTATTTTTTCTGACTTTTTTAAAGTAAAAAGATGTGTTATCAAGGTTCAGCTAGCACAAGGGCTGAGTACATGAATGTGGTACTTTATCTGAAAAAGGATTCCTCCAAGAATAAAAGTTCTCAGCACTATGATCGTGAGGGAGTGAGTTAAATCATTCTAGGATAAAAGTGCTGCTCACAACGGTCACTGTCAAATATTTTGCAGCCATTTATTTTTTTCTGATGTCATCCTTCTTTATGTTAAACTAATAAAATGCTTATTTGGTGGGGATACACAATCACAGTGTAATGTAGCTGCATACAGACCAGCTGCTTTGATTGCTAACAGAACTGTGTGAATGTGGCTTGGCCACACGCAGTCGCTGTTGAATGATTGGATATTCTGATAGTGTAGGACCTGATTGATTCTTTTTATCTGAAACCTTTCGTTTCAGTTATAAACCTTAAAAAAAATAAGGGTTTGTCAGTAGTGAAATTTCCCACCAGTAAGATTATTATCCCTCCAGAAATATTTAGATTTTTCTATTTCATTTTTTAATTTTGATATAATACATTTAAGTGCAATATAAACTTACATTCATCTTTTTAAAATATGTGAAACTATATTGTAAGTTGCTTTTAACATGTCAATCATCTTTGCAAAATCCAAAGATTGTTCTAACAGAAATAAAACACAGCACTGCAGTGCACATGTAATCTTTATTTCTTAAAAGTCTCAAAGAAATATTTTGTTTGGGTTGTGAGACCTAGAAGTAGAGATATAGTCCACCTTGAGTTGCAGCAAAAAATAAAAGGGAATTTTATCACCAGCTAACACAAAACAGTCATGGCACTGCTTTTCTTAAATAATGGATCTGTATTGAATCACAAGACCAAGAGAATAGGAAAGGTTGTTAAGGCCTGGTGGTGCTAAAGGGCTTCCAGAAAAAGTACCATCAAATACAGCTTTAAGCTGTCCCTTGTAAAAGAACACTAATTTCAGCTAACTCTGCAGTCAAAATAAATTTTCAAACTAATATGTCAGAGCTTTAAACAAACTTCACTGAACTGTGCAGAAATATCCTTTTGAACATTGGTGCTGGTTATGACCATGGATGTTGGAGCTGGCTTGAGCAGCACTAGTCAGAGAATGACTTAAAAAAAACCTGCACCCACCTAAACCACATCTAGGGTGCATCCTGAACCTGTACCCACCAGGCAGCCCCAGAAATCACAGCCCACTGAATCTAACTCTTTCTTTGTATGATGCTTTTAAGAACAAGTTGAAGGTGTGTAACTGCAACTGGAGTGAAATCTTCAGTGCATACTGGGATGGTTCCTTCCCACATGGCAGACCATTTTCACTCTTGTATCCATATCATGAATGCATTCTATTTTGTTCTGAAAATAATGGCTTCCCTAAAAAAAAAGGTAAATGAGCAAATTGTTTTGCAATGACTGACCTACATCAGGCAATACAAATAAGATCTTTTAACTTCAAAGACCTGAAGTCCTTTTTAAATTGCTATGCTAAATAAATTAGATTTATATGTAGCTCATGTTCCACAGACTTCTAACTGAATTAGTAATTGAGAACAATCTTCCCATTTCACTCAAGTGAAACTATCTTGGGTAACACTGCCCTAGTGTACAGCTGTATTTAGGTTAGGTAGTGGCTGAATATTTTTTCAGGGTAACTAAATCCCTATAGCCAGCAGACATTAATGTGGGATTTAAGAAAGATTAAACTTCTAGGATCCTGCCAAAAGCAATAATTAAAGTAACTATGATCTGCTTATATAAACAACTGTCATTTAATTTTAACTGGGACTTTTGCCTTTTAGTAGTGTCAAAGAGAATAATCTTCCAGGGACTTGACTTTCAAGATGTTCACTTTAGTAACTCTACTTTTTATGAGAGAAAAGATGTCTTATTAGTACAGTGCATAATTTGCATAGTCTACCTATACTAAGAGTACAAAAGGTATAAACTCTTGAGAATTAATTATCGAGTTAATGATAAATCAAGTTTTGAACTAAGAAAACCCTTAATTTGCCATGAAGTAAAAGACTTTTGATGTAATGAAAACATTGGAAACATAAGAAGTAAAATGAATATTTACCATGACAATGAAAATAGCAAGATGGGGAAGAGCAAGAAAAAGCATTAAGTGTAACCTGTACTGCAAGTGTCTGTATCCTGAGCACTCAGGGCATCCAAACTCTTATCCTGTAAGAAGTTGTAAGTCATCCAGACACTGTTGCTTATAACCTTCAGTGACAACTGCTCATTTCTCCAGGATGAAGCCTGGGCAGGGCAGATTCCTGGGCAGCAGAAGGTTCAGTCTGTTTCTAGGAGAGGAGAATAGGATAGTGGACCCGTGGGAAGCACTCGCTCCTCCCTCCACTCCTCTCCCCTGGATCTCCCAGCCATGTCACACATGTAGAAACACAGCCTGGGGCTGCCCCAAGCCAGCCCTAAGAGTGCCATGGGCAGCTGGGGACAGTCCCCAACTTCCCTCAGAATACAGGCATGGCAACGAGGTCCCGAAACTCAGAGCGTTCCCTAGCCTCAGGAGCTCCTCAGCTCCTCAGCTACTACACAGTGACAGTCAAATTTCTTTCTGGCTTCTTTAGAGGCCTTTATTATTGGGCTGCTGATAGTGGGCCCCTTGTTCTTCTTTTTCTCCAGTTTGGAGCCCTGAATCCTGTCTGTGTCTTCCCGAAGGCTGCAATGAGCTCCTATCCAAGTGCCCCACGGTCAGGGCTCCCAGTTTTATGAACTTATTGGGTACTAATAGGAATTCTAGGATGTGGCCCATGACCTGTTACTTTTAACATGTGTTTCATTTATGTCTCTACTTTTTATTGCTTTATTTTGGCAGAAAAAGAAGGAAAAATTTGTGTCAGTCTGCTGAAAATCCATTCTTAGCCACTGGCAAACCCGGCACTTATTTTTAATTCTCCTCCAAGTCCTGTTTGAAGGACAATGGTTTTAACTCTATTTTCCTATCCTTTAAGTAAATTAAAAACATTGTATTAAAAACAATGCCAGCAATGTTTTCCCTAATAGACAGATAGGCCTACAGAGTTTATTTGTCTAATTAAAGGCAGACTGGTCTTTAAAAGCTAACAATTTCCACTGAGTCTGAGAGTCTCTCATTGAATTAAGATGAAGATGTAGATACATTTCATGCCCTCTTTGGTGAGAACCTGTCCTTAAATTTCAGTGCCTAGTTTCTAGGTAAGCTTAAATGAGTCTTAAAAGTCCCTCCAATTCTCAGGATGCAATTTATCCCAAGCCACTTTAAATTTGATTGATTTAGTTAAAATTCTGGCTGCTGAAAATCTGAGGAACTAGAATAGAAAGGTGAACAGGAAGATCTACCAGCAGAAGGGTGTAAGAAATTTAAAATTAAAGCAACCACCAACTACCTTTACACAGATTATATTCTGGTATCTTGCCAGTGAAATTAGTAACATTTTAGACACCCACATCACAAATGCTTTTATAGCCTTAGAGGGGTTTACAAATGCAAAACATGCAGAACAAGGAATTTAAGATACTCTTTTGTATACCTTTTTATAGAGTTGATTGGCCAATTGGCCTTTTCATTTTACAATCAATTATCCATAGAATAATGGCTGATAGTTGACCCCAGATATAGTGGTCATGAGTACTGTCTCTCTTCCTGAAACCCAGTCTGACACAAGCATGTCCCCCTGTCAGAAATGGAGACTTGAAGGCTGATCTCTCCACAGAGAGGATATGAGGATTGGGCTATACTCGGAGTTTTGTTGATTCTGGCATGCAGTGACCACATCTGCCTGTCACCAGTTCTCACAGCTCTACAAGTATACAGAATTGGGCAGAGCAGATAAGTTTATTTGAGAAGTGTAGGCATTTCTGTGGGTTAGGATGGCAGCTCTTCAGTGTTGATGTAGTGTAGCAGTAATGGTGCATTCGTTTCCTTTCAGTTCTCCTCTGTGCCTAGAGCTTCTGGCTCTGTTATTCCCGCTCTTATTTGTCTACACTTCAAAAGCTTTATATCACTAAACTCAATGTTTAGTCTTTATTTTCCATGTACAGCACTCCAGACAGCTTGGGCACAGTTAGCTTGGGCTATGTCTTATTCACACCAATTTTCTAAAAATAAGATATGGAAAAAGAGGTCATCAAATCCAGGGTTCAGTTAACCAGGAATAATACCCTGAATGATTTGTGACAGCCAGAACTCTGAGAAGTTTTCTGAAGAAAAGTCAGGATAGGGAATCCACTATCAGCTGTTAAGTTCTTTCTATCATATTTTTTACCAGCACAGAAGAAAGAGGATTATAAACAGAGAAGAACTTTCTGGGTTACAGACAGAGCTGTTACTGTAACAGAGAATTTTGTTGTTCCCTGGAGCATTTTTAGAATCCTTAGGACAAAGGAGAAACAGTGCATTTCTATAGCTCATTGCCCTATTTTCTTTTGAAAACACTGAAAAAAAATTTAATCTGCAGACACTGACTGCCTCTTAGGACTGGCTTTGCAGATTTAAAGACAAATGAAGGCCCACCCTCCTTGCAAACACAAGCAGATACTTTCAGAAATATGATTTTGGTAAAGGGATTGCAACACACTGTAGAGTTCATTTAGGCTTCACTAGGTAGCAAATCTTGGGTAAAGCATGAATAATTTCTTCAGTACCCAGAAGTTCTGGGATAGTCAAGGCACACGGCTGTGGTTGTACTGCTCCTATAACACAGGCATACAGCAGTTCTGCCACTGTGACCACATCAAATAACTTCTTAGAGAGTTGTGCTCTGCAGCTGGAGGCCAAGTGCAAGGAGCAGTTCTTGCTGACAAGCGGAAATGACCACAGTTCTATTCAGAATCTTACTTAGCAAAACTGGAAAAACCCCACAATCGTGTTTTAGAGGCATTGTGCATAAGACGTTGGGTACTGGTGATCATGCCACTGCAGGAATGTTAAAGGAACTTATACAGAGCAGCAAAACATCACAGCTGCAGGATATAACAAATACTCTGGGATCAAGAAGAATCATGAAGCCTGTGGTCTGCTGATCTAAGAATTTTGTTGCCAACATCCCAGCAGACTGACTGCAGGAGAAGACTGAAAAAATTCCACCATTTCAGCCTCAGAAGGTGAACATTTTTTTATGTATTCCCTGGACCTGGAGGTCTTACATTCCCAAGGGACATTCATATTTTGATTTTTGAAAATACCAAGTTATTGTATAAAGACAAGTGTTTAGCCATACAGATAGAAGTGCTGCTAGTCTGGACAGTTCCTCACCCTCCCTTGCAGGGATCACACAGATTAGCAGCTGCAGTAATTTCTCACAAAATGACCAAGCTGAGCAGTACTGTGAACTAAATTCATCAGAGGATTCAAAACACAGGCGAAGACCAGTGAGTGAGCCAAAGGAGGGGCACGTTAAAATTGCAGAAAACACCAGAGGGACATATTTCCATTTCATGTTGAACAGTCTTTATATCAGGATCTTGTGGTACTTCTTTATCCAGAACATTTTATAACTGTGGAAAGTGTCAACCTAGTTTAGTGTAGGCTTCTCTTTGCTGGACGTTACTCATACCAACTTCTTGCAGAATATGCGGAGCACCATGTGGCATGATGGATCTCTCTCTACAGCACGTTTTATCTGTAGGATTCTTGAAGTGCATGGAGACTATTACCAGTAAAAATAACGTGGAAGTCACTCAGCTTGCCTCGAGTTACACTTTAATAAAGCTGACTTGAACTAGGCTGTCCATTTCATCAACAACCTCTTCTGTTTTGTCAATTTCTGAAAGAGAACATAAACTGGAAATGCTGGGATGGCCCATGGAAACAAAAATTGAAACAAAACCAAAACAAACCACAAAAACCCCATACAGCATTAGGATATTCAGTTTTAAAAAGATATTAAAAAATGCCCTGTGCTCCAGTTCTGAACCTTTCAAGTTTTTCCAGTTTCAGTATTAAAAAGTAGAGTTTTGAATTGTGTTAGTTATAATAGTAATGGAAAATAAGGATCATTCCATTAAGGTGTAAAAGAAGCTTTTTTGGTACATCACTTTAAGAAGTTATTTTTTCACTTTCAGATTACCCATTCAAAACAGTCAGGTTTGGTTTGTTTTTTTTTTTTAAAGCAAACTTCATTTTCATTCAAATCAGTACACTTTTCCAGCCTTTTGATTTTCCTTGATTTAAGCAGCAGTTCTCCTTCAACCATTCTATATTTGCAGAAGGCAAATGGGAAAGTGTGTATATGTAAATCCTACACAAAGATTGAAAAGTTTACCTCCAAGTGCCCTTCAGCCTTTCATGTAATCACCACATTCTGGTTAGACATATCTAGAGGAACTGACATCATCTAAACTTGAAATAAACTTAAAATAATTACAGTAATTTAATCACTTAAGAAGTATACCTTATTTACCAGCACCATTTAAAACCTGATAAAATTATGGAAAGTGAATGAATGCTGATGCCACTCAATTTCTTATGATCAATGTCATGAAAAGAAATTCTGGTAAGAGAAGACACAGAGGACTTGCTGAGTGACAAAGAGCCTTTGTTGGCCACTACAAGCTGTAGCTGTCTCTATGATGGCACCATGAGGGAAAACAAAAGCTTTCCAAAGTAAAATTGCAAGTAATTTTGAAACCTGGAGCTATTTCATACTTGCATTTGACAGAAGTTTATCAGTCCTGGCTATGTAAGTATGCCCCAATTTATTTTAATGTCAAAGTACAGTAATACATTTACTCACTCACTGTAAGGAGCATATTTTAGGATAAGGAACTTTGTTTTTGCAGCACTTTCAGAGCACTTTTTAATAATTTGGAAGAATATTTCTAATGCTAGCTATGTCTGGCACCATGGTACTGCCAGGTCTCATATTTCAAGTATTGCATGGTGTGCAACATGTGCAAGCTAAGGATGCCAGCAATGGATCTAAGGTTAATTTCTTTTTTCACATTCATAGCACATTTTATTTTCCTCCACCTAATCCCCAGGATCCAAACATTATCATCTTTAATTTTGGTTTTTTTATATGTTTTCATTGAGTTGGAATGCATAATACTTTCTTCTAAATGCTCAACCTATTTTCACTAATGTAATAAAGCCCATTCTTTGTGCATAGGGAATGCACAGTTTACACAAGCTAAACCAGAAGTTTGCATAAGTGTCATGAAAATTTATTCTTGTTTTGCCAATATGTAATGTGAGCACTGTTTATATTGTACTTAAGGTGCTCTGAAAAGTAACCCAGTCATCATATTTAAACCAATGAGAGGAGAAAGGCGTGCTAACAGAGCACTTGCAGAAAGATTTTCATCAGGAGCAATTTGTTTAGCAAAGCAAGTAGCAGCAAAATACTTACAGAGAGCCAAGCCCAGGGTTCCTTTCCTTGTCTTAGTTGGGGAAACTAATATAGGGGCCAAAGGTGTCTTGAGCTTTCCTAAATGTGTGACAGCTGCCACGAAAAGAAGTTTGAATTAAAACAGGCCACCAAATATTGGCTGCACCAACTTCAGTGGAAGTTTCAGCGAAATTTAAGCTTGTAAGAATGCTCCAGTTTGGACTCTGAAAAAGGAGAAATAGTGGGAAAAAAAAAAAGGAAATTTCAACAACTGTAAGCTAAGTATCATGGACTTGAACTAACATTTAATGAAGAGGTGAAGTATGAAGATTATGAGTATAGAAGTGCCAATTATGCCATTTAAATACAAAAAACCTCAGGAATATGCCAGCTATTAAATGAAGATGAGCAGCTCTATATTTGTGCTAGACTTGAAACAAAGCAGGATTTATAGGAATCTGTTTAAAACCTCATGTTTAACTGCCGATCCATGGCTTACTCCCCAACACAGATGCCTAGTGAACAGATAGATATCTTGGAATATATATATATATATATATATATATATGAACATATTTAAATAATTTGCTAAGAAAAATACAATTTTATGGAAGAGGTGCAGAGGCATCTGAAGGGCCAAATCATGTCCTTAGTTACAACCATGTAATTTCAAATTCAGGTGTTTGCATGTCAGCTGAGAGCAGATGCAGGGAGAAAAACAGACTAGGGCAGAATTTGATCAGTCTACCTCAGCAGACTCTTGGATTTCTAAAATCTGGATTTGTATTTCTTTCAATGAGTGAGATCCACCTGCACATTCAATGCATTATGGCTCAAAATTAATGCTACTGATTAATTTTAGCTTTATTAAATACTAGCTTTAATGCTGAATAATTCTGGATCAAATGGAGAAGGATTAAAGCATCTCTAAATCACAGTGGGTCAATTGCTGCTGTGATCTGGACTAGCAGAAATAAAATTATTTCTCCAGACATGCACAGTGTATAACATACAGTTACAAACTATGGGTCAAGTCAGCAACATGTTGGCCCTTTATTAAGAGACACTTTCAATCTCAAGTGACACCAGTAGAATATTTCAATACCTAGCTAGAGAAAATAATGTGAGGATTTTACCCTGATATACCTTCATCAAGATTGGTAATAAATTTTTGGGGAAGTGCTTCCCATTACCTTTGATAAAGTTTACAGTATTCTCATCTTTGATAGCACAGGGAGTTCAACAATTTTGTGGGTGTTGCACTGTGCAGGTTATAGCTCAAGGATAAATTATACTTTCCAAGTATAAGAAAGGAGACCCCCTGTGGATGATAGTAAGACTCATCCATGTGCACTGGTCCTTAAATGAGAAACACCCACTTAGTTAAAGAATTTAATGTAATAGAGCAAAAGGATTGATCACTTGATTATCAAGGTTGCTATGTTTGCTTTCCCCTTCAGGATTCTACAGCCATGGTGTTTATGAGTGTTCACTTCAAAATTAATTTTGCAAGGAATTATGTCCCTTCCTTGTATGTAGGGGAAGTTTAGTTTATCCTTGGAAGCATCAAGTTCTAAGTTGTTTGCTCAAAAATACTGACATATTTTACAACCCAGATTATTATTTCTTCATGTAAATCAAAAAATTAAATATTTGCACTTCAAGCTTACCTTTTTTCTTAACAAAGAGGAATATCTTCAAACAGTACAAGGTACTTGTGGAAGGGACTGTTCTCTTTTCTTAGTTTTAAATTATTTGGCCTGAGTCAGATGTTTTAAGAGATATATATCAAAGAGAAAACACATGGAAGTATGCACCTTCAATAAATTTATATCATGCCTGATGGTTCATTGTCTCTTCTCCTTTCTCTAATACTATGACCAGGCTAACAGTCCTTCAGTAAGAAACAAAATTACCCATATATTAGAAAAGGATGCTGGAAATTCAAAGCTCTGAGTTCAGTTTTCAGTGGATTAGCATTCCTGTGGCAGGTTCAAAAATAATTAAGGAGGGAAAAAACCCATTAAATGTATACCTAAACTTGTGACCCAAATCCAGGTCAGACATATCTTTTTGGTATGCATATCTGGCATACCATACTGAGATTCTTTCTCTTTCAACCTCTGAAAGAGGTTGAAGGCTGAAGACACCACATGTTCCTACATGATCTGGATTAGAAAGCTTTATAGATAATAGATATATATATATATATATAGATATATATATATGTCATTCAGTTTTGCCTATCACAATACAGGACAATGGCCACCAGATTTTTGAATTTGAGGCTTTTCCCTTTCATACCCTCCTGAATAATGTCATTTGCTCTTGCTCACAAAAAGAAAGAATATGTTGAGCTGCAAAAGCCTCAGATCTGGGCTCCTATGGTTGTTCTTGTATTCTAATACATCATTCATTAATATTGTCATGAACTAGCTTTAAAGATAGAATAACAGCACTTAACAAGCTTGTAGAAATACTTCAACTTGCAGATATTAATTAATTTATCTTCCTATTATCCTCAGACACCACAGAAAAATCCCTTAAAGAGATCATTCTTTCAGACACTTTGTTCCATGAGACTTACCACAGGGTAAATACCTCAGTAACAGAGAATAAACACCCAAAAGCATCCTCACTATTAGCAATTTGCCAGTAAAAGACAGAAACAATTATACAGGGGGTTATGATTCAGACTCCATTGTAACAATGTCTCCTTTATCATTTCAACATAGATCATAGTCCCATGCCAAGACAAATTGCCAAAAACTATCAGAAAAATATCCAAGCAGGCATTAGGAGCAACAGCATTAAAGTATATTCAGAGGGTATGTAATGCTCACTCACACCCATTTACTGTGTCATTATGGGACTCAGTGACCTTTTTTAGGACATTTCAAGTCCTCCTGACTGGGCTGAGACTATTTGCTGTAGTTCAGTGTCTTGTAGTTCTGCCCAGTTATGTGTGTTTTGGGAGAAAAAAGCACTTACTCCAATAGATGTCTGTGTGATATCAGCAGTGTTGTTTCTTCCTGTACTTAGAAAGATTCTGAGTATGAATTTGACATTTTTGGTCACTGTGAAAACCTTGTATCAGCGTTGTGCTCAGAAGCCACAATCTCTCAACAGTGTAGGACTTTGGCAGTGAATAGCTGCAGAAAAAATGCAAGTGCAATCATGTAAAAAATTAAGAGCTCTTTCAGCAGGGTCCATGTCTTCAGAAGGAGGAATTACTTATTTCTGCATCCTTTTCAGCTCTCAAGCAGATTTTCTTGCAGAACTCACAGTATCTCCACCATTAAGGCATGCATGGTATTTACTGTAATTACTCATAAGGTTTCCTCCTTATCTGCCTTCTCCACTGAATGTAATTAGCCAGTAATAATTTCTGAAAAATAACTGCTTAGTAATATAATAAGAAATACCAGGGATGGAATTTTCAAAGGAGAGTGAGGAAGTCAACTCCCACTGAGGGTTGTGTTTTTAAAGGAAAGAGTTCACACGCAATTGCTTTTATGGAGTATTACTCACTAATTAGCAGCAAACTGCATAGCAGATCCCACAATTAATGAAACTGGCTGGTAGCTGAGGCACAATTTTCATCAAAGTAATAGATTATTAATTTCAAAAGAGAAAATTACTTCCTTTTAGTAATTTTTCATTAACAAAGACTCAGATTATTCGTGGGAATAAAATCTATTTCTAACTGCAATATTAATTGGTATTTTGCTCTACTCAAAACTTAATTTGAGCAGGGGAATTGTAGGAGACTCCCTGGTTTATTCCATCCACAGGATGTTAAAGTGGGCTTTCAAAAGGCTAAACACTGATGCAAAGACTAAGTCCTCAGTTTCACAGACCTGACAGGATCAGACATCAAAGCTCATTCACATCCTCCTGGTAGTCCTAGATGCCCAAACACATCAAGGCTTCAAGTCCTTAAGCATAGGCATAGGGCATCATTTTAGACACCCCACAGCATAAACCCAGCGTTTACAATATGACAGAGGACAACTTGGGAGAACTTCTAGCCTACAGGAAAAAATGGGATCTACTGAATATTTTCAGAGGGCATCAGACATCCACTAATCTCAACTGAAAAAATAGCAGGAGAAAATAGCTTCTCATTTTAGTGAAAGTGAGAAGATAGACTTTGCTTAGGACTCTGAAACCTCAAGTCAGAAAACAAAAATTGTTTTCTGGCCTGTGCTACTTTTGGTTTAGCCACTTCTGTATATTTTGAAGGTGTTTGAATATTCTGTCTTCCCAAAAAGTTCAAAATATCTGCGTAAGCTTCATTGGACTAATCAAATTATTCAACAGAAATTCTCCTCAATTCCTCTTATGTTTGATCTTAAATGGCTTGCAAGGACTCAGACACCTTTAAGCCAACATATTTCTTATTTCAGTTGAAGTAAAATCTGCATGACTTTGAATTATATTCTGCTTTTCATAGGCTTCAGACAGAATATGAGAAATGCAAAATGGCCATGTCACCTCCTTGGCCATCTCAGCCATGCCATTTAATCTGGTAAGAAAGTATCTCCATGCCTTTTCAAACACTGGTATTTCCAAAGATGATCTTTTCTGTGTTTCAATAAATTTATTTGCTATACAAATTGATGATCAAGCTATTTCACTTCATTTTTAGGAAAAAGAATTATAAGACAGACACCCTAATTACTACATATATCTTCAGTCTACTAATATAGAGCTGTTAGTAAAAAAATAACTGACTACAGCTGTGGTTAAACAAGTGTGGAAAATGTGCCTCAATTCTCACTTCTTGAGAATTCCCTTTAGAACAACTCAAATGTGGGGGGCCCTGCTTGTTTTTGCAAGGAGTTAATAATTATACAAATAATAGAAAAAAACTTTTTTTTTTTAATCAAAGCAGCAAACAAATGTCTTGAAAGAGTAATAATGAGTACTTTGTAGAAGGTTCTATCCAAAAGTCTTACCTCCCTCTGAAGAGACAGGCTTTTGCAAGAAACATCTGTTACAAATTTTCTGTGCCCAAATTGTGGACTGCTCACTGGAACTCTTGGTTCTTTTCATTTTGCCAACAACAAAGTCCTTAGACATAGATAATTGCTGTATTGCATGAGCTACAATCATGCTTGCACACCTGCACACCTTTGTAAGAGCAGTGCTTTTAGGACATGACTTGGAAATACTTCCATGACACAGAACTTCCACACTTGTTTAGTGTCTGGTTGTTCTCTCCATCATTTGAAGTTTCCCAACAAGCCTGGCCTGAAAGGGACTTTATTCCAGAGGGAAGAGTGGGAAAAAGTTAATGATGAATAACTACATTGTTTAGAATCTAACATTCCCAAACAAATAGTCTTCAGGAAAAGAAGTAGCAAATATTCAAGTTTTCAGTGTCTTTACAACATCACTGAAGTGATATGTAATATCGAAAGAAATTGCTTTCAGTAAATTGGCAATGGCACCCAGTGAAACTTATATAACTGTCTGGGTTTAGAAGAATACTTGTTTGAATGCCAGTGCTTTCCCACATTGTGTCAGACACTCCTTTCATAACTGTAAAAAAAAACCCACAGAGTCTTTCCCATCAACTGAAAATAAGCTGATATTCTTAATCTTTTCATTAATGCTAAGTAACAGGGAGCTATAGAGAAGAGCAGCTGAACTTAGTGTTATCTGTTGAAAGAGTCTGCTGTTCCAGTTCCAGAGCTTAACAAGATCACAAAGTAGAATCAGAAACAAGGAGGAGCCCAGCATGTCAAGAGTCATCTATGGTACAATTAATTTCATGCAATCCTTTCAGCAACTATGCTGCTAAAGACAGGCCAGCCATGTTGCATTTTAAAAGGGCTATTTTTGTAGAACAATGTTGCCCAAAGCATTTCCTGTTCTTATCATTCCTACAGCAATGTCTGGAGTTCATTACCAGTAGCTCCTGCTTTCAATAGTCAATCTTTTGCAAAAGATGCTCATTCATGTTTTCTCCCTTTCCCCACCAATTTGCCTTTGGAATTATCTGATAATATATCACTGTTGCACTGATTCACTTAGGAAACAGAGACCTATTCATATCCCAAGAAAAATTGTTGAACAAAAGGCAAATTCTTAGACCACCCACCCAGCAAAATCTTCTGCACCTTGTATATCTATAAAAATTCAAAATCTTGAAAGAATTCATTTGCATTTTATTATTCAATATTTGTCAAGTAAGTAATTAAGTAGTCATGTTGACAAGTCGGACTATTCATGGTTTTTGTTTCTCTTTTATTGAAAAGTATATACTAAGAACATTTGGTAACAATTTTGTGTGTATTTGTTCTATGCTGATGGTCCTTATGTGATGCTTGCTTATGAGCTTGTGGAATTTTCTTACTTAAATATAGTATCAAAAGAATGAAACATACAAGTGTAACACATTTTGGAAGCTTCAAGGTTAAAACTAAATTTATAGGAAATGACTTGAATGTGTAGATGAGGGTGAACTAATGAAAGGGACTCTATGATGTGATGGGAGAAGTGAGTTTATAAACCAGGATGCTTCCTTCAGAACCAAATTTTTAGAGTTCTTTTGATGGGACACGATAAAATGAAGTCCTGAAGTGGTTATGGAAAACCTGGAGCAAAATGGGGAAAAAAAATTTTATCTCAGAAACTGAAGTTCAGCAAGCAATGCAATGCCTATCTTTAAGGACAAAAGTCTTTTAGAGAGAAATCCTGCCTTCACTGAAGTTACATTTCATATTTCTCAGAGATTCACAAGGCTCAAACCTCTGCTCTTGTCCATTAACTTCAGATGCCTTCATAAACTGCACCCATGTCTCAGCCAGCAGACTTTGCCAGCAAGATTCTTCAAGGACAAATTTCACAGAGGAGTTTTGGAGTTTGGTGGGAATTACACGCCTGCTCCTCTGGTGACAAAGATGTTAGACACAGGGAAGTGGTATTCACACAGATTTTATGAGGTATATAATTTTCATGACAAAACCAAGGGGGAGGGATAGTTTTCTTAGTTACTTTATCAAAATTAACAGCCATGGGAAAATGTGTTTCTCTGCATTGGCTTTACAGATTTCTAGTTCATCCAATGACCCTGATAGCTTCACCTCCACTATCTGGCACCACACATCCACCCCATGCCAGCATTTGGAGAAGCAATTGCACCACACCCTGTTCCACATGATTTTAACAGGCTAAAATAGGAGGAAGCAAATAACTTTTTTTTTCCTTTTGGCAGTGGCATTTTCTGATGGTTTAATGAGAGTGCAAAGGCTGCTAGGGACAAGCAGAAATGTCTTGATCAAGGTAGAGTGGCACCACAACAACCGTCATTGGTTTGGTCATGTAATTCAAGCTCTGAGTTAATGACTTAAAAAAAAAATGCAGCATGTAATTCTGATATGTGGAAACTTGATCTAAGATTTTGTGTTTATTATTGGAGGAAAAAATGCAAAAGTAAACACAGTGTAAAAATTAGGACTTACAAGACCTCAGTGTCATAAAGACATACACACAGTCTTACGTGTGTTTTTGTATTGTAAGTGAAACTCCCAGGAGTGTATTGCATGGTAAGAGAAATCCTGCCTCAAAAGCCAGATATACCACATGTGTGTTAGTAGGATATATTTCTGAGTGATGATCAAAGAGTGGGTAAAAAGGCACATTATGTAATTTCGAGGATTTAAATTTTACAGTGAAAAACTTTTTAAATGTTGCCAATAATTAAAAACAAAGGAAAAGGTCATAAATGAATGGAAGTCATGTATGCATGAAGTGCATAATGTTCAGAAGTGAGTGGTCTCATGTGTAACAGTTACTGCACGAGTGGTACTCGTGTGTATCAGTAATTACTTCCTAAAATAATTTAGCTAAATGCATGCTTTTTCAGTAATGGGCAAGCTGTTACTGGAAGTAGGCATAAATGTACCACTATTTGTATGCATTATAAAATCTGAAGAAATGCTACATTCAGGAATTCCCCAACACTGGCTCTGCAGTCTGAACCTCTGAGTCAGATTTTGACTTCTTTTGTATTCATTCAGCACTTGATTAAACTGAGTCAACTTAACAGAAAGATGTGATTTTTTTACTGTGCAGGATTGCAGGCAAGCCTTATTCTGTCTGTTTTCCCTGTAAACCAGAAAGCTGACACACAGCCCAGTAGCTGCTTCTCTCAGCTGCTTCAGCCTCACTGTGACTCTCTGGAAGCTGAGTGGTGTGCCACACCTTCAGCACACATGGACAGCAGCCTGGGAGAAACAAAAAGGAAGACAAGATGCCCAAGTTAAGAAGCTGTTTTCACAAGACTCTCTACATTACCCAAAGGCTAGGGCCTAAGGGCAGAGCCCTCCTCTTGTCTCCTCATACATCATAGCCTAACACTCACTGTGCCAGCCAAAAAATAAATGAACCTCTCTCCTTCGTGCCAGTTCAGTTTCAGTCTGCTTCTGGATCTACTTTGGCACGTGGCCCTACATGTGTTGATGTTGACACAAGGTGGGGAGAGGTGCAGAGGAGCAGGAGGCCAGGATTGCCTTTTCCAGGGGAATTTTATTGGACATCCAAGTTTCAATCACCTTGATTTTCCTGTGTGAACAAGTCTTGGACCAGAATTTCCTCTGCTCCTGGCTATTGTCATTGAACAGCCCAGTCACACAAGTGAGAAAAGGATTAGGTGTACCTCATCTGTGTCCACTCATAGCAGTGGAAAAAATCCATATCTTTTTTATTAGAGAATTATGAACATTTATATTGCTGTAGACTAGTGTAGTTAAACCACAATATAAAAGCCCTGGTTTTCATGCCAGCACATTAGCATATATCACACTTGCACCCAAGTTAGTATATGACAAGAAACTGGGGTTTTGTGTTATTTTTACTTCAAACCAGTGGTTGCCAAATATCTTAAAAGAAAAATTATTTCTTAGCTAAAGGAGTTTCACATTTTTCAGAGCTTATTCCAAAAAAATTCTTAGCACTGAGACCCCTGAAAGACTGAAAAAGCCCTAAAAAACCTGGTCTTAGGCACTTCAAAGTAATATAGACTTAAATTGCAATAGCCTGAAACAACTCTGCTGCTCTCAATGTGACAAGAATTATGTCCTGCATATTCAGACATATTGCAGGACATATACATTATGAGACAGTATTTAAACCACTGTTTTGTACTCTTAAGGATGCATGACCTAATATGTATGCTTCAACCTTTGCCCAAACTGCAGGGTTTTTTACACAGTTTGTATCCCATACCACTAATGAACTAAGGACCATGAAAATCTTCCAGGTTTTGAACCTCAACAAACTTTGTCAGGAATGAGGCAGAAGTTATGGGTTTGTAAGAGAAGCCCAAACAGGGAAAATTTGGACATTCTTTCTCTCCACAATTTTTGATCCCTGTCTGGTTAAAAACTCATTTTCAGTCAAATTTCTATTTCTACTTGTTTATCACTTTCTCTGGATTATTAATATATAGCCATGAATGCACATACTGGGCTCATCACACTGGTGATTTTTTTAGTACCAGTCTGAATGCCAAGGTTTTTGAAAACCTTGAAAGAAAATCAGTCTGCTATCAAATTTAGGCATGAATTTATCTTTTGCTGCATGTCGTCATTTCCATTTGCAACATTATGATAATTACTGAGAGGACATGTTGCATAGTATATAGAAATTTCCTCTATGTAATTAGTTTCTACTGGATACGTTTTTTCCCCTGAGCCATTCCATTAGTTCATAGCCCAGACTACTGCCCATGTGAGGTGACTAATACAATAGGCAAACTTGAGTTTAAGTAAACCAACACACTAAGAAAGTAGAGAGGAAAAATACCTACTGGCAGAAGTCTCGTGTTTGGAAGCTGATTTTCCCATTTCTGTTTGGAACAGTATTGGAAATGAGCTTCAAAGTAGCAAGACAAGTACAAAATGTTGAAAAGCATTAGTTTATACAGCAATTCTTACTGGGCTTTGCCCTTCAGTCATGCCTCTGAGAAAACAAATTGAATTTCCTGATTTCAAATGGCAAACTCTGCTATTACATACTTTGTGATTTCAAAGAGCATCTGTCATCACACAAAGACAAATACATTTCTTAGAGAAACATCTGGTGCTTTTTTAAACAAGCCTCAGGCCAGGTCTGCGCAATGAATGAAATATGTACTATAGATAGAGTGTTATTTAGTGTTGCTTTTCATCTAATCAACTGTGTGTGGAATGTTTGTATTGTCTTAACTATCTCTAAAATACTGGCTCTCCTACCACTTAAGGCAATTGTTGCCTTTTAAAAACTAAATGCAAAATTATGCTTTGAGTCTAAGAACAAAGAGCAGTAAGTCTACTCCACTTGGTTTCCTAGTTCCTGGTTCCTTGCAGGATATCTGTGAGGAAAGCAGTAGGTGTTCACACATCTCTAGGAAGGCAAGTGTTTAGACATTGTACTTTAAAAAAAAGAAGGAAAAAAAATCTATTCTTTTGGCTGTCTGGATTTACAAAAGAGAAATTATTATACATTCAACCCCACCCCTCAACTGAGCTAATATCAAAAATCTGTCATGTAGCTCAGAAAAGAATACAGATGACTAGTCACCATAGCAGTACCCTTGAAGCCCAATTTCCCAGATTTTGGTTGTTTTCTTGGGCACTTTTTACTGTGATGGCATTTAATCACCTAGTAGCATGTTCATTGCCTTCTGATGTGGTATCACAAACTCATATGTAACATTGCTCTTATGTCGAAAGTCAGGGCTGTGATGGCTGGGAAGAGCTCCTTGATTTCTCTCTGTGGTTAGGTTTTGTTGTGTCTTGTGACTGACCATGTCTTTCACAGCTAATGCATAAGTGGAGGGAATGGTTTGGGAAAATGCCATACATATAATGCTGATGGGAAACTGATCTTAATATGAAAGCCAAAAAGAGAGAGAAGAGAAGAGAAGAGAAGAGAAGAGAAGAGAAGAGAAGAGAAGAGAAGAGAAGAGAAGAGAAGAGAAGAGAAGAGAAGAGAAGAGAAGATGGAAAGGAAGCAAAATAATTAAGCCAGATCATGTAGCATGACTCTAATGATTTCTATGTGGGACAACACTTGTCACTTTTCTTGAAATGAAGGGGCTGTGCTGTGATTTTGATTCACTATATTGCCCCTGCTGTTGTGTTATTGAACACTGATTCAAATATTTTTAAAGACTAGTTTCTAAATGCACCTTGTTGTGTGTCTCTTTGGACTCACACTACTCTGGAATGGCACACATTCATGGGCAGGTTTGGCCAGTCCTTTAACCATACCCCTCTTTCACTGTAGGGAGAAGGACAGCATTTAATCTGTACCCTGCATTCACATCCTGCTTTTAGGTGAATTGTTCAGCAGTCGAAAATGCAACCAGCACACTAATGTAAATATACTACATACACTTAGAGGACAAGGAACCAAAATAGCAAGTATGCATAAATAGATAAGTCATAAAGCACTAAAAAAACACTGAAAGGCAGAATAAAGCTTAGTGTATGTCTGCATTCAAAACAAAACAAAACAAAAAGGACAAACAAGACCTCAGAATGCATAAACAAATAATTGGAACTCAACTACAAAGATCTATTGCTAGGCAATATAACATCCTTCCCACTGAAGTGTCTTTTGCAATACTGTCTGCAAATTAAATCTTCTAAGCTGATCCTTGTTCTCATTAAAGATGAGTGTCAACTAAGTAATTTTGGAGTGCATGAGAACCATCATGCTTATTCTCAGACTAATAGAAGTCAGTAAGAGATTAACACAGATTAAAAAGTATAAGCTCCTGTACAATTTTGCCCTTATTCTTCTGAGGCAGGTGAAAAGTGTAGGGCTTCAACTGTTGGGCTGAAGATAGGATGCACAGAATAGTTATCTGATTTGTGAAGCTTAAGACCTTTATTATCCTCTACAAGCAGGGAAAAAAATGCAGTAGACATCATATATTTCTTTTGAGCTAAATTCTTTGTGTTAGTGTAGCAATTTTGAAAGCAAAATAATCCTTTGGAAGGATGATGGCAGCCTGGCCAGCAGTATTGTATAGCACACACATTCAACAGGCAGCTCAAATTACAAAGGGCTTTTCCATTGTCTAAGCCAATGATCACAAAGTGTTTGTACTGATGCCAAGTTTTGCACTGCCAGATTTGGGTGGGCATTACTGACAGTGAGCTACAGTGCTTTCTGAAGAAAATTTGGCAACAGATGCTGAAAAGGTTTGCCATCACTGATCCATGCTACTCCATTTCAAATCCAATGGCCACTAGTCCAGGAATGTATTCTAACATGCCTAATATGAAACAATAATTTTTGCTTTCTAAAACCATGTGAACGTTTGAAGATCATAGAATCATAAAGTCATTTAGGCTGGAAAGGATCTCTCATATCATTAAGTCCAACTATTTACCCCACACTGCCAATGTGCCACATCTACACATCTTTAAATATCTCCAGAGATGGCAACTCAACCACTTCTCATGGGCAGTCTGTTCCAGTGCCCAATCACCCTTCCTCTGAAGAAGTTTTTCCTAGTATCCAATCTAAGCCATCCCTGGTGCAACTTGAGACTGCTTCCTCTTGTCGCTTCTTACCTGGAAGAAGAGACTGACCCCCACCTCTCTGCAACCTCCTTTCAGGCAGTTGTACAAAGTGGTAAGGTTTTCCCTGAGCCTAAGGTGCTTCCCATCAGCCTTGTGCTCCATAACCTTCACCAGCTGTGTTGCTTTTCTCCGGACATGAGTCAGCACCTCGAAGAGCTGTAAAAGAAAAAATCATGGAAAATTTGGGCTGCTGCCCAGAGGATGGTGGGTGAAGTAGCACAGGAGAGCAGCAGTGAGTCAACCACACAGTCAGTGGGCTGAGAGGAAGCACTAGATGCTCCTTGCTCAGAGGGGTAAGGAGCATCACTTTATCCAGTAGTCTTGGTATGAAATTCATTTATGGTCCAAAAAACATTCTAACACTAAATCTGGAAGCATAGATTAGTCCTCTCTACTCAGGTTTGGATTCTGGTTCAGCTATAGTACAGACAAACTCAATTACACAAATGAAATAACAAAATTACTTAATTTCCTTGATGTCCCCATAATGTAAAGTTATAGAACTGAAACTAAAGGTTAAGTAGGCAATTATCAACTGAACTGTGGTGGCTACATCATATGAATGCAAACAAAAGTGATGGGGAATTATATAAAATACACAGACCCACAATTATTTTGCATTTAACTAATGTAAAGATGAGAAATATCAGAAAGCAGAGAAAATAACTCCAATATTGTTGTGAAGTAAATGTATGAATCATCCCACAATTGTGTAATTCTAGGCATAAAAACCACATGTGTATATTTGTATTTATGCATATAGTTCTTTGAATACAGAATATTGTCTGATTTCTCCACTGTTCCACAGATTTTGGGTTACACAGAGGGACAGGACAGACAAAATAACATCCCAAGGTAGGCAGGGATGTACTTTTATGTAATGAGGGAGACTGCATCAGTCTGAATAAGACTTTCCATTTGTAACAGATTCATACTGATTTAAAGCTGATTAAACCCCATTCTTCTCAAAGAGCTTCCTTTTGTGGTATGCTCCCACGTGTGAAATGAGGCACAGCTCCTGCTCGCTGATGTCCATGAAGCCCCTGGTTGCAGGAGCCAGCAGCTCCTCTTGGGTGGTTCAGCCTGGGGGTTTGGGTCAGGGGCACTGTGCTGTGTCTCAGGGGTGACACCAAAGGCTTGGAGCTGGGCATCACTTAGGAGGGCATCACTGCCCCTCTCACCCTCTGCAGAATTCAGGCTTGGTGTGCTCCTGTCTGCAAGCAGCCTGGGGAAATGTATTAATGCTGACTTGTTTATTAATACTGTATTTGCTCTGGCTTACCCGTGGCAGGTTACAATATTTTTTTCACAGCAGAAGAAAGATGAAAAGATATGGAAAAGCAGGAAATCAGGGCAATTAGACCCTTCCTAAAGCCAAATAAGTTAGGAAAGGAGCTTCATGTGGTAAAAGCCAGTAAGTCAATGAGGTGGTCCTCAGAAGCAGAGAGATGTAGTGCCAAAGCTACTGAAAAGTGAGAAAACTTGTGGTGTGATTTCCAGCAAAGGGAGATGTGGGGAGATTACAGGAGTCCAACTAAGACCGGAATGTTTTCTTATACTAAGGTTTGGGAATTTTCTCAACATTTAATTTCCTCATTCTTTACTACAGTCAGAGTGTGGGCTTGCACAGTTTCATGCAGCTCAATGACTAATAGTTGGTAGGTATGTTGAAAGATATTTCTTTTGTCATTTTAACCGGAAATTGACCTCATGAGAGTATTCCCCATAATGCCTATCATAATAACAAGAAGTTATGGACATGTTGCAACAAAACGTGATGGATACTGAAAAAATTACTAATGTGAGAAAATAAAAAATATGCTCATAGACATTTTATCCTTAGTTATAACCACAACAACTTAAATCAAAAATATTTTTTTAATTTTAAGCCATACTTTTCTCCAGGTCCAAGTCTTTATTTTGAAAAAACAGTTTCATTATTTAATCTAGTTGGGTTACTGCTTGCTCTTGAGAATATTTCCTGTTAAGACCATTCTATCCCATAAAATATATTTCCATCAGGTCTTACAGAAAACTTAATACTTTTGTTAGAAAGCTTTTCTGGTAGAAAAATAATTTTTCAGCAAGTCTTAGTATTCAATGAAAAGAAAATCTATGAGAAAAAAAAAAAATATTAACCTCTCTCAGTTTACAACAACATAAATATTCAAAGAAACTATTAGTCCTTTTCTAAAAGACAGATATTAAGAAGTCACTTGTAAAGAATGATTTACTTATTGAAATAAAACCTAAGGCTAAACAAGAGTGACAAAATACATCTAACACGAAATTTACATTAAATTAATCCACTTTTGAAATCTGCTCTTTGATTGTTTATGTTAATTTGATTTAGCTTGATAAGATCAACGCTTTAATTAATATAATTACAGAAAGAAACATGCAACACACAGAGATGATGTAATAAAGCAAGTTAATTCTAAAAAGTAAATTGCTTTATTGCTTCTTTCATGAACATATTTTTTTGGGAAAGCAGGACAAAACAAATTAAAGAACATACCTGAAACACATTAATAAAGGAAATATAAGTAAGTTATTAATATAAGCTTAGGTTCTACAATTAGTCAAAAAGTAGAAAATAAAGGGTGTACAACAAAATCCTCAAACATTCTTGCAAACCAAGACAGAAACCACACATACAATGCAAAGCCAAATGCTTCCTCGTGGGCCTTTTGCTGTATACTGTGGCAGAGGCACTCAGCAAGTACCATTTCTGACCTTTTATTTATGCTGCTGTGCAAACATCTTTATCCTCACTGTAAACCTGGAAAAATGAAGCAGAGTGTGGTGGGGATGGGAAGATCAGTAAGCCAAATTTTCCTTTCTTCAGATTGCAGCTTTGGAACTCTGTTCCTGCCGGCTTGGACTCTGTGTCCCTGTGAGCTGGAGGCAGCCCCAGTGCTGACCGAGGGACTGTGCAGTACCCGAGACTCATCGGGTCCCAAGCTGCACGTTGTTATCACTCCTGTGGGCAGCTGTGCTCCTGAGCATCTGCTGTCCTCCTAGAAGCTTGGTTTCAAATCAGGGTATATGACTTTGCTTACAATCTCTTTTTTTTCCCATCCCTCATAAACTTCCTTTCATCTCAAATGGTCTAACTGCCAAAAGTGTCTCCTGCCCTATAAGCATGTCCTTTGATTCTCCTTCTAGTCCATCAGTTTTTATTCTTGCAAAAGATTTAAATCCTTTTTGAAAATGACTGACTTAGTTTTTGACCTTTTGATCTAGTAATAAATTTTCAATTCTCCTTTATTTTTTTCTTTTTTAATATATGTATGTGGTTGGAGGAGTCATTTATCCCAGCTTTATTTTGCTGACCGTTCATGACTGAGGCTCCCTCTTGCTTTAGCAGATACCTTAACATGGCCTGATCAACTCACAGATGTCTCTTAGCACATTGAAAAGTTCACAATTTTATCATGAAATCTTTCACAAAGGAAGATCCGTTAAATCTCCATGAAGAAAACAGAAATAATTTGCAGCATACATACTCTTATTTAATACCTACTACTGCTATCAGTTATTATGGAAAGTGATTGCTCCCAGCACATAAGTACTATTAAGTGGTGCATCACATGTCATTTTTACAGGTAATATATATCATGGAACAAAAAAAAAAAAAAAATTACCTTTAGATGACAGTTTGGAGACTTGTAAATTCTTGTGTAAAAGATTAAAGCCTGATCTTTTTTACTCTGTTATATCAGGTAGATCTGATTTTCCATACTTGATTTGCTTAACACAAACATGTTAAAGACATCAAACCATATAAGAAATCTCAGTTCTTTTTTATTTAAACTCAGTTTTAGCAAAAAGCTGTGCCT